>NC_088683.1:308787919-309090949 GCF_028017835.1 Emys orbicularis
GCTGCTGGATACGGTATAGAAAGCAATCACCAAAACAGGAAACACTACAAGATTAGGGGAACCCATATTACTTAATATAGTCACTTTTGAATGAGTGGAATGTGTCAATTCAGCAGGGATCTCTATTGATTTCCTTCCAATATTCAACTGTTACAGGAACATTGTCTCCCCATTGAGAGCTATAAGCAATAACATCCCAGACTCCCTCTGCCTTTCGCCCTCCTTTGCTAACTGCTGCCTGGTGAATCCCCACAGGGCCTGAACCCAGGGGGACAGTAAACTGGAGAATGAGGTGGTGATGGAGACTAGAAACCTGACCATTCAGTGACCTTTTTCTATGAGGTGGAGGATCATAGTAGCTAACTTTGGAGGATGAGTTCTATCTGCTGAGCGCCTTCTCTGAAGGGCAGAGCATTCTTATCTCCCAATAACATCAGTGGGAGTTTGAAAACACTCAGCAACTCATAGGATTGGGCAATACAAATACAAAGGCCTTGGGTGGCTAAAGTTAAGCACTAAAATCTGCAGTTAGATGCCTAAATACTCATTATAGCCACCTGCAGCCGTGCTGATTAAATCTCTATCAGCATTGTGGTGTTTAAAATAGATACTTGAAAAACAAGGGGACTGATGTTTATAGGCATATTTGTCCTTTGGTTGACATCAGACAACTTTATGCCAGGTGAGTGAATTTTCCAAACCTGGATACCTAAACTTTGACTCCTAACAATCACATGTAGGTGCATAAATAGGGGTGAGATTAGTGGTAAAGTCACCTTTTTGCTGCCCTATGTTGCAGTGGAGCAGGACAAAGTAGCCATAAAGCTGCCCTAAGAGGCAGCTAGGAATTCCCCAGCATGTGCAAATCCCTAACACAGAGAACTAGCATATATAGTGTACTGCCAGTGTAGCTGGCTATATGTCACCAACTCCTAGCTTCCCACCCAAGTATATGGGGTGTGAGCTGGAAACAGAAGATGGCACACATGGTGTGCGTTGTGCTACAGCAATCTCCAGTGCAGCAATGGCTGTTTCAAGACAGCATAATTTAGAACAACCCAGAGTCTAGAGCTCAGGTGTATTTGAGGATCTGGACTGGTACTTGGCTCTTACTATAGTAATGACCCCTGAGCAAGCAGCATAATGTACACGCTTATCACTGAGCTTGTCCAGAGGTTGCACGGCCATCAGAATGACTAGATGTCCTGATGTGTAATAAAAATGCTTTGAGTAATAAAAATCAACCCAGGCTACTTTACAGGGCCTCATCCTTCTCTCACTTACAGCATCTGAGCAGTAGTACAACGGCTAATACTGCCCAGTATAATAGTTGCCTCTCTCTTCTTCCAATTTTGGGTAGCGGGAGCGAGTAGTATAAGGGCCCTACTGTCAATCAAACATTAACCCCACACCTTGACCCAATAAGCCCTGCCCACCGGTCATTGGAAGTCCCACCCCATGGGGTATTACTTCCAGGGTCAAGGCGGACACATGACCGGAAGCAAGGTGTGTCATGTGACCCCTCTAAGAACTCCTCCCACTGCCCTCTACCAATCAGAAGGGGTTTCAGCCGCTGGGGACCACCCCAAGAGATTTGACCAACTGGGGGGAATTCTGGGGTGGGGTGACCCATCCGGAAGTGTTTCATGTGACCCCTCTAAGAACTCCTCCCACCACCCTTTACCAATTGCGATGGGTTTTGGCTGCAGAGGACCGCCCCAAGAGGAGATTTGGCCAAAATAGGCCAAGTTCTTGGATGGGGTGAACCGCCCAGAAGAGGGTCATGTGACCCCTCTAAGGACTCCTCCCAACACCCTCTGCCAATCAGAGTACAGAACCATCACCCCATAAGTCCCAGTACCGGGCAGAGGAGGCAATCTCTTACCAAGAAGACATGTTTTAGAAATTGTGGAAAGGCTGAGAGGAAACATGGACTCCTCTACCACCCCCGTGAGAACTTCAGACTTTGTTTTAGCTCTGAGGACCTTTGGACTTGTGTGGAGAAAGCGCTACAGCAGTGACAGTTCCGAAGAGGATGAGGGAGAAGCCGAGGGGATTCCGTTGGCCCAGCCATTGATGGATATGCCAGAAGCCGAACCCGAAGCCCAACTGCTCATGAGACACCCCGATGAGCATGGTGGCCTCTCGTCATCCATCACCCTGGAGGAGGTGGGGAGTCACCGGTGGACAAGGTGAATGGAAAAGATGTCGCTCAGGTAAATGAATGATTAAGAAGTGACGGTCGATGATGGGGTGTAATGGGGTTAGGAACCTGGGGTTGTGTAAATCTAAAAACAAGCAGTGGGAACTTACACTTGTTTCTTGTCTGAAAATCTCTCGACAGCGCCTTTCTAGAGGACCGGAGGCCCTGGTCAGCATTGCATCAAGCAGCGAAGATGAACTCCGAGGATGATGGCTATGAGGAGTTTAGGAGGAGGCTTGGGATAGAACTCACTGAGCCAGTGCCACGTCGTGAGCGTAAAAAAGTTATGCGGACTATTGTACGCGTTGCTGTTTATGCCATTCTTAATCACTGTCTTAGGGAAAAGCTTTTTGAAGATTGTGAGGGCTGTGTCATAGATGCGCCAGCCCAATGGCACCATGACCGTGTGACTTGGACTTCAATGAATGTAAACTGCAAGCTCCGGGGCCTGTGTGCTGAGCTGTGTTTGGAAAGCTTATTGAACACTATTATTGCCATAGGTTATGCTATGCAATGTCTGTGCCTAACCCAAGAACAGTTAGCGCAAGGGGTGACCTTGATAAATGCTGTGCGATTCAGTGGAGACCCTGGCCACATTTTAAAGAAAATGCCCAAACTGGAAGATGCCTGCTTACAGCGTTATATTGACCGTCTGGTCCGCGCAAAAAGTGACAGAGCCCTGCTTAAGAAAAAGACTATTTGTAAGAAATCTAAAAGGATTAAGTTAGAGAATGGTGAGGGGACAAACAGGCAATATAAAACTTGGTAGCTGTAAATTAAAAAAAATCTATTGAAAAGGGCTTTGTGACTATCTGTGTTTCTGTTAGAAGGTCTCTGGTCCTTAAGTGAGCTAAAAGTTTTGATGGAACATCTTGGTTTGTTTTCAAGGAGCTGTATGTCTTTTCAATTAAAAAAAAAAGGTTTGTGAGAACCTAGCTCTTGTTTCTTTGTGTAAAAGAGACCCATTTACAGCAAAAAGCTGAAATGTATGTTGTGGAGTACAATAGAGTTGACTCATCCTGTTGAACTGAATGGTTTTAACCACACCCCCACTGAATAGCGAAGGTAATTATGATTACATACCCATGTTGCCATAGGGATAAATTTGATTGGTGTGCACCCATAGTAAGGGAGGTGGGTGGGCAAGTTCTGATTAATATGAAATGAAATAAAACCTCAGGAATTCGCAGATGCTATTGGACAGTTTAAATAGAACCCCTGGAGTTGGTAGAGCGATATTAGACAGTTAAAATGTCCCAGAAGTTGGCAGTACTCTATTGGACAGTTTAAATATGACCCCAGGAGTTGTTTGAATGCTATGGGTCACTCTTTCTAGCAATTCAATGCCATTAAATGTTTAAAATAATATATTTACCAAAAATAACAAAACAAAAAACCACAACCCACACACAAGCGTCTAACTCAAAACTGAAATGTTTCAAGGGTTCACAAACCTTCACCATGCTTTAGAACAAGCATTTGCTCTAAAGACAATCAAGCATTTAAAAGCTCTGGGTGCTTATTATGGTTGTGATACAACCATTTTATTTCAAACCCCCACCCCAAACTTTAAGCATGAAAGAAACATGTTTAAAAAAACAAGCCCCAAAGACATGTATTGATATCTGCAAAGGGTCCCCACTTGGGAATGGGGCAGTTACACTAAGGATTGGGGATTTACTGCTTAATACTGTAAGAAGGCCCTACAGAAAAATGTATTTGAACTAAAAGGAAAAAAATGTAGCCAAAAGCAGCTCAGTTGTGCAGACAGCTTAATTCCCCCACCCTAGATCACAAAAGGGAATGTTAGGGAAGGGGCCTAAAGTCCTTAAGTATCTATTATTTC
Source organism: Emys orbicularis (assembly GCF_028017835.1). Lineage (NCBI taxonomy): Eukaryota > Metazoa > Chordata > Testudines > Emydidae > Emys > Emys orbicularis. The sequence continues at coordinate 308,791,969 of NC_088683.1, forward strand.
AGGGCTTGTCTTCACTACCCGCCGATCCGGCGGGTAGCAATCGGTCTATCGGGGATCGACTTACCGCGTCTAGTGAAGACTCGATAAAATCGATCCCTGATGGCTCTACCGTCGACTCCGGAAATCCACCGCGGCAAGAGGCGGTAGCGGAGTCGACGGCGGCGCGGCAGCGGTCGACTTGCTGCCGTCCTCACAGCCAGGTAAGTCGACCTAAAATACGCCACTTCAGCTACGCTATTCACGTAGCTGAAGTTGCGTATCTTAGGTCGACCCCCCGCTGTAGTGTAGACCTAGCCTCAGAGTTGTAGCAATCAGATCAACCTGATAGCTACTATTTTGAAGTCTGTTTGAAAGAAAGGGTTAGGATGGCATAAAAACCTCAGGTATTTTGGAGACTGTCTTTTTCAACAGAAACTCTCTTGAATGGCTGCTGGACTGCAAGAGGAGGTATGCTCCCTGTTTTTAACTCTGAAAATATATATTATATAATATCACTCGTTGGCCATATTGTCTTAGTAAATAATGATGCCTATGTTTATTGCAGTGTGATCTGTTTAGCATGGAACCAGTAACTTTAAATTGCATTTCATCACCAGGCCAAGGTAAAAACCATTTTAACTGTAGTTTTGCTTAATAACTTCAGGTATTACACAGGTTGTATAGGGATTTGGGGGTAATACTAACAAACATTTTTGCTTGTTCTTTAATCCAAAGGCCCAAACACACATGGGGGAAAACAGAACAAGTATGTGCCTGCAACACTTTATCCTGTAGTAGAAGGTAACTTTCTGCCATTGGCTTTTAAATGCATGTGGATTTATTGAACAGTATTTTGTTGCAAACTGTGTTTTTAACTGTGTGTGCGCGTGTGTGTGTGTAAAACATAGGTGGGCTTTTTTAAGTATATGGCTGCAAACTGATGGTAATGGTGTGTTTCAAACTAAGAGGGTGGTTTTTTTTTCTGTGCAAAATGGTTTTAAACTGGATTTTAAAAGTTGATTTTAAAAGCAGTTTGGTTTTTATTTTGCAAAATGAGGTGTATTAAAAAAAATGTGGGTTTGTTGTCTTTTGTTTTAAAGTGGTAGAAATAAACTCAAAACTCCTGTTTGTTGTACAGCCTGAAATGGATTGTTTTGTTTTAAAGCTATGACTTTTTAAATAGAAAAACACCCAGATAAATATTTTATTCTTAAGTTTACAAGACAGTTTCATGTGATTTATAATAATAATATTGTCTGCTCCACAGTACAGTCAAAACATGAGAGACCCTTAGACCAGAGGGTAAACAAGCTTAAAAGAAAAAGAAAAGAGACAGCTGAAAAGGAAATGTCACCAGTATCAGTGACTGATGGATGGATGAAGCCCAGTAAATATATTGTGTTTATTAGTTTGGTTAATTTATGAGGTTTTGTATTTTAAGTAAATGCATAGGTGTGGGTGAGAAAGATGGTAAAGTTAAGTTTTGTAATATGTTCCTTCCCCCCTAATCAGGCATGTGCAGCTCTCCTGACAATGCTATAGTCAGAGCTACAGGGACACCTCCACCAGAACTGCCAAAGAACCAGAAATCTGCTTTGAGACCTTTAACAAGGCAAAACAGCACAAGAGTGCAGATGAAGCATCAGGGCAGTCCAAACCTCATATGCGTCAAACCCAAGGACAAAACAAAAGACTCTGGTAAAAACCAACCATGCAAACACAACTCCAGTTCCTCAGTGACCACCACTACACCAAGCCCTGAGAAAACTGAGCGAAAACGCCCACATTCACAAACCTGCAGCACGCGCTCTAGGGGTTGTGAACGTGCACAAAAACACACACATTCACAAACCCGGAGCATGCGCTCTAGGGGTTGTGAATAAAAAAACAAGGACTGACAAACCATTCCCCCAACACCATAAGCTCCTCACAGCTCCCCCATAGTCTAGTATTTGGGAAAAGTATGATGCTTCATTCAGAAAACTGATGGACGCAGTATCCTTGGGGGTTCTATAAAAACGGTATTCTAAAAGCATTTGGGAAAAATATGACGCTTCGTTCAGAATACTGGTGAACGCTGTATCTTCAGGGGGCCTAAAAGGAAGGAGGGCTGGAAACCACATCAAAAATGCAAAAGCTTTGGCGGGTGACTTTTTTTGAAAAATACTTCAATTTTTCCAAAGGGTGGCTCTGAGCAGACGTGACTAGTCATGGAAAGGGGCCTGGGTAAAAGGGGCACCCTCAAGGCTACACATCAGCTCGGGTGTAAACAAAAGGGGGGACAGCGCTGGGTGGACAAACAAATGGCTGCCAAAAAGTTCCAGGCCAGGATCGCTGTAAAAATGTTAAAAAGGGCTAAAGAGGTAAAGAGGGGGAAAAAACAAAAAGAGATGCCCCCTACTGGAGGCTCTCAAACTGGCTTGTGTGAAAACGGGGAGGTGGAATCAGACTCTCACGCAGAGTCTGGTTTAGAAAATTCCCCAGAGGGCTCTCTAGATGGGTCCCCATCTACTCCCGATGACCCTCACGGAGGCACCTCGGAGTCTAACTCTCAAATAGCATCTGATGTAGAAAGCTGCCACTGATGGTCCCGTAGAGGAACCCCCAAGTAACCCTGAAAATGCAGAGGTGTATATGGAGAGAGTGAGATGTTGGCAACATGAATTACCTAGATTTGGGGGGGGGGTCGGTGTATTGTGCGGAATTTCGTTTTGTCAACCTTGAGCGAATAAATTCAGCTCAGCAGGTTGTTGAAGCCATACACAGGGGAATACAGTTAGTGCTCGATGACGTTAATGGTAGGGTAGGCCCTGATGATTATGTTCAGCTATGTTTAGAGAGCCGTAATTTAACTAACCCTTTGTTTTTGGTCTGAAGAACTAGAGATGAGCTTTCTGCTGAGGATTTCTTAAATCAGACCTCAAAGCTGCTACAGAGCAATAGAGAGTTGCATGTTGATGGGACATTGGGCCTCGTTGTGACCGTTGTAAAAACCAGAGGTGGGGGCATTCGTAGAGTATCCTCAGTAGTCAAATCATCCATAAAAAGAGACAATGTTCAGTAGACCTGACTTACACGGGTACCAATCTGTGTTTTGCAGGTGGGCTCTTGGCCGTCATGTCCAACCGTAAACCTAGGGACGTGGAATTGTTAGCGGGGGCGAGAAAGTTGCGTGAGAAACTGGGGTGGTCAGATCAAAAAAAGATTATGCTCAGTGACGTAGCAACGTTTGAGCAGCATTTAGGAGTCAACATACAGGTGGAGCTGTATGCGGCGAAAGGTGGATGGGGCTTTTTTAAAACGGGGGCCCAGTGTACCCCAAGACTTATTTCATCCTGTTGCATGATGAGCATTACTATGGGGTTCTGGATGTGAAAAAGTTGTTCGGAGCGAAAAATTATTGTGAGTTTTGCCACACGGTGTTCAGTCACGACCACTCTTGCAGGTATCGTTGCCGCCTCTGCCTGAGCGTAATATACTCAGACAGCGTGGGCATGCAGCTGAGGTGTCCTAGCTGTAGACTATATTGTCAGTCCAAAGAGTGTTTAGACAGTCAAATCAACTGTGCATCAAAAAAACTAGTCAAATGCCTGTCTAAAACTTTGTGTGATAAGTGTCAGTCTTACGTGGACAAGCGGCACAGGTGTAAAGGGAGGCGCTGTAAGCAGTGTCAGGCTTTGATCGCTGGTGATGTAGAAGTCACCTCTGTTTTATGGACAGCCTTAGAAAGCCTGAATCCTCAGAAAAGTATATTTTTTATGATTTTGAATAGACGGAGACTGGGTTGCACACTCCCAATTACATTTTCACTATGTCCCTAAAGCCGGAAAAGTCCTGGGAATTTAAGGACGATGAGTGTCTTTCTATGGTTGTTAAGACCTTTATTGGCAAAGAGTTCCAGGACTACACATTCCTAGCGCACAATTCCAAAGGTTACGATGCGTACTTCATCGTTAGACAGTTACTGAAGGAAAAGATGTGCCTAGAACTGATCACTCAGGGTAGTAAACTAATGTGTGTGGAAGTTAAGGCCCTGGGCATTCGTTTTATAGACTCTCTTTAAACTTCTTGCTCATGAAGCTTAGCAAGCTCCCACAGGCGATGGGGTTTGAAGGGTGCAAAGGGTATTTTCCACATTTTTTTAAACACTTGAGAAAATCAAAATTAAGTGGGGCCTATGCCCGGTGTGGAGCACTATGGTGTAGAAAGCATGATGCCCAGGGAAAAAGCAGAGTTTCTCGACTGATATTGGGACCACAGGTATGAGACGTTTGACTTGCAGCAAGAGCTCGCATACAACTGTCAGCAGGATGTCAAAATTTTGAGACAGGCTTGTATCCTATACAGAAAAGAGATTATGAAAATGACAGAGAAGGGAGATATAGTAGAGACAGAACCTGGTACATTCACTGAGATAAAACTGTGTATAGATCCATTCCGGTACATAACACTGGCATGTGTCTGCATGGCTATGTACAGGTTTATGTTTTTGGAGCCTAACATGGTAGCTCTTCTCCCTCCAGATAACTATCACAGGCAGAAAAATTGATATTCGACCCCAGCTATTCAGTGGCTGTTGTATACCTCTCACAAAGAAAATATACATATACGGCATGCTTTACAGGGTGGGGAACTACAGGTAGGCCCCTACTTTTTAGACGGCTATGCCAATGTTGACGGGGTACACACAGCCTTTGAGTTCAACAGTTGTTTTTTTCCATGGTTGTGTCACTGTCATTGTGAAAAAGCACAAAACCCTATGATGGGGACAACTTTTGAGTTTCTTTATTACAAGATGCAGCTCAAGACCGACTGTCTGAAACGACTTGGTTTTGTAGTGAGGATTCTTTAGGAGCACGAGTGGCAGATGAAAGAAACAGACAGGAAGCTTGCAGGTTTCTTAAACCGAGCCCAGTTGCCCTAGCCTCTCGTGCCTAGGGATGCTCTTTTTGGGGGGAGGACAAACGCTATCCGCCTATATTACAAACCTAACCCCAGGGAAGAAATCCACTATTATGATTTTACCAGCCTGTACCCTTTCGTAAGCAAAACCAAAGAATACCCTATCGGACACCCCAATATAGTATATGACAAATTGGGACCTCTTGCAAATTATTTTGGAATTGCAAAAGTTAAAGTGTACCCCCCACGAGGCTTCTTTTTCCCATTGTTACCTGTCAGAGTAGGTGGCAAGCTTATGTTCCCGCTATGCTGAACCTGTGTGGAAACCAAGCAGCGGGAGACGTGCACCCCTACTGACAAGGAGAGGGCCATCCTGGGGACTTGGTGCACGGTGGAATTGAACGTGGCCATAGCGAAGGGGTACGCGGTGGCTAAAATATATGAAAACTGGCATTTTAATGAAAAATCTGATGAACTCTTTTCAGAGTACATAAAATTACACCTCCACCAGAAACAAGAGGCTTCAGGGTATCCCAGCTGGTGCACAGAGAAAGAAAAACAAAATAAGTACATTAACGATTTCTACCAGAAAGAAGGCGTGCATTTATGCCAACATGAGATCAGGTTTAACACCGCTAAACGCCAAATCGCTAAACTGTTTTAAAATTCGCTGTGGGGTAAATTCGACCAAAGAACAAACCTACCCAACATCAGCATCGTGAGAGACCCTGACCAACTCTTTCAGTACCTGTTTCCCCCCAACTACGAGGTTTCATCCTGCGAGTTTATCGACGATGAAACAGCGTGCGTGTCTTGGAAACACACAAAAGACCGGTACTCTATCTCTGGAAATACCAATGTTTTCATAGCCTGTTTCACCACTGCTTACGCCCGCTTAGAACTATGCAGCCTGCTAGACAGGTTGCAAGAGCGGTGCCTGTACCACGACACTGACTCGGTGATATCTGTGAAAAGGGAGGGTGACTGGAATCCCCCTCTGTGGGATTATTTAGGGGACCTCACAAGCAAGGTCCTGCCAGATCAACACCAAGTTTGTGTTGGCAGGCCCGAAAACATACAGGTATAAGCTGTCGGGAAGAAAGGCCTGCATGAAAGTCAAAGGTATTACCCTGAACATAGCAAACTGTGAAAAGACCAACTTTGACAGTTTGAAAGATCTAGTCCTGGACTATTGCACGAGCCTGCAAGAAAACACCTCAAAAAAGATAGAGGTGCAGCAGCCCTCTATCGTAAAGAACAAAAAATCAGTGGCAAATAGAGACAAAAACCCTTAAGAAAACACAGAAAGTCGTTTACAACAAGAGGGTCCTAGGAGAAGGGTTTAAAACCTTGCCCTACGGCTTTTAAAATAGATATGAGGTGGAAACACCTCTTTTCTGCAATTCTCGTGGGGCCTAGCAACTGTGGGAAAAGTTACTTTATAAAAAATGTGTTGGATAATGCCAAACAAACATTGTCTGTTATGCCTGAGAATATTGGATAACATGGCTATCAAAATCATTGCAAGATACGCATGTCTGGGCTTGTTGAAACATGTTTTGAGCAAGGCTAGGCATGCCCAAGAATTTAAATTTAGTTTTTACAAAATTCATCACCATCCGGTCATTTTGCACTAAAGTCATTAGAACAGAATTTTAAAATCCAGTCAAAAGATAAACCCTTGCTACGATGATGTAAGAAAAACATGCAGTGATAGCCGCAGGGGTCTTGTAATTGTCTATTGTGAAACACAATGTCTGTGGCATTTTTGTTTAAAAATTTCATAATGCTTTTAGGAAACAACACACTGTTTGGGGGGTGCCCGTATGAGTCAAAAAACTCTCCACGGTTACGCTCCGCCAGATACAAGGTGAGCCAGTGTTCACCAGGTTGGTTGTGTGGATGCGTGTTGACCACCAAAGCTAGGGGTCTCTGAGACAGCTTGCCGCCAGGGAGCCAATCGCAAAGGAACACATCTAAGAAATTCTTTTTCGTGTAAGGGTCCGTTGATAAGACATGTGAGAGCTGCATGGTGTCCATGTTCACATATAGTCAAACAGAACGTTTCTCCTCTGATTTATCTCTATGACATTGTCAAAAACCCCATACACGATCATATTGACGGTGACGGTTAAAGCCTTCCCAAAACGTATTTCTGCTCTCAGGTTCCCGGTTTTAATCAGGGAATACTGATCGGCGCATTCCTGGTCGGGAGACGGGTCAAAGGCAAACAAGGTGTAACCCTGTGCAAACTCCTCACGGTCGATTAACAGAGAACGACCTTTCATGTGTTTACCAGCTGTCTGTACCAGATTCATGTATTCTCTCATGCAGCGTCCTGCCTCGAAGTCTGGTTGCAGAGGCTTGGTTGGTATCTGTTCACCATCTACATACAAGGCCACAAAATTAATATCATAATGTTTAAAATGAAAGGGAGTTGTAGTGTAACTTCTGCTAAAGGCATCATTATCCACAAACCCTAGGACAAGCATTTTGGGTTACTGTCCCCAAAACAGGTTCTCCTGGTTACTGACCCCGCTGCTCGCGGGGTTGCTAAACACTTTCATTCCCACACGGTCCACGGGATATTTAGCATTAGGGGTAAGCAGGGCCTCTGCATGCCCCAGACGAACGCTCGGGGCCACCCGTACTTTTTTCACAAAAAGGGATGCTGATACAATACGCAATTTAAAGCCTTTGCCTGCACTGCCCATTAAACAGAAGGCGTCTTTACTGCGCGTCAGTTTAATTTTCACATCCACTCCATTCAAGAAAAGTTTTTCTTGAAAAAACAGGTCACTGCATAGATGACCCAGCAGCTCTACCGTCCTGCTCTGGGCCGTCAGCTTTGCAAGCCTCACAAACCCTAGATTCCCGCTATCCAACTCTGTTTCTTCGTGTTGTCCGGTAGCACCTTTGTAAAACAGGCCAGCAGAAAATTGCGTGTCAAGGGTGTCGTCGCTGTAATTGAGCACCGATTCTATAAAGGCTCTGTAAGGGTAACAGTTGTTGCTTTGGCTTACAAGTGTGACATCCAGCTGACTGAAAACAGAGGCCACGGGGTAATTCACCAGGCCCACTTCGGCGTCCATGGCGAGTTCAGTTCCGTCTCCTTTTACAATCTTGCAACATAGATGCAGCAGCATGTTGTTTAAATCCATATAATCGATGCCATTCCCTGTTATAAAAACATCAATGGGGGCAGACTCAGAAACAGCCGATAGAGGCGGCACCTCAATGTAGATGCTTTTCTCAATGCTGGTCTGCGTAGGGGCTATTTGAAACAAGTCAAGTTCAGATTTGGTGCACTCTTCAAACCCGCAGTGAACAAAAGCCATGTTGATTAAAATATCTCTCTTTTACCAGGCGGAGAGCGTCTTCTCTTTCTCCCAGGCTTCCTCTTGGACTTTCGCTTATGGCTGGCCCTGCGCATCAAAGCCCTTCTTTTAAAGGGTATTGGGGGACCAGTGCGTTGCAGGTATGATACATTTCTCTTTCTCTTCCTCCTTTTAATGTACATCAGCCCCGATCCTTCCTGTGAAGCTGTATTCGAGCCAGTTTGTGTAAAGTGTAAGCATCCTGGTCTGAAAGCCAAGCTGTTACCTGTCTTCTAGTTAAAGTTTTACTATGCTTTTTGGCCACTTGAAAAAGATGATTCACCGCGCCAAGCTCCCAACTTCCCTGGGGGTGTAATATATTTTCTTTAACAGAGCCATAGGTGAAGACATGACTGTTCCCGGTACCATCTTTTACTAACACAAGTATGGAGGGGGACACATTCATATGGGCACATTTAAATAAGTTTTATTAATTGCCTGGTTTAACACAACCTTTTACAGCCGCCTGTAAAAATGGATGCCATGACCCCTACAATGAGGGAGTCTGATCTGGTTCATTCTTCTATTTTGTCCTTTTCTGGATTTTCCTCTTGAGATCTGTGTCTCAGACAGGAGCAAAAACAGCTGATGCATGATATATTTACTCCCACAGGGCTACCGATGTGTAAGTTCTCAAAGGCCTCTAGAAAGGCATCGTCGAGCTGTTGAGAGATTTTCAGACAAAAAACAGTGTAAGCACCCCACTGCTTGTTTTTAGATTTATGCAATGCTAGGTCGATTCCTAACCCCTTTACACCCCCATGATCAACCGTCGCTTCTTAATCATTCATTTACCTGAGCGACGTCTTTCCCATTCACCTTGTCCGCTGGTGACTCCCCCAAGCCATGATCCTCTTCCAACTTTAGGGGGGTGGACAATGAGAGGCCGTCACACTCATTGGTTTGGGTTTCGGGGTCGGGTTCCAAGGTATCTATCAACGGTGGAGTCAAAGGGCCCTCCTTGGAACTGTCACTGCTGTAGCACTTTCTCCATACAAGTCCAAAGGTCCTCGGGGCTAAAACAAAGTCTGAAGTTCTCACGGGGGTGGTAGAGGAGTCCATGTTTCCTCTCAGCCTTTCCACAATTTCTAAAACATGTCTTCTTGGTAAGAGATTGCCTCCTCTGCCCGGTACTGGGACTTATGGGGTGATGGTTCTGTACTCTGATTGGCAGAGGGTGTTGGGAGGAGTCCTTAGAGGGGTCACATGACCCTCTTCTGGGCGGTTCACCCCATCCAAGAACTTGGCCTATTTTGGCCAAATCTCCTCTTGGGGCGGTCCTCTGCAGCCAAAACCCATCGCAATTGGTAAAGGGTGGTGGGAGGAGTTCTTAGAGGGGTCACATGAAACACTTCCGGATGGGTCACCCCACCCCAGAATTCCCCCCAGTTGGTCAAATCTCTTGGGGTGGTCCCCAGTGGCTGAAACCCCTTCTGATTGGTAGAGGGCAGTGGGAGGAGTTCTTAGAGGGGCCACATGACACATCTTGCTTCTGGTTATGTGTCCGCCTTGACCCCGGAAGTAATACCCCATGGGTGTGGGACTTCTGGTGACCGGTGGGCAAGGGGTGGGGGTTAACGTTTGATTAACAGTAGGGCCCTTATACTACTGGAGCGCCTTCTTCTGTTTATCTCCGTTCCACTTCATTCCCCAATCACTCGGCCAGAAGAGATGTCACTTATGATCTCAGTTGCCACCAGCTGGACAGTGGGACTTGGGTCTTTCTGTAGGACCTGGAGAGCTGAAATTACAGAGGACAACACGTTAGTGAACAGACTGTCAAATCACAGCTAAGTGTGATCACAGAACCTTGAACTACCTGAGCAGAATGATCACATGGAAAAATGTGAGACTGGGCTCAGTCCTTCTATTGGGATGGAAAATACACGAGAGATGAATATGCCTCACTTTTCATATAGTCACCTCTGCCTGAAATAGCTGGAGACTTATTACCTCTGAATACCACACTACAGCAGCTCTCCAATACAAACAAAGCTTTAGGTTCTTCCACTTGGTCCCTTCCATGCTCCCAACTGGGGGAAGACCCTAACTCTACCAGAAAGTCATCCACTCTGCTGTAAATGGAAGAAGGCCCATTGTTTCAATAGCTTCCACTTTTAAGTTTATTTTCCATCTCTATTCAGGAGACACTGCCTGAGCTCAAATAAACCTGGAATTTAACAGAAGCCAGGTCCAAGCTGGTTTATGCATGATACAGGGCACGTACTGGAAGAAAAATTGCTGGTGGGAAATTTGAGGTAGCAGAAAGTGGTTACAACTTCTTCTCACCTGGGGAGTCCACAGAGAGCCAATAAAGCCCAAAGAGTGGATAGCACTGGCTGTGGAGGGGGCATTGCCAGGACAACCAGGAGATGTACTGACTCATATCACACCTTCTGCAGCTTCCTCCTTTAGGGAAAATTAAAGCGGACTTTCTACTGGGCAAGAGTGAATTTGTCCTTTGCTGTGTGGCTGATGCACTTTGCACCAGTGGTATCGGTTACTGCTGCTTGCCAGCTAAATTCCTTTAGAACTCACTAATGAACAGGACTTCAGCTGTATTTATTACTTACACATCAGCAGATATTCCATGTCCAGCCATTTCATACGCTGCCTGTCTGTGTGTTCCAGGATGATGCCTAAATACACAATGTAAAATAAATAACAACAATAATAATAAAACCTTCCCTTGTTGAGTGCAAAGTGATATTAGCAGCCCCTAGACAGGTCTTTGGCGTCTCCTACTGTGGGCCTAAGGGTGAGCTGTGGGCAAGGGGATGCTAGAGCAGTTTAGAGTCCACACTGAAGAGAATGAGAGAGACATTTTTTAAAAAGAATGTTTCCATAAAACCCATTTGCTTGAAACAGTCTGTGTTCCTCTTGCCACTGCTGTCAGTTATTGGAGACATACTAAGATAGTGTCTTGGTCTAGTGGTCTGTGCAAAGGACTGGGGCCAGGAATAAGTGAGTTCTAAGCAGGGATCTCACAAGGTGACTGATAGGTGAGATGTAGGCCACAAGGCCTGCCTGTCTCACATGGGTGTGCTAGGGTGAAGAGGGCACAGGGCCAAAGAGGAGGAACCTAATGCTTCCTTGACAAGGTGGTGTGGCCAGGAACCTGAAACAGCAGGTGCTATGGGGAGTTGGGCTGCATGCCTCCCAATGATGAAGTAGCAGTGAGGAGCACTGAACAACTCTGTGGGTAGGTCTGCACTTTGATCTAGGGGTATCACTCCCAGTTCAATGGGACATGCCCACACTGGCTCTGACAGCGATAGCATGCTAACATTAGAATGTAGCTAAGGCAGCACGAGCAGTGGGAGGAGCTAGCCACCTTGAGAATAGACTTTGGGGTTTGGATGGGATCATACTTGGGGTGGTTAAACCTCCTGCTGCTCCTGCCATCGCAACTACTCTCTATTTTTAGCACGCAGGACTAGTGCGGGTACGTCTCATCAAGCTGGGAATTATACACCCAGCTCAAAGTGTAACCCTGCCCTACGTGACAATGTCCCTGCCTCTACTACTAAATGACTGCACTGTGCTTTCCCTGCAATGATCCCGAAGCACTTGATAGCAACTAATCCAGCACACTGGAGAGGTAGGGATATTAACATCTCCATCTATGGATGGGAAGCTGAGGCACAGAGAGATTAATGGCAGCTCAGCGCTGCACAGTGGGATTGTTTCTGACTCCCTCAATGGAATTACCAAAAGGGACACTGGGCATCATCTCTCACCAGCTAAGTTGGCTGCAACTGCCCGGATCTCTTCCCAGCTGCTATAGAAGTACGTGATGGTGATTTGGTACAATTTCTCCAGCAGCTCTGCATTGTTTTTGGCCTAGAGGAAATCAGGGACACATGAGCTCTCTCTGGCTAGAAGTGCCCTTTGACTGCCAGCACATGCTTTTACGAACCACAGGTAAATAAGATAGAGAACAGGTGGCTGGGTAGAAGTGGGAACAATGGGAATCTGTGGCAGATTTACATTTCCCATCACCCTCAGTCATATATCCCACTCTTACAGTTATTTACATTATCCATCACACATCCCCCCCACCACCTCTACACCACCACTCCAGTCAATAATCTCAGACAGTTCAACAGCTCACTCACAAGGTATCTGCAAATGTCCACCTGGAGCTGTTCAGGCTTCAGCTCGGCTGTGCCACTAAGGTGCTCATTAATTGCACTTTGGAGTCTCTTCAGTCCCAAAAATGGGAAACAGAGGTGAAACGTAGCTCTGCATTCCTGAAAAAGAGTGTCACACCATTGAATTGTTCCCTACCGAGTGCTATGTTCATTCAAAGGGAACTCATCTGCGTGATTGCTCATCTGTTCCAGGTTCAAAAAAAGGGATTCATCTGGATGTAATTGGCAGAAAACATGCAGGAATGACTAATAGACGGGAGAGCTTCAACTGAAACCTGGAGATAGCATCAATGTCTTTTGAGAACAGATATACCGATGAAAGCTGCTGCACCAGGCATAGCTGTGGTCTCTCTGTTCTGGGGAGGCAGGAGCCTGGGGTGCAGAGACAGACAGGAACAGAGACCTGTCGGGGTCAGACCCATGACCTCTCCTGGATTCTGGTGAGGCAGCCATGGACCAACCTGGCTGGAACTGACTCAGCAGGAGGGCAATGAACTGAGGGGAGAATTTGGGCCTCCACAGCAGGCAGGAATAGCAGAGCTCCCCTGGCATTGGGAGGAAGATTCCTTTTGCTTAGTAAATAAGTCACTGTCGGTCTTACCATTGAAACCTCAGGGTTTGGGTCTTGCAGGTGCAGCAGAAGTGTGACCCAGCTCTTTTTAACCTGGTCGGCGAAATAGGTCTTCCATTTTCTCTTTGTCAGCCGGGCCAGGATGCCAAATAGGACAAAGGCCATTGAGCGAAGAGCATCATCCTCCTACAGCCAAGAAAGCCCCGCAAGTTAGTAACTAAGAGACAATCACATCATGCACTTTGCACAGCCATCTCTTCTACGCTAAAGTAGAGTGATTCCAACTACAGCTAGTCGGAAAAACGGTAATTAACCAATTTTTTGTTCGAATTTGCTGATTCATCAAAATATTTTAGAGACAGTTCAGTTTTGATGAAATTCCTCCGGAAGCCAGGTAGGGGTCCTTAGAAACTTGCCTGGTGTCTTTCCAGTGCACCCATCCAGCTCTGTAGCAGCCAATCTAGCAGGCTGATTGGGATTGTGGGCTTCCAGGCCCTCAGCTTCTGGGACCCTGGGAGTCCTGGCTCTCAAATTTGCAACTCCCTGGCACCTCTAGCTCCCAGAGTTTCCTGAGAGCAGACTGCCCTGGGCCAACGCTTCCAATAGAGCTAGGTTGAGAATAGTAATTCTGTTTCACAAAGAGTTTTGAACTTTGGGGAGAGGGGTTCCCACAAATAGGAACAAAACCCAAATTTGAAATCTCTAAATTCTGTGCAAAACAGAATGATCATTCCAACCCTCTCACATAAAAATGGTATAGAACAGGCCCAACACTCTCTATTGTACTCTGTAACCCCCATTTCATGGTTATCTAGCTACCTAATCTAGTATTCAGACTTTCTTTGAGGTTCTCAGTGGCAATAAAGAAGAATAGAAGGGTGAGACTGTGGGAGCAGGGATGTCATCCCCATCCTCCTAATGTTCTCCTCCTCCGTAAAACACCTCTCTTCCCTGGGGCCTAAAATCTCTTCACTCCGACATGAGCAATGCCCAGGGAGTCCACATCACGCATTGTAAATGGAGTCTAATCAAGATCGGTTGAACTGGGGTTGGAGAGATCTGTTCACATACATCGTCAAAGTAAGTCCGGATCTGTTGGGTGAGGTCTTTGAAGGAAGAACCTATGTCCTTCTCTTTCAGCTCCTTCAGGACTTTGGCCAGTGCTTTCATGCTCTCGCCAATGACTTCCGAACTGAAAATGTCATGTAAGGCCCCAATCAGTATGTCCAGAAGAAACTTCTTGTACTTTTTCACCTGTACAAACATATGACATTAAAGAACACTTATCACTGATCACACTTCTAATAAGTTTTCTTTAGCAGTTATGAAGCTGTGGGAATTTCATCAACCCCGTCTCCCCCCCAGAGACCTATAGCTATATTTCAGACCAGGTGCTAGCTACAATGAGCCCAACTTGGTGCCATAATACACCTGTGTAATCCTATTATTAGATTCCTAGTTACTTAGATTCCAAGGCCAAAAGGGACCATTGTGATTATCCGGTCTGACCTCCTGCATAACATACAACTTCCCCGAAATAGTCTCTGTTTGAACTAGAGTGTATCTTTTAGAAAAACATCCAATCTTGATTTTAAAATTGCTAGTGACAGAGAATCCACCACCACCTTTGGAAAATTGTTCCAATGGTTAATTAAAATTACCATTAAAAATGTATGCCTTATTTCCAGTCTGAATTAGCCTAGCTTCATTTTTCCCCATTGAATCTTGTTATACCTTTGTTTGCTAATGTGAAGAACCCATTATCAAAATTTATTCCCCATGTGAGTAGTTATAGACTGTCCTCAAGTCACTCCTTAACCTTCTCTTTGTAAAGCTAAATAGATTGAGCTCCTGGAGTCTATCACTAAAGGTATATTTTCCAATCCTTTGATAATTCTTGCGACTCTTCTCTGAATCCTCTCTAATTTATCAGCATCCTTCTTGAATTGCGGATACCTGATCTGGACACAGTATTCCAGCAGTGCTCACATGAGTGCCATATTCAGAGGGAAAATAACTTCTTTACTCTTCTTCAAGATTCCTCTGTTTATACCTCCAAGGATCATTTCAGCCCTTTTGGCCACAACTTCATATTGGGAGCTTATGTTCAACTGATTATCTGCCATGACTCAAGTTTTTTTCAGCATCATTGCTTCCTGGGATAGAGTCTCTCATCCTGTAAGTATGGCCTGCATTTTTTGTTCCCAGATGTATACATTTACATATGGTCATATTAAAGTGCACATGGTTGACTTATGCCCAGCTTACCAAAGGATCCAGCTTGCTCTATATTTACTGCAAAGAGGTTACTAGGGTATATGAGAGAGCAGAATTTGGCCTAGTGCATTTTGTGCAGCCTCTGTAAACTCTGAACAACTCTCTCTCTTGGTTTCTCTAGTTATGCTGCATTCTATTCAGTAATCTCTCTTACCTTCTCAGGTGCCCCATAGACTAAATTTCCCAGGCCTCTCACAGCCATCTGGCGGACAATGCTGTTCCTATCATGTGACCTTTCTTCCAAGATGCTCAAGACAGACTTAAGGAACTTCTTCTCCCTGAGCATGGAATCACTCATTAGCTGAAATAAAATCAACATGTCCATTAGCCCCAATATGATCATTAAGATTGGCAATATAATTTGAGCAGACATGGAATACACTAAAAACAACAAGGAGTCCTCCTACAGCCACAGTCTTGTGGATACAGACTAATATGGCTACCCCTCTGATACTTGGCACATAAGACACTGTAACTTTATTATTACACACAAATGAGAAATGTCTTAAAACATGGAGCTTTCCTTTTGGGCACTATAATAGGGATCCACTCACCTCTTGAGAGCCTCCTAGTGGCTGGGTCTGGTACCACAGTCCTTTTCTCACCCCTGGCGCACCCTGCCAGCCGACCTCAGTGAGTCTTCTGTGTCTCAGGCCTCTGGCTGCGTCCCAAAGTCCAAATGAACCCCTTCTGGGGTAGTCAAGAACAATCCCATTGCCCTCACTAGGGTCTCCAGCCCCAACTCTGGGTTCTTGAAATTCTGCCCTTTGTTCAAGCTCTCCATAAGCATTGTCCCCTCCGTGGGGCTTATGCCACTGTAGATGGTAGGGGAACCAGGGCCTGCCCATAACTCTGGGTTCCAAACCATGGACCCTGGAAACAGTAGCTAGGCACTGCTTGATTTCAGTTCATTTTTGCTTCTTCCTACCGGCCACTTTTAGCTTCACCCTCACCTCCGGGTTAAAGTTCTTAGGGACCCTCTTCCTGCAAATCCAGCTTAAGCAAATGCTGCCAGAATCAAACTCTGGCTATCCCCTGAATTGCTGTGGCCAGAGAGCAGCACCCTTTCTTGCCCTCCAGGTCCTGCCAGGAACTGACCTGCTAAGGCCCTGCAGCTCCTTTTAGCTGAGCCTGATGGGCTCTGATTGGTTGCTTTCATGAGTCCTCTCTAGTCAGACCCAGATTTGTGGCTGTTTTCCTGGGGCAGGGTGTAGTAGAACCACGGGGCCTCTTGTAAGGGGCCTCAAAGCCCAGGTACAGCCCATCACAGGCACAGATCGATTGTTTTTCTTAGAACCAGATGAGCCCCTAAGATAGTTGCTTAGCATAAGTGGGAAATATGATGCCGATGTTAGAGGAAGGCTGTGGAAAGGGCGGATGGTCCAGCTGTTATCACACTAGCCCAGGACTTAGGAGACCCAGGTTCAATTTCCTGCTCCCTCAAAGACCTTGGGCAAGTCACTTAGCCCTTCTGTGGATCAGCTCCCTGCCTGTAAAATAGGAATCATTGTGCTTCCCTACCTCCCAGGAGTGTCGTGGGGATACAGACATTAAAGAGTTTTGAGGTACTCAGATACTACAGTAATGAGAACCTAAGATAGATGTGAATGTATTTGTATGTTGCTTGTTTTATAGTATTAGGACACTAGGTTCATTCAGAAGATCTGCTGAGCTAAACCAAAATCAGGAGCTGTTGGTTAGTATCAGCACTAGGACTTGGCAGAAGAGGTCCAGGAATTCAAACTCTGTCTGTATCTCTCTCAGCCAGCACCAGTGGTTGTGTAGCTAGCATAGGCAATGACAGCAATAAAAATATCAGAGAGAGAATGACTCAGAAAGGTGTAATTAAATTCCTTGTGAAGTTTCCATATAAAGGAGGACCCATTCTACTATCTAAAATGACAATTACTCCTATGAACTGAACTGTACAACTCCCGAAAGAAAGGCAAACATGAGACAACAGTCTAATGGTGAAACTGCTCTTCAGAACCCTGTGTCTTACCTGGGCAAGGAAAGCTGTGCTGGTGACTCGGAGGTTTTCTGTTGGGGAATTCACCCAGGGGAGGAGGCTCTGTAAGATCTCAGGTGTTATTAGTCCAGATCTTAGCAGAACACTGGAAGACAAAATAAACCGCTTATGGGGTAGATTGCACACTTGAAAAACTCAGCTGCTCTGAGCATACAGCACTGATACCTATGAATAGGAGCTATGTGTTTCCACCCTGGGCACCCCCCACAAAGCTATAAACTGGAGGTTCCCTCTCAGCCACTCTATTTGCTACTGATTCCCAAGGATAAAATCATGCCTCCTAGATCTCTTACCTCACCAGCAGACACACTCCCTCATGGTGAGTCTTGGGGTTTTCAAGCAGACTCCATGTTCTCTGCTCCCTGAGCGCTCTCCCCAGTCTCTCATTCCCGGCTTTGAAAAGCACAGCCTCTAATGCTTGGATAGAAAACCTGGGGAAAGAGAGGCACAGAACTGCAGCAATCAGTAGGAAGGTGCAGCCTGAACAGAGCGAGGAAGCCCCGGTTACTTGTCAGGTCTGCTGTTCATCGACAGTTCATCCATTGGCAATATCCTGGACACCAGTGTCCCTGGAAGGACTTGATGCCGGGAGGTAAGTTTCATCTCATACATCTCATATGACTAGTTTTGCTAGGGACAAAATTTTGCAGTCATTTTTCCCTTTCTGCAAGGAGTATGGGCACTAGCAGAGTACAATGATATGGAAAAGATACATGATCAGGACCCAAATACTGGGGGCATAGAGTGTGGTGATCACTAATGGACATTTATGATGTGACAGAGAGTTAAGGGTTTGCACTTGAATCAGCACTCTGGTCACTATTAGTACTAATTTGGTTCCTCACAGAAGGCCTAATTGGACAGAGGTGTGCCTGATTACGAGGTCAGATTGGGGCTAGTGAGTCAAGGAACCAATCATTCCATTAACAGGGAAACTGTATAAAAGGACATGGGCAGGAGCTCTTTGAGGGGAACAGACAGAGAAACAAACTTGGGTGACCAGATGTCCCGATATTTGGGGCTTTATCTTATACGGGTACCTGTTACCCCCCACCCCCTGTCCTGATTTTTCACACTTGCTGTCTGGTCACGCTAGGAGAAACAGAAAGACAAAAAGCTAGGAGAGCCTGACAAAGTGAGGTCTCTGAGTGGAAACACCTTAGCCCCCACTTTTGGAGAAGAGTTTAGAAAGTTGAGATACAATATAAAGGTGCTATGTATTGGTAGGGGGATTAAATAGACTATATGTTGGTGCTTACAAGCAAGAAAGTCTCAACGCGGTCTGTGTTTGTGGAAGATGTGGGGGTGCAACACCCCTCTCTGTCACAGCTGGGGGCTCATCAGGGATTTCCCTGTTATCTATGCAAATGGAGAGCCTGTTGGAGAAGCCGGTGTAGAGGTTTTGGCAGTCCGGGTGATGGAGGGAACACTGAAATGGATGGTGAAGCAGCAAAGAGAAGTGTAGAACAGGGGTTCTCAACCTTTCTGTTTCTGAGCCTCCCCCCACCCTCAACATGCTACAAATACTCCATGGCCCAGTTCCAGGCCTCTGCCCTGCCAGGCATCAGAGTTTGGGGCTCCTGGCTCTGGTTTTTAACCTCATGGGGTGCAGAGGCTCGGGGCTTTAGTGCAGGTGCTGGGCCTCAGGGCTCCAGCGTGGCTGGGCTCAGAGCTTCAGCTTTCTGCCCTAAGCCCCAGCTAATCTAATGCCAGCCCTGCTTAGCGGACTCCCTAAAACCGGCCTGGTTGAGAACTGCTGGTGTAGAAGACCCTACAGACCTTCCAACAATCCCACCATGCAGAAAAACAGCCTTTGCTTGCCTGGTAGGTTTAACAGCAAAAGAGCCTTCAGGAATTTATAGGTCTGGCAACAACTCCTCCAAAGTTTGGCCAGTCCTGTGACAGGAAATGGAAACCAGGCACAGGAGATCAGACTCTGTAAAATGGGACCTGCGAACAACCCTGATGTGTTTTTGGTTACTCTTAAAGGAGCAGCAGTGAGACCTCATAGGGACAGAACAATGTGGGGCCTTCAACTGACACCCTATTTAACCGGGGAAGCACATATGTGGGTCTTAGTGATTAGCAGGCAAGAGATTATGACATGATTAAGGCAGCCATGCTGGACTAGGGGGGGCCTGTCCACAGAAAAGTACTGCCAGAAATGGAGAGTTGAAAGATGGATTGAAGGATTATGCTTCTGTGCATTTGGACAGAAATTAAAAGATTGGGCCGCTCATTGGTAAGGCCAGATACTCAAACTGTGGGGGAGATCATGGACTGCATGATTCTGGAAGTTTCTTCAGAGTCTCCCTGAGCATACCCGAGCATGGGTTACGTGGCGCCAGCCAGTTAATCTGGACCCCACAGTTAAAGTTACAGAGGAATTTGCAGAGGCGGACATTCCCAGAGTGAGTCAGTGGTTTAAGGGACTAGATTTGAGAAGGACCAGAGTGCCTCCAGCTGGGAAGGGCAGCAAGAAGAAGAGGGAGGCGCCTCAAGGAACTGTAGTGGGAGCTTGTCCCACAGCGTGCTACCGACATAGACGTGAAGGACATCTAAAAAGAGACTGTCCTAAAATGGACTGTGGGTTTGCACAGTTTTGTGGCTGGGATAAGACTCCCAGGCAGGGAAGAAAAAAGAAAGTACCTACCATATCGGTATGGGTAGGGAGGAGCCACCAAAGGGACTAATGGACACAGCTTCATCCTGTTTGTTAATTGGGCAGGAGTTAGTGAAACCCCACTGGATACTTCCCAGAGGTAGGATCAAAACTGAATATGTACATGGGGACAATAAATTCTTCCCAATGGCAGAGGTGACTCTGGAAATCAAGGGGAAGTTTAGGCAGAAACATGTAGGGGTAGTGGATGGATTGCCCCACTGCCTTCTACTGGGCATGGACTGGCATCCCTTTCTAACAGGGACACCAAGGCATGTATGGAGGCTCAGGAGGGTGGAAACAAAACCTGAAGGGCCAGGTAAAGAGGAAATATATGTAAAGGGGCTGGAGGAACCTAGACACGAAAGTACAAGCCACAGAGAAGGTGAGGATGCAGAAGTCCCCTGAGAGACAAGAGGGAGGAGAAAGAAAACAAAAGGTCAAGAGTAAAGGTGACTTAAGATCATCCATTGGGGTCAATCAGTCATCAGAGCCCTTACCACCAGGATCTCAGGAGCGGGCATCCCGAGAACACTTTGGAGGGACTCAGCGCAGTCTGTGTTCATGGAAGAGGCCGGGGCACAGCACACCACCCCTCACATATAGGTACCTAAAATAGGCCTGCACATGGGCCAACAGCAGGAGCAGAACACTTGTGTCTGCAGCGCCAGCAATCACATAGCTAGGTACCCATCCATGTGAACAAATTCAAGTTTTGTGGACAAAGCTTAGGCACCCACGTTTGAAAACCTGACTCACTGTGGCCACTACATAAGACCAGCCTTACTGGGTCAGTCCAATGGTCCATCTAGTCCAGTATACTGTCTTCCAACAGTGGTCAATGCCAGCTTCTTCGGAAGGAATGAACAGAACAGGGCAATCATGAAGTGATCCAATCCCTGTTGTCCAGTCTCAGTTTCTGGCGGTCAGGCCTAGGGACACCCAGAGCTTGGGGTTGTATCCCTGACCATCTTGCCTAATAGCCATTGATGGACCAGTCCTCCATGAACTTATCTAATTCTTTTTTAACCCAGTTATACTTTTGGCCTTCACAACATCCCTTGGCAATGAGTTCCACAGGTTGACTGTGTGTTGTGTGAAGTAGTACTTATGTTTATTTTATAGCCACTGCCCATCCGTGAACAGAGTTTAGATCCTGGTTTCCTAGGAAAATTCAGAGACATTATAAAACCCTGAAGTCTGTAATTTGAGCACCTTGTTGGCACAGAATAAACACAACAATAATAGAAACTAATAATGTTGTGAGATTGGTGGGAAATGTACATTAATGGGCTATCAGAGCTGAAGTCAACTGATGACTCAGGAATCTCTTAGTGTTAACTGGCGAGGGGCACAGAGTGGGTGCCGAGTGGTCTGGTATGTACATTCTAGTTCACTAAAAGATTGCCATATGAGTCTCAAATAAAAGCCCATGTCACCAATATCATTGTGAAACACATGTACAGATGCGGTGTAAAGAGTCATGTATATGCATTGAAAATTACATTCTTATGATCTGTGTCTAGGGACTAGTCACCAGGAAAGGTGAAAAAATGGTTTTCTTTCAGGGAAGAAATGTTTATCCATCTGTTTCTTTATCTGTAAATTAAGCATGTAGGGTTCACATTCAGTTCAGAAGGACTGTGAGAACTTCAAAGAAAGAAAAGTAACAGGAAGTAGACAGGGGGTGGGGACCCAATTTTGGGGTACACATCAAAGGTGTGCTCTAGTATATTTGGGGGACAAAGAAGACACCCTGGCATCTTTCACTTAGGAAGTAGATGGACAGTGATATGGACAGCGGGGTTGCTATCAGGCGTGGTTGAGAACTTTGGGTGAGAAACATCTTTAGACAGGAGGTTAAGCTGTTGGTTAAGTTTAGTCTCTAAGAGCATGTTATGATTTCATTTTACATGTAACCATTTTTTGCTCGCATTCTTACTCACTATCACTGGAATCTCTGTTCTTTGATCATCTCTGTTCTTGTTTGCACTATAAATATATCTAAGTGCTGTGTGTTTTGCCGTATAGTATAAGTAATAAAGTATAGAGTCTAAAGTATAAGTAATAAACTGGTGTGTACTGTTCCATTGGGAACAGCAGGCCTGGTAATTCTGTGGGTGTTCAGTGGATAAAGGTCTGGACACTATATGGAACGGTCAGAAGACTCGGGGGTTGGTGTGTGCCTATCACTAACTTGTACAAAGAGTCTGAGGAGGCCTGGATGGCAGTGTTTGTTTTGCCAGAGCCTGGTCGTTTCAGGGAACTGACCCACAGCAGGCACAGACAAGATTTCCTCACTGTAAGGGCAGGTGATGGTAAGGTGCCTCGTAACCCTGGGAACTCCTGGGGAGTGTCACACAACTCTATTGGAATTCTCTTTGTTTCTCTCCCTTCCTTCTAATTACCGGCAAGGGTCGCCCTCCGTATGTTGTAGGTCTTCTTGGAATAGCATCCCGCTGCTTATCCTGGGCAAAGGCATCTCTTGTCCTAGGGTTCGGCTGACCTGCTGCAGGAGAACAGGAAACAACTCTGGGAGCAGCTCCTGCACAGCTTTGCTCGACTGCAGTGCTGACACCACCTCAGAGATGGCACATGTTGCCTGAAAGGAGAGAATGGTAAAAAATGAGAGCTCTTCCCAACACCATCACACCCTCTCTCCCCTTCTGAGATCTGCTGTACGAAATTCTCACTTCTGCCAGTAACTTGAATGACTGCGAGCAACTCGCTTAACTCGTGGCTCAGTTTCCCACATCTGTACAAATGTGTATGACCTACCAAGGCATGTTGTGAGTCCTAAGGAATATTTGCAAAGCACTGTGAGAAACCTGGTTCAAAGACTTGCTAATTGCCAGATGTTATTAAGTAAATCAGCCACGTACTCTAAAACTGCCGTATTTGTTCCACAGACAGCAGAGCTGGACTCAGGGAAACAGTACATCAGAGGAGAAGTGCCCACACAGCAATATTATACCACACTTCTAGCTTTGCATCAGCAGGATTGTCACAGGGCAGAGGAAAGCCTGAAAGACATGTCTGTCTTTACTTACTGAGAGAGGTTCAGCAGCTGCCAAATCCCTGTCGATTTCAGTCTCTGAGGTGATGCGGCCTTCTTGTCTTGTTGGAGTCTTTATCTTGTTTATCAGGATCTTTAGGACTTGAGTGGCAAGCAAGGGGTCTCCCCCCAGAGATCTCCACAGCTCAGTGATGTCACTGCAATTTAACAGAAGTTACATGTGACCCCTGGACACTTTTGTGGCTCAGACTGAATACGTCATATTTAAGTAAAGACCAAATTTTCTCCTTGCCAATGATGAGAAAGTTAGAAGTACTGTCCTCCTTTAATGCTCCTCGTGTTTAAATATTGAGTTTCCAGTTACAGAACTAGGTTAAGTGACCTAGTCTTACTGCAGCCTCACCATTAATACTAGACTTCAGAAGGACAGGACACAGAGCGCCAACCTCAGTTCCTGCTTTCCCATTTTCCAGTAAATATGGAATCATGAACATGTGGCTACAAAGATCTAGGGTTTGGAAGGCAAGTTGATGAAGGAAAAGCCACATTCCTACTAACTGGTGTGATATAGCACAGCCAGAGGACAGCAGGAGAGTGATAGATGGGAGATATGTAAGCCCCAGGATGATGAGAGCCTTAGTCCCTGTAGAGGGAAGAGAGGCTGCTACAGATTAATTAGAGCACCTGAAACCAATTAAGCCAATTAGAGCACCTAAAGCCAGTCACCTGATAAACCCCCCCCCCCTGCTTCAGTCAGACAGTTGGAGGAGTTGAAGCAGAGTGGTTTCGTGTTGGAGCAGAGAGCAGTTTGGAGGAAGCAGTTTGGAGAAGTGCTGTGGCGGGCCAGAAGACCAAGACCCTAGGTAAAGGGAAACCCGGCTTGTGCAGAGCAGAGGGACTCTACAGACACAAGGGGTTGGGAGAAACTTGGCCCAAGCGGAGAGAGGGCAGGAAGCCCCACAAGCTGAAGGGCCGGAGAGGGAAGTAGCCCAGGAGAAGGAATCGCTAGTTCAAGTGGTTCACTGCTATCCCTAGAGCCCCTGGGCTGGGACCTGGAGTAGAGGGTGGGCCCAGGTCCCTCCCTCTCCACTCCCCTTTTCTGGGACACTAATGGGACAGTTGATACCCCAGTTCAGGGGTGAGAAACGGTGCCCTGCACCCCCACAAGAGGAGAAAGTGCGGGACGCAACATAATAGTGCCGGCAATTTGCCACACTGGACTTACAACTATGAGACCAAATATTCGTGGCCATCCTATGTCCCCTTCACAAAGGGTGTCCCTATCCTCTGTTTGCCAGAAGCTGGGACTGGGCAACAGGGGACGGATCACTTGACAATTACCTGTTCTGTTCATTCCCTCTGGAGCATGTGGCACTGGCCACTGTCGGAAGACAGAATACTGGGCTAGATGGACCTTTGGTCTGATCCAGTATGGCCGTTCTTATGGTCTTAGATTCCAGCACTGATAACTGATAACTCAGTTAGGGATCTTTAAATGAAATGATGGATCTGCTTCCAGTCCAGTTTTAAGTACCCAGGACAGCAACTCTATTCTCGCAGCCACACCCTCACTGATACCAAGCAGAGGTCTGATGATAATATTGGCTCTATTCTTTGTAATCAGCCAGGGATTTGGACTTGAAGCTGTCATGCTACCAGGAAACCAACAGCCACTGCTAATTTCCAGAGTGAGGTCAATTCAGGTGTCTAGAGAGGTAGATGTTTTCAACAATACACTCCAGTTATACCAGTAAAGATAGGTCTTTAGGATATCAAAGCAGCTATTAATTAATGGAAACAGAATGACACTTAGTTTCTCTCCGCACCCCACCTTAACATGCTCTTGGACCTTCCTGCAGAAAGACCCAGGCTATTAACCTTTAGGAATTATCCCAAACTGTCTGCTGCTTAAATAAAGCCCTACATCTCCCGGTAAAGCTGTGGGATCCATGTTTCACCAAGATGAATGCAATAGGTAGCGGTATATACCTGTCCATCGGCAGATGTTCGCCGAGGAGGCTGGAGATCACTGTCTCTAGGTCACGGTGAGCTAAAATGGACACCGCCTCCACCAGGAACTGCCTCAAGCTGCCCTCCTGGATAGTAGACATGTGGCTATATATTATAACCAGGATATCTGGCACCTGGAAGGAACAAAACCAGAAAGAAATGTCCCTTTTTCTTTCTCTCCATTCATTCTACAGAATCAAAACCTTTATTTAGCCATTTAGCCAGTTGCTGCTTTTTTAGAAATTCTTCACTTCAAGAAACAAATGTTCAAATATGTCTGCATAAATTTAACCCACAAAAATTGCCCACACTTGGCTGTAAAAACTAACACTGACACACACATATACATACCAGGTAATTTAATGTGGTGGTGCCCAGCTATGCATTAAATAAACCAGTTCGCATGCACAAAAGAAGGCTTTGCTTGCCCACATTTTGCAGGTGTGATTTAAGCAGCCAAATCTGACCATTTGCCTCAAAGAATGTGGAGTTCATAAACAACCACAAGCACAAAATATGCAAGTGCTTTAAACACAGTGTGCAAATGCCTGGGACTATGAACAGGTGATGACCTCTCGTATTCACTCCTAACCCTTCACATCTTCAAAACACTGTGCAAACATGGCAGTTCTGCTGCGAGGGTTCCCTGTCCTGAGACCTTTCACCAGCCTTGTTAGAAGATTTGTGGAGTGCTCCTTTCATCTAGCCCTAACACACTGGGCTCCAGAATAAGGCATATAAATAGTGGATCCCAAAGACACTATAGTTTTCTCCCTCCCTCCCCCCTTCTATTCTTAAAGGGTACATCTACACAGCAAAAAAATCCCACAGCAGTGTAAAAGTGTAGCTGTTCCTGCTCGGGCTGGAGCCCAGGCTCTGAAACCTGGCAAGAGGGTGGGTCTCAGAGCCCAGGCTCCAGATTGACTGGGGATGACTACAGTGCTATTTTTATCCAGGTAGCCCTTAGCCATAGGCCTCCTAAGAACTGGATGATTCCAAGTGCCAGTCATTCTGTCTTGTTGTATTTTCCCCAGAGTCTCTTTTTTCAAGCCTTTCTTGGCTGAATACTGTGGCAACAAGCTAGACAAATAAATAACCAACCATCTTCCTTTTCCCTTGGATTATCTCTGTCTACTGCGATTGATTCTGCCATTGCCTATCTTAGGGTAGGAACAGAGATGGAATCGACTCTATGTCCGAGGGGGAGAAACAGCAAGATTTTTGTTCATTACACATAAGGGGAAAGAGCTAAAAGCCTAGAGTTTAGGCAGAAAACCTCTCCAGTTTCCCGTTTTACCTTGTCCAGCATGGCATCTCCACACTCCTTCAGGATGATCTTCATCCACAGTCCAGCTGCCGTGGCACAGGTGGGGCTGGCAGACAACATACCACCCAATGTGGCCTTAATAAAGTCTGTGGCCTGTTCTGCAGGAAAGTACTCACTAACAACCTGGGAACAAATCAAAAACAGGAGAGACTGCAATGATGTCTGGCTTTTTAAAAATGGAGGCCTAATATCTCTATGAAAAGATATATGCATCAACAAATTGTTAATTAGCCTCATGTCTAGTGAGCCATTTGTGATTACAATTCTCTCTACAGTCTATATACGACATTTTTGTATTCTACACTAATGATATCAGGTTAGAGGCAAAGCCTCTGTTGCACAGTTAGCACAACATTGTACTGGATATGCAGGAGGTAAGTTTCCAGTTTGTATTCTCTTATATACACTGCATCTTTTTACAACTTATAAAATGAAGTAAAGAGAGGCATGCACACAAATATAGGCTAAGGCAAACCCACAAAGTGACAGAATGAAGACTGGGTGGTTTCTCAGCTTGATGTTCCACTAACACAGTTTTTTCTCATGGATGGCTCGATAGGTACATGTGTGCGCAGCTGCGTGCGTATTTTCATGTGCGTGCAACATTCTGTGGAATCTGGTTTTTACATGGCATTCATAGCACACATCTATGAAAAGCATCTTGCTGGTTACTAGCAATGAATGCCCCGCTCCCACAGCTCACTCCAAGTACGGAAAGGCATCATAAAAGCTTAAATGTAAAATGAATAGTGCCCCGTCACTAGAACATCTGCACAAGCTTTTTGAGTCAGTTACCCTGGCCATTTTGGAAGATGCCTGAAACAGAGCCTCAGGGTCTGGAGCTGTTAGTGCTTCACGAAGACATTTCAGCTCCTCCGCCGCTGACCCCAGGTTCATGGACTGGCCTGAAGTGGAGAAAAGGAGAAAAAGTACTGTAACGATTCATGAAATTGAACCTCTATTGCATGGATATTCGTACAGAAGGATCCATGTGCTATGCTGTTATCAGCATAGTGTAAAATCTTGGCCCCATCAAAGGCCATGGCAAAACTCCTGTTGACTGTAATGGAGTCGGGATTACACCCTAAATTTATTGTGAATGATACAGGATTGAACAAGCACTGTATTCAGCTTGGAGCAGCTTTCTGGGTGTGTCTGGTTTCAGTAGCCTCTCTGCTCTCAGTATTTAAATCTAATCTCATATTCAAGTACAAGTCATGCAGATAGATCTCAGGTTCCAATGTAGAGGTGAATCCCTCCACCAAACTCTCATTGTAAAAGAGATGGGTCTGGACAAAAACTTCGGCAGGAAACCCAGGCTCATCAGTCACTTCTAAACAATGCTGGGATTTCTATCTTGTACATGCAAAGATTGGAGTCCCTTCTTCTGTTTCTGAATCACCAACACTGTTTTTTAGGACTGATTAATAATAATTGGAAATAAGGTGACCAGATGTCCCGATTTTATAGGGATAGTCCCGATTTGGGGGGTCTTTTTCTTATATAGACTCCTATTACCCCCCACCCCCTGTCCTGAGTTTTCACATTTGCTGTTTGGTCACCCTAACCCTACATCTAACCATTAGGTGAAAAGAATATCCTACTCTTTCACAGAGGGGAAAATGGCCTACACTTACTCCAGTAGCTTTGAATGCTCATGACAGAGGGCTGCTGGAAGAACTTTTTGTTTAAAGAATTATTCCAGGAAACCCCTCCAATACAGCCAGTGGCAGGGTAAAGAGAATGAAAATGTTTAGTACCAAGGGCTTGTCTACATGGAGATAGTCAAGAAAGCTAATCCAAATTAATTTTCAAACTGCATTAGTTAAACTTCATTAAACACCTATGGGGACACACTTATTTAGAATTAAAGGGGCCTTATTTCAGGTTAGTTTAATTCATGTAATTCACTAAAATTAATAAGGGCCATTTTAATTCAGAATCAGAGCATCCACACATGTGTTTAATGCCACTTTAAATTTACACCTTTAGTTCATTTGGTGTAGACAAGCCCTAAGGAATTTAGCAGTTATCTACCTGTATGCAGACCATTTATTATTTGTACAGTTCCCAAAAGTGTGCTAGGCTCTTTACACATCATAATCTTCTCTTCTAATCAGGTATTTACAAGATGCCCACCATTCTGTTATCTAAGTGCTAACAGACAGGACAGAAAGAACTAGACAGGCAGAAAAATGGACATTACAACAGTGAAAGAAGGTGAAGAGTTACTTATACCTGCTAATGGTGAAGAATTACTTATACCTGCTAATGGTCTCCTCACCTTGTATACAGAGAAGGCAGCTGATACAGTCAACCACCCACTGACGGGACGTGGCCAGTGAATCACAGCTGTATGGTGCTATTAGTCCAATCAGAGATCCAAACCGATTAAAAGTTTCCTGAGTCTAATTACAAAAGAATGAAGAATGAACATTCGCCAGCTGTACTAGACTTCACTTGCCATCCTTATTGTTGATACCAGTCAGCTCTTTGTTTTTGGGGAACCAGGGCACAGTATCTAGCCTGTGTGACTCATGAAGGACACCCCTCACCCCGTCTCTGTTTGAACCAAAACCGATCGGAGAAAAGGCTTGCAGAGAACAATGAAGGGCATGGGGAGACACACCTAGACCCCCCCTGACAAGGGTGACAAGATTAAGACGTCTCCATTTTTGCATACAGAATGTAGAACAGAGACAACTCCCCTAGTCTCATCTGCATGAAAGATGGGATAGGGATTTGCATAAAGAATGAGGAACGGGGAACCGCACTGAACTCTGGGACCAGAAAAGCAGGGATGCACTGCATCATGGGAATCCCTGCTCCAGATGCTAATGAACTTACACCTGCACACACCCAGCTCAGCAATTATCAGAGCAATTCTAGTAATAAATCTTTGACTGATATCCCAAAACACTGTAGCAGCCTAGTTGCCTTGTGAGCTCCCTGTAAGAAAACAACACCCAGAGCCAAGAGTGATCAGCTCCTATTGTCTAGCCCAGGGGTCGGCAACCTTTCAGAAGTGGTGTGCCGAGTCTTCATTTATTCACTCTCATTTAAGGTTTCACGTGCCAGTAATACATTTTAACGTTTTTAGAAGGTCTCTTTCTATAAGTCTATAACATATAACTAAACTATTGTTGTATGTAAAGTAAATAAGGTTTTTAAAATGTTTAAGAAGCTTCATTTATAATTAAATTAAAATGTAGAGCCCCCCGGACCGGTGGCCAGGACCCGGGCAGTGTGAGTGCCATTGAAAAATCAGCTCGCGTGCCGCCTTTGGCACGTGTGCCATAGGTTCCCTACCCCTGGCCTAGCCTAAAGAAAATCCTTGAGCCATCAGTTTACCCATAAACAAATCTAGTGTTCTCCCTTGAGCCATTGTATTTTCTCTACAAACCCCCCGACCTATGTCCAAGTAAGGGTTCTGATGTATAGACCCAAACTCTGCATCAGTTCCATTGGGATTCCATCTCCTGACTGATCGTGCTGGGGGCTCTGCCTGTCTCCAGCACTCAGGACCCTGAGCTACCACCATCACCTAGGAACCCCGACCAGTTCAAGCCTCATGGAGTGGGGGAGATCCCTCTCTCTCTCTGTTTTCTTTTCTACCTCAGGTATTAACCTTTAAAATGTAACTGTTATGTTTGTTTAGCCCTCCTTGTGTAGTTATCACTATTATTCAATAAATAACTTTTATGGTTCAGCTGGTTGCTTCTCTCTCTCTCTCTCTCTCTATTTTACTCTTTTGTGTTTTTAGCTTCCCCCATTTACTCTGCAGCAACGCTTCTTGCACCTAAGCTAAAGATCCCTGTAGTGCCCAAAAATACGGTGGGGTTTGCTCCTCAAGTGTGTTACTCCCAGTACAATTGTAATGTGAAAGTGTGATAGGGACGTGTTAAACTTGGGGCACATAAGGGAGGGGCAGCTGAAAGTGCTGTTCAACCCAGCCTATTGAGACCAGGGGCACATAAGGGTACCAGCTTGAAAGTGCTGCTTAACCCAGCCCACTGAATACAGGGACATATGAGGGGATCAGCTGGGGAGTGCTGATTGACTTGCTCTGCTAGTGTGTGTGTGTGCGCATCTTCATCTAGTTCTAGTTATTAGCCCTGGGGAACCTAGGTCCTGCAGGATAGCTCCATTGGGAGCTCCATTGGGAGGGGACTTGTAGAAAGAAGGAGTAGAGCTCCATATGAACACACAAGTGACATAAGCAGCATATTAACAGAATTACAGAAAACTCCCCCTCCCCCAGAAGAGTAACCCTAATCAATGAGCCTACCCAAAGTGACAGGCACATCTGATAACATTGTGCCTCTGATTCCTGTACTGAACTGGGTAATGCACATTGGAAAACATAATCCCAATTGTACATACAAACGGATGGGGTCTAAATTAGCTGTTATCACTCAAGAAAGAGACCTCAGAGTCATTGTGTACAGTTCTCTGAAAGCATCTGCTCAGCATGCAGTCAAAAACCATAACAACATGTTAGGAACCATTAGGAAAGGGATCGATAATAAGACAGTAAATATCATTATGCCACTATATAAATCTACAGTACCCCCACACCTTGAATACTGCGTGCAGTTTTGGTCATCTCATCTCAAAAAAGATATGTTAGATTTGGAAGAAATACAGAGAAGAGCAACAAAAATTATTAGGCATATGGGACAACTTCTCGTACAAGGAGAGATTAAAAAGACAGGGACTTTTCAGCTTGGAAAAGAGACGACTACGAGGGAATATGATAGAGAACTATAAAATCATGACTGGTGTAGAGAAAGTCAATAAGGAAGTGTTATTTAGCCCTTCACATTACACAGGAACAAGGGGTCACCCAATGAAATTAATAGGCAGCAGGTTTAAAACAAACAAAAGGAAGCATTTCTTCACACAGTGCAGTCAACCTGTGGAACTCATTGCCAGGGAGATGTTGTGAAGGCCAAAAGTATAACTGGGTTCAAAAAAGAATTAGATGAGTTCACAGAAGATAGGTCCATCAATGGCTATTAGCTAACATGGTCAGGGATGCAACCCCATGATCTGTGTGTCTCTAAACCTCTGACTGCCAGAAGCTGGGGCTGGGACTGTCCAACAGGGGATGGTTCACTTGACAATTGCCTCGTTCTGTTCATTCCCTCTTAAGCATCTGGCACCCACCACTGTCAGAAGACAGGATACTGGGCTAGATGAACCATTCTTCTGGGGGATCCAGGATAGCCTCTCTTATGTTTTATGTTCTTAGCTGATTAAATAGAAATTCAGCTTTAGCATCCTGGGAGCATAAGAACCAAGAATGCATTTGTGACACTGGCAGACCAGTCAACCTGTGTATGACCCATAATAACTTAACAAGAGGCGCTTCTACTGTATCAAGACAGTTCACTTGCATGTGAATTTCTAAGAGATGTATTAGTCTAGCAATCATCAACTCATTCAAAAATGAACAATAGAGGCTAAGTGTATTTGTCTGTGTTTATCTATACCCGGTTAGAAGTTTCACAATGTAACCAAATTAGCTTGTAGATGCTAATTCCCTTTCATGTCTTAATTGCCTTAATTATGTATGCAAGGTGTTCAGTTAACCTTAAAATCAAAGATGTAAGACACTCCAGGAAACCAATCATTTCTACATTATCTTCAGCTTAACTATCTGTGTTATAATGGAAGAATGGCTAATTACCTTATGTGAAGGAATGTAACTAGTTTACTGTGTTAATAGAATGATAATAGAAGATTATCTTCAAAGCAAAGTACAACAGGTGATCTGCATTGGGGGAAGGTCCTTCTGTGACAATTTCTGTGAGGTAGGCTTGTCAGCCTGCTAGAATAGCTATAAAAGAGAAGGCTCGGGCCTGAGCCTATCATCTCTAGTCTGCTTAAACTTTGAACAGGGAAAGTATAAGCCATAGGACAGAGTTTTTCCAAATAATCATTTGGAATAACCTGGAAAGTGCATGGAAAAACTAACAGACTTTACATCTAAGCTGCCTTTGGATTCTGATCTGTTGGGATGATTCCAGAGAGACTTTTACAAACCAGCAGTTTATTCCATCACTGTTGTGATCTTGAACTATGAACATTGAAAGTCACTTGTATGGATATTGATCATTTAACCATTTGTAACTCTCTTCTTTCTTTTAACAATAAATCTTAGATTTAGTTATTAAGGACTGGCTGACAGCATGATATTTAGGAAAGACCTGAGATTCATATTGACCTGGGGATAAGCATCTGGTCCTTTATGATCAGTGAACCTCACATATGGTGAGCCAAGTTTTCAGTAACCCCTCACTATATTAGACATAGAATATCAGGGTTGGAAGGGACCTGAGGAGGTCATCTAGTCTAACCCTGTGCTCAAAGCAGGATCAATCCCCAGAGAGATTTTTACCCCACTTCCCTAAATGGCCTCCTTAAGGATTGAACTCACAACGCTGGGTTTAGCAGGCTACTGCTCAAACCACTGAGCTATCCCTCCCCCTTCTTCCAAGACATGGATGTTTAGATGGGAGCCAAGGTCTGGACTGCCAAAAGGGGACTGTGTTTGGCATCTTGTTAACTAGGGTGGGAGCTCTTCTGTTGTTGACTTGGTGAATCTAATTATAGAATAAGCCATCAGTTTGGGGGATTGTCTGCCCTCTACTTCTTGCAGTCTGCCCGGAGTGTGGTCACAGCATTGTTGTGTAAACCTCTCTTCTGGAAGCAGGGGGATCTTAGTCACCTTGAGATCCCAGCTGCTGCCCTGGAAGAGTTTTTCATGCATTTGCGTTGAGTGTCAGATCTGATATAAGCAGGGAAGTCAGCTCAAGGAAGAGTAAGAGGCTATACTCACTGTGCTATTAACTGCCTCTTGATAGGCAGTCAGCAGCTGGGTGCTGGCCTGCAAGGCCCTTTCTCTCTCCCACTCCTTCCCTGAACTGAACCATGTCCTTAGTAGCTGTTGGTAGAGCAGGGGAATGGACAGAGTTAGTACCAGAAAATCCCTCCCAAAAGTTCCTCTTAAACAGGTTTAATTGTCACTAAAATCCCTCTCCAAAGCATCTGACCTCGGTGTAGCAAAGGAATTACATGTCTAATGGAAGAGCCCCTTAGATATACAAGTCCCAGGGACCAGATTCACCTCTGGTGATTGAAGCCAAAGGAGTTACATGAGAGATGAATCTGGGCCCGTGTATGTGATGTCTGCTGTAGACTGTCTGATGGGAGCTGTCTAGCACATTGCATGCTGGTTGATGTCTGCTGCTGTGGTCTGTTTCCTGGGCAACTTCTCCCACGTCGAGTGGCAAAATGACAGAGAGGAGCATTTCTTTATATTAATTTGAATAAGAGCAGAGAAGTCCCCCCCACCTTTTATAACTTCATTTTTATACTGAAGGTGCATCAAACTCCCCACCCCTCAGCTCTTCAAGATATTCTGTTCATGTCTGAGGAACAGGAAGTCTCCTCTGAATGAGTTTCCATACATAGGGCTTAACTCAATATTAATGAATTCCTCTTAGAAGAAGTGATCAGTTTCAACTGGTTCTCTTGGATCTGGCTACTGCAGTGGTGATTTTCTTGCCGGTCCAAGTAGTGTCAACTCCATTGTAAGAACTCGATCCCAATCCAGCCCTGGCATAAAATGGCATAGCTTCCATGGATTTCAATGGGGCACATGCCCACTTATCACAAGGAAGAATGTAGTGCTTTCTCCCTAAAATTCACTCCGTTGTGGAAAATTCCTCCACAACTGAAGCTTGACCCCCTAAATCTCTGACTCTTCCCTGCTGTAACACAGGAAACAATCTCCACCGCGGTTCAATGGTCTACTCACTTCAAACATTTCCTGGAACCAGTCTGCGGTTGGTTCTTTCTCCAGCAAAGGCTTCATTAGCTTGCCAAGGGCTTCCAAGGACCTCACGTACAGTGACTGAAACCAGAAGAGAAGGAGTGAGGCTCAGCACAGATCATTTGTGTGTGTGGGCCGGGGAAAGCTAACCATAACCTTGCCAGGGAGGCCATGTGTGACTGCCATTACCCAGTGCCTGCTGGGCAGAAATACAGTGGATGGTGCCAGAGGAGAATTGTTGTCACGTACCTGTATATGCAGAGCATCCTTTGCTGTCTCGCCTTCCTCTTTCATCTTCTCCAAGGGAGGAAGGGGAAATAAACTTTTGAAACACTCATCAAGGAGCTCACGGTTTTCCTCCAAGGTCAAAGATGGTTTGAGTTTGCTGGCAGAAGAAAGACAGAAAAGTCATGCATTAGACTCAGTACCACCTCCAAGTAAAAGAGTGGGTCCAATGGCTAGAGAGTGCCCCAGTCTAGAACCCCAAATGCAAACAACCCTTCACTTTGCAGCTGAGCACCTCTTTGCACCTCTATTAAGTATTGGCTCATCTAGAAGTAAAGCTAAAGCTTCAAGTCCCCTTTTTAGAGAAACCCACAAGCTTCCTTCCCCCTGCCAGCTAGCCAGACACCTCCCTCCCCATCTGAACTCTCCTCCATTGTACTGCATGCCCCACAACCTCCAGTCTTGTGTCTTTCAAGCACAAACCTCTAAATGGACACATTCGAACCCTCAAGAACGAAAGTTCTGCTGGTGAGCAGCATGTGAGCCAAACCCTGCAGGCATCAGACTGCTCCCAACCTGACACTCATGAATTAACAAATAAGAAGTCATCACAGTGCCAGGAAATATGGCAGAAAATAGCCTACCTCAGATGTCCAATGGCAAGAATTGCCTTGTAGCGAACTGGAGATGCCAGGGAATCCAGTGGTTCCTTTTTAATGAAGTCCTGAAATGCATTAATAGGGACATAAAAAATGGGAAATGGATTTGAAAGGCAGAGAGGTCTTCCTCTCACACCCTGAAATAGGGCTATATGCCAGACCTGTAATAAACAGACACCGTTCTCAGCAGGCTCTCTGCCTCTGAAATGGACCGTAGGGCCATCTGCAGGCTATACGGAGGACAAAAAGATAACTCACCAGACACAAGCCATTCCTTCCAGTTACAGCCCACAATATGTCAGTGTCTCTGCCGAGCTCAGAGTGGACCCAGCATTCGGGGTGCCATGCAGGTAGCTCATGAGACTGCAGTAGTACAGTCACAGCCAATGGATAAAATAACATCTCCCTGGAAAACCAGTCTTACTGCATTACAACAAACTCCTTTGTACTTCAGTCCTCAAAGCTCCTAATCACTCACCAGCATGTAGCCAAGGAGCTCCTGTTTGTAAGAGAATTCGAACTCCTGGGAGTCTCTGGTCTCCAAGATGGCACAGCTAATCTCCGTGACATTCTGGATGAGGGTTAATTTTAGGTACATGTCCTACATAATCCAGAAGGAGAAACAAGAGGATGTGGATGAGAAACTGAGAGAAGAACCAGAGTCCAGAAGATAAAGATCAGGAATTAAATCTAGCCTCAGGAGAGGAGAGAGGTGTCTGCAGACCCCAGAAGGCAGAGGACCCCGGCTCTGCACCCACCTCAGAAGAAAAGAAAACCCAGGTTCATCAAATAAATCCAGGTCCACTTACACCAGAGCAGCCAGGACTCCTGCTTGATGTAGCAAGGAAATCAAGCTCTGTGCAATTTAAACAAGCAACTTGTGTATAGAAAATGCAAGACCTGAGAGCAGATTATTTAGAATTTACCTTGTTCGTAACAGTGATGCCCAGCACCTGAAAAACGAAATGCAAAACAGCTATTAGCAATGTATGTCCAACATAACACACATCCTCAAAATGTCCTGGCTGGTGAATATGGAGCAGAGAGAAATCACTATTGTTAAATCTTCCAAAACGCAGGAAATGTATCCAGAGGGGGTGTTTTGCAGCGGTCAATATCAGGGGCCACACTACATAATATTTGCATTTGTGAACTACTAGAAGATATCAGTTTGGTTCAACTGTTTTTGACAATGCCTAAATGAGAGTCTCAGTCAGACAGGGCAGAATTGAATGGCAAAGTGACGTGGAGAGGTTGCACGGAGATGAGAGTCAGTGCCAGCAGTCAGACACCTAGGGAACAGAAATAAGGAGCACACAGACAAACAAGAAGACAGATAAGAGGTAAGGGAAGTAGTGTGTCCAAGAAACAGAGTGACAGCAAATCAACTAAATACAAGCTAGCACTAGTCTCTCTTGGGTAGCGAAAGATAGCGCTAGATACACATACATATTAGGGGAGTTAGAGTGTTATTCTGAATAGCCTGAGTCTGACTGCATCTGAATTACTGTGTAGCTGTGGTCTACAGAATTTCAGAAGAATATAGAGAAACTAGAGAAAATACAAAGAAGAGCAACAAAAATGATACAACATGTGACAGCTCACGTTCCATCCATTACAGTTTTAAATTTGAGTTATGTGACAAATTATTGCTCAAAGGAGAGTTTTAGAAAATACAAGCCCTCTCTCTATAAACTCAGAGGCAATGCTATAACTTCAGGGTAATGCCCCTAACACTTATCATACAAAAGCTCTTACCTGACAACTGGCTCTGTAATGGTGAAGGATGTTCCCTGTGATGTCTGCCTCTACTCGGGAGAGAAGCTGGTCTTTTGGAGCATGAACAGCCACGTTGCTGTATGTCAGCATCAGGGTGCTGCGAGTCTTGCCTCTTTTTCCACGGTGGTAGTCCTAGACAATCGGAAACGTCACTAGAGACAAGTTCTTGTGTTTTGCCTTGGAATTCTGATCTGCTGCTGACCGAGGAATTGCTCACAGCAGCAATGGCAGTTTGCACTTGCAAAGCTCTTTTCAGCCAAAGATCTCAAACCACTTGCAAACAGTATTTAAGCAATATAGTAACTGTGTGAGGTAGGGAGTTATTAGTATCTCCATCATTCCCACGGGTCACTCTGACACAGAGAGCCTAAAATGCTGAACCTACAGCAGTGAAGTACACGGGAGCTTAGTCGTTGAGACTGGTGGGTACAAGATCAGGCGCTAAATGTCTTGCCTAAGGCTGCACAGTGAGTAAATGCAGAGCCAGCAATGGAAGCCCAGAGGCCTAGTCTCTTTCTCTATCCTTTAGATCAGTGGTTTTCAACCAGGGGTACTTGTGTACCCCTGAGGGTCTGCAGAGGTCTTCCAGGGGTATATCAACTCATCTAGATATTTGCCTAGTTTTAGAATCATAGAATATCGGGGTTGGAAGGGACCTCAGGACATCATCTAGTCCAACCCCCTGCTCAAAGCAGGACCAATTCCCAACTAAATCATTCCAGCCAGGGCTTTGTCAAGCCTGACCTTAAAAACCGCTAAGGAAGGAGATTCCACCACCTCCGTAGGGAACCCATTCCAATGCTTCACCACCCTCCTAGTGAAAAAGTTTTTCCTAATATCCAACCTAAACCTCCCCCACTGCAACTTGAGACCATTACTCCTTGTTCTGTCATCAGGTACCACTGAGAACAGTCTAGATCCATCCTCTTTGGAACCCCCTTTCAGGTAGTTGAAAGCAGCTATCAAATCCCCCCTCATTCTTCTCTTCTGCAGACTAAACAATCCCAGTTCTCTCAGCCTCTCCTCATAAGTCTTGTGCTCCAGCCCCCTAATCATTTTTGTTGCCCTCCGCTGGACTCTTTCCAATTTTTCACATCCTTCTTGTAATGTGGGGCCCAAAACTGGACACAGTACTCCAGATGAGGCCTCACCAATGTCCAATAGAGGGGAACGATCACGTCCCTCGATCTGCTGGAAATGCCCCTACTTATACAGCCCAAAATGCCATTAGCCTTCTTGGCAACAAGGGCACATTGTTGACTCATATCCAGCTTCTCATCCACTGTAACCCCTAGGTCCTTTTCTGCAGAACTGCTTCCTAGCCATTCGGTCCCTAGTCTGTAACAGTGAATGGGATTCTTCCGTCCTAAGTGCAGGACTCTGCACTTGTCCTTGTTGAACCTCATCAGGTTTCTTTTGGCCCAATCCTCTAATTTGTCTAGGTCCCTCTGTATCCTATCCCTACCCTCCAGTGTATCTACCATCATTTTACAACAGACTGCCTGCAGTTAAGCAGAGAGGAGCACAATCTGGAGCTGGGGTTCTCTCAAGTGATTTTTATCATCTGATGTCTCATGGCTTGAGCGCCCCTCCCATGCACAATGTGTGGGAACTACATCAGTTGCTTACATGGAAAAGACATCAGACGATAAAAATCATTTGAGAGAACCCCAGCTCCAGATTGTGCTCCTCTCTGCTTAACTGCAGGCATCACGCAAAACGCATACATTGGGGGACAATGCTAGCTGACCAGAGCAGACACTACCGCAGGGTTGCTGCCCCTGCTTTAGAGGGAGAGAAAGTTTGAGAGAAGCCCCTGGCTCCTTTACCTTCAGGCGGCCGATGAACCCAGAAATCTTAACCTTGCTCATTGCAGCCCCAAACTCCTGAAGTGCGTTCAAGGTGAGGTCCAAGTGGCTCTCAGCAGACAATGCGAGGATGGAAATGACTCCCTGTCACCCAAGAAAAATACTGGTTAGGATCTAACCAGGTGCCTGATAGACCCCACGAGTCCATTCCTTTCACCTGAAGTGGTGTAAAGTGCCAATCAGGCCTGAGACACATGGGCAGCGGGGGCTGAGTGAAATAGCAATGAAGAGGATATGAAGCAAAATGGCATCTGTCCCAGGCCAACTCAGAGCTGAGCCTCACAGGGAGCATTCAGGGATTACTTGGTAAAGTGGGGAGAGGGACAGAGTCCTCACCTCTCTCTCAGGGTCTTCCATATAATTTGTTGTCGTCAGAAATGTATTAATCTGTGTTTTAACATGGACCAGGTCCTGACAAACTGCTAAGGACGTTCCTAGCGCCTTATACAGGAAACTCTGAAAGAAAGAGACCAGCCCTGAGATATCAGTAACACAACGTGCCTGTCAGTACAGACCCAGCTCAGCAACACTCAGGAAGGAACAAGATAGCCAAGTCCAAGCATCCATACTGCAGAAACATCCCATCATCTAGCCCAGCCAGAGAACCAACAATGCAGTACAGACAAGCAGCCTGTCCAAGCAAATATTGGAAGGGCGGGCGGGGGCAAGAGAGCAGGGAACAAGTAAAAACAAATTTTATATGCAGAATAAAATATAAAGTAATGAAGCCTTGAGAGAAGCCTTATGCTGCCCCCCAATCAGAATTTCAAGGGAAATTAACTAGAAACTAAGCCTTAACAGATAACAAACCTTCTCTTTGGAGGGGCTGGCATAGCCGGCCATTTGCTGGCTCAACTCAAGGCTTATCTGGCTGCTCCAGGCACTGTCGCCTATCATCTCCAGAGATGTTCTTAGGAACTGAGTGTAAAACAAGAGTTAAAGCAGATGGTTAATTGCAAGAATTTGGGGGTTGTTGTGGGGTTTGTTTGTTTGTTTGTTTGTTTGGTGTTTTTTTTCTTCCTTGTTCTCTGTTGTAAACTTTCCAATATTCAGGTGTCATGGGAAGATTATTTCCCGATTGAGAACTATAAACATCAACAACCCAGACTTCCTCTGCCTGTTGTTCTTTAACCTTTGCCTGATGATTCCTCTCAGTCTCCAAACCCAGATAGACAGTGAATTGGAGAATGAGATGGAGCCAAGAACTCTGACCATTGAGGAGTGATTTTATAGTGGATGGAGAATAGGTCTAATAAATTTTGAACAAAGGGCCCTGGACTATGAAGGACCAGGAACCTTCTCTGAAGTGTTATGGACCCTTTATGCCACCTCCCGAGGGTCCCCAGGATTGTGAGGTACCTCACTACCACCTGCCCTTAGCAGGAGGAAGCCTTCTCTGTGCCTGCCAGGTGTCAGCTCCTGACTCTGCCAACCACAGGAAACACAAGCACACCCTTCTCACCCCATCCAGCTCCACTGTCCTTCTACAGATAAGCAATTGGTACACTCCAACCGCCGAGCCCTCTGTGCAGCCCCAGAATGTCCAGCCCCTGTTCCATTGGACACTCACAGAATTCATAGGTTTGCTACACACCACGTCACCGGTGTCACCTCAGCATCACCGCTCCATTTAACACACTTAGATACGTTTAGAGTGAAAACAACTACACTTCACTTAGATACGTTTATAGTGAAAACAAGTAGAGTTTAATTCACAAAGATCAGAGATTTGAGAAGCAGCAAGTAAAATTAATGTAAACAAATGGTTACATAAAAATAAAATCATAACATACTTCTAGAGCTTAAACTTAGATAACCAAACATTCCCCTGTCTCACAAAGGATAGCTCCCCCAAATCTCTCTCCCAGCATGAAACACCCAAACCAAATGTGATCCTCCATTCATAAGACAAGCCAGCTGGCAGTTCGTCCAATAGGTGAAGGATACCTGGTACAGGATACCTCTGGACCTCTAGATATAGTTCCAAGCATCCATTGTCTTCACTTGTAAACAGGGTACCCCCTATTGTTTGTTTGTTTTTCTTGTATCGAATCTCCTCTGGAGACTTTGCAATCACTTGATTAGAATGTTGCTCTATTGATTAGCATCCACTGTGAAGAATTACTCATCTACATACAGCCATTCAGGCAGATAAGCATCTCCTGCCTGAAAGAAACTTATTGATCACTTTCTGGTGACCAGCCCCAACTCACAGACCTTAAAAGCATAACTTTCAGTATACAACCATAACGCCTTATATATTATCCATCCAGTCACTGTGCAATGATTATGATGATCCGTGTGGCACAGGTATCCAGTAAAGGCTTTACATGACACCCTTTGATTATATGGAGATCAGATCTAGGGAATCCTGGTAATCCTATGCACTCCTGTGGCCTCTGCCACTGGGTACCCAAAGGACCTGGGGTCACACCCTCAACTCCCATTGAAGTCAGCAAGAGGTTAGTAACTCTCAGCACTTTGCTGTTTCAGGCCCGAATTTTGAACAGCAGCCAGAAAATATCAGAAACCTCACAAGAGAACCTAATCTTCTTTGATTTTTTAGCCCAAAGAATTTCAAATGAGGCTGGATCTGGAATGGGAAATTCTAGAGTGTAATCCAACCCCAAATGGAACTCCAAACCTTCTGGGGCTTATTTGTCACTAGGTCCTTTCCTTTCATTTTCAGCGCTCGCCATAAAAATGTTCCTTGTCTGGATTTACACGAGGCTGTAAAGAGCTCTTTCTGACCAGAAAGGCTTCTCCATGAGATACAGTCACCAAACCTTCTCTTGTCTCTTTTCCTTTTTGGGTTTCTCAGAGCAAATTTTCTTTTGAGTGGCAAATAGAAAAAAAGAATCCTTTAAATGTCCCCCAGTGATGCATTAGCACCATTAGCATGCTGGTTTTCTGGTTAAGTTTTGTGTTGTTCCCAGTGGTAATACAGAGTTATTTATAACTAGAGCTGGTTGAACAATAGTAAGTCCATTTCACAAAACAAGTGGGATTTTTTTGTTTCCTTGATTTTTCAACACACAAATGAAAAGTGAAAAAACAAAAAATATTTTGCTTTTCAAAATCAAAAATGACCATTATTCAATTCTTTGTTTTCCCTCTTTCCTTCCCTTTATCCCTCGTCCCCATGCCTGTTTTCCCCTCTTCCACTTTGTGACTGAAAAAGCCGGAGGGGGGAGGAGACAAACAGGAAAGCAACTGGGAAAAAAAAACCCAAATCAACTTCAGTTTCAAAAAACTAAACATTTTCTATTTGGGTTGGGGTTGCTTTGTTTTGTGTAAAAAAAAAAAAAAAAAAAAAAAACTGAAAAATTTGAAAATGTCCCATGAAAATAAAAAAGGCCATTTTTCAATGAACAAAAGTTGCAAATGAAATGGTTTGACCAGCTCTGCTTATAATGAATAATTTATCATTATTCTTTCCCCAGCTGATACATTTGGAGGGTGGAGGGAGGGCTGTGACAATACAGCTGAAAGTCATCTTGTACCTGAAGCAGCATGTGCTCCCACCGTTCATGGTCCAGGGAATTCTCTGTGTTTCCTATAAAGCAGGAGGCAAAACAATAACGTCACCTAGGTTAGCAAGAAGAGTCGTCCCAGGTATCTCCTTTGCAATCAGTCCTTCTAAAACTCCTGGTCTGCCAAGCTGTAACATACCTGGGCTTTCAAGGCTAAATGGGACCTACGCCAACGTTCTTTGTTGGACCAACAGAAAGTATCATGTTATGTACCCTGCTGGCATTTTTATTCAGGGTCAGTCAACCCACCAGGAGTGAGATGCTGAGCACTCCCAATTCCTGTTGACTTTAATGGGAGCTGAGGGTGCTTAGCACATCACAAAACTGTTCAGCACATCAGAAGACTGGGTTTAATGTGAATACAAACTTTTCCTGCATAATAAGAGATTCTGGACTTGGTCCTAACTTGATGTAAATCAGTGTAGCTTCACTGAAGTCAATGGAATTATACTGATTTACATCATCTGAGAATCTGGCCCTGTTTCTGAATGTCCAGCTCTAACCTACCCTTCTTTAATGTCGGCACAATGTAGTACTGGGGACTCTGTACAGCAACAACAACTAGGGAAGATACAGCTCATTTCTTAAATCTTTTTTTGAATATCAAACCCACTTGATCATTTTGGGGTCTGATGTTCCTCAGAAAGATATCGGGTTTGTGCTCCACATAGGGTCTGTCATACTCCACAGAGACTGTACTGGCACAGCTACGTCATTGGAGCTCTGCTGGCATAACCCCATAGTGTAGACAAAGCCGACACCAGGGGTCGGCAACCTTTCAGAAGTGGTGTGCCGAGTCTTCATTTATTCACTCGGATTTAAGGATTCGCATGCCAGTAATACATTTTAACGTTTTAAGAAGGTCTCTTTCTATAAGTCTATAATATATAACTATTGTTGTATGTAAAGTAAATAAGGTTTTTAAAATGTTTAAGAAGCTTCATTTAAAATTAAATTAAAATGCAGAGCCCCCTGGACCAGTGGCCAGGACCCAGGCAGTGTGAGTGCCACTGAAAATCAGCTCGCGTGCCGCCTTTGGCACGCGTGCCATAGGTTGCCTACCCTTGGCCTACACTGACTGAAGGGTTTTTTCCACAGAGGTCAATAGATTCATACCACTGTAAAATTGGTGAAAGACATTTTTAGGCCCATAATACCTAGATTCTACAAAGGGCACCCACTTGGCCAACCTAGCTTTTATGTCTCGGGTTTCCTTACAGAAAGAAAAACTCTGGGTTTTTTAATTGAATCACCCTTGAAAGTAAACATGGGGTTTAATTTTCAGAAAAATTCAGTTTCCAAAATCAGACTATATATGTAACTCCAAAATATTTCACTAACCTCCAGCTTCATGTGTATTCACCTTCCCAACTAATAACCTAGCAAAGGTGTGGGGGGAACTGCTGTAAAATTTCCATTCAGCTGAAACCTTCCTGGCCTGATTCTGCCCTGATTGAATTGGCCTCAGTGGTTAAACTCTGGATTTACCCCAGTGGTTCACAGTTATCCAGGTGAAGGAAAAGTGAGGGCCTAGAAGCCCAATTTCAATTCCCCACTGTTCCCATGTACTGCAGCAGGAATGGCACAACACATGTCAATACGAAGCTGCATTTTGTGGCTTCCCTTCTATTCTCCATGGACCGCACTCCTACTAACTAGCACTTTACCTTCAATGTACTGCAGCAGAGGTGGGATATTTAGTACCCACATCTCACCCACTGCTTCATGGATATTGTGGTGCAGGGCCTCAAGTAATTGCAAGGCAGCACATCCATGTCCTTCTCTTTCATAAGGGGATGAGGCTACTACCTGTCAATGAGAGAGAAAGGACAGGCTAAGTTTTGTCAGCACAATACCAGTTTGTTCCTGAAGGAGGGAATAGTTCAGACTCTCTCATTGTGGAGACCATACAATAGAGTTGTTGCTTCTACTGCAGTGTCGTCCTGAAGAAGAAAGCATTCTAGCTAGTATGAGGATGCAGAACAGTGTGTCTCAGGAGAGGGCGCAGAGAGGGAGATCCAATCATACACATTCCTCAGCCTGTCTATAAGCATCTAGCTATAAAACTGATTTTTATAGTTAACTGTCCCACTTCACATTTCTCATGGTCTACTCACCAGGAGTCGTGCCAGCAGCCCCTGGGGTGTAGGGAGTTTCACTAGGGAAAGAAACAGACTATCATTAATTATGCCAGGTTTTGCAGAGAGTCCTGCTGATACAACAAGGAGTCTGGTGGCACCTTAAAGACTAACCGATTTATTTGGGCATAAGCTTTTGTGGGTAAAAACCTCACTTCTTCGGATGCATAGAGTGAAAGTTACAGATGCAGGCATTATATACTGACACATGGAGAGCAGGGAGTTACTTCGCAAGTGGAGAACCAGTGTTGACAGGGCCAATTCAATCAGGGTGGATGTAGTCCACTCCCAATAATAGATGAGGAGGTGTCAATTCCAGCCAGCTGGCTGGCTCA
The DNA here is from genome assembly GCF_028017835.1 of Emys orbicularis. Classification (NCBI taxonomy): domain Eukaryota; kingdom Metazoa; phylum Chordata; order Testudines; family Emydidae; genus Emys; species Emys orbicularis. The sequence goes on from NC_088683.1 coordinate 308,836,650, forward strand.
TTACAGAAGCAGCTTTTCCTCTCCTGGAATTGACACCTCCTCATCTATTATTGGGAGTGGACTACATCCACCCTGATTGAATTGGCCCTGTCAACACTGGTTCTCCACTTGCGAAGAAACTCCCTTCTCTCCATGTGTCAGTATATAATGCCTGCATCTGTAACTTTCACTCTATGCATCTGAAGAAGTGAGGTTTTTTTACCCACGAAAGCTTATGCCCAAATAAATCGGTTAGTCTTTAAGGTGCCACCAGACTCCTTGTTGTTTTTGTAGATACAGACTAACACGGCTACCCCCTGATACTTGAGTCCTGCTGATGTTATTCACCTATCCATTTCCAACGTGCCCACCAATGTTGAATACAGCTGATAATAATTTGCATTTCCATAGTGCTTTCAGTCTGAGCATCTCAAAATGCTTTACAAACATGAATGAATTCCGCCTCACAGCACCTCTATGAGGTTGGCATTAATTACTCCTTCATTTCACAAGTGGGGAAGCTGAGAGAGAAAGATCAAGTGATTTCCCCCAAGATCACATCAGAATTTTGGTGGCAAGCTGCGAACAGAACCCCCGTTTCCTAGCTCCCTCCCATGGCCATGTTGTAATCACAAGACCATCCCTCATTCATTTTAGCCTCCTGATTGCAGACGAGAGAACTGGAGCAGACTGAACCTGTTCATTTCATAGTGTGCCTGGAGAGAATAAATGAAAGAGTTTCTGTTATAAACCTGGTCCACTGTAGTCGAGGCAAGCAGCTTCTTCTCCTTCCTGCTGCTTTTTCTCAACCAGTTCCCTAAGGCATCTGCAGAGAGGCTTCAAAGTACCAGTGTACTGAGCTGGCACCACATACTCCAGCAGCCTTGGCCATAACACCTGCAGAGAAGAGCGAGACTGTTCAGTACATAGCTATTTCCATTCCCCCACCTCCAGTATCCTGCTGTCTGAATCCCTCCCTGTCATGTAGCTTCTCCTTTTATTCCTCACTGACCCTTCCCTAACCTATCACCTCATCTCTCTCTCCCCATCATCTCACTCTACCTGTCCGGTGCCCCCGCACTCTGTCTTTTAAATACACTGCCTTGTTTGGTGAATCCTCTTTCCCTGCATTAGAGCATTATGGAGCTATTTAGATAGCACCATAAACTCACCCAGAACTTTACAGACCTATGTAAGGCACAGCCCCAGCCCCAATATCTGTTCAAATCCAGGATCACCAAATCTAAATTTCAGAAGGGGGGGTTCAGACAGTGGAAAGAATTAAGAGAAGATCTCTGCAACATGATTCCTTCCAGTTAAGTTGCTTTATATCTTTTCTCTAATGTGAACCACTTACTCCATGATGAAGGGGTCACACCATCCCTGACATGAATTTGACATGCTGTTCCTCCATTATGCTGACTGTGCAAAAAGCTTCCTTGTGGAGAGGTACAAGGAACGTAAGGAAGAACGTCCCTATTTCAAGAAGCAGTAGCAACAGGGCACTTACTTGGGTCATTCCACTGACTGAGGTGTCCAGACATTGCAGGATGTCAATGCACAGGGTTTGGATAGTGCTTTCTTCCTCAATAGCCTGGGTGAGAAGTGTTGTATCCTGCTGTGAGATAGCGATATAGAACTTATGAGCTAGTAGTAAGAAACTGGCTATAGAATCAGTGTCCTTCTCTTACGAAGCCATCTTGAACATTGACCTATGCCTGCTTTTATATTGCACTGGAAGTGCACAAACGTCTGAAGGAAAGAGAATAATAGAAACTCCTAACTGGTGGGTCAGATCCCAGGCTTAGGAAAACCCTAAAGCGAAGGGAATGATTCACTGAACACAAAAGAGTTTCCCCAACAGTGTTAAATTTTTTTAAATTTGAAAAACTGTTTCATCTTTTTATCTCGGAGGAAAAACATTCAGACTCCGCCCAGTGGAAATAAATATGCAGAACCAGGGGGATCCACTCTGTTTGTTCTGATGCCCCAACCAGCTTGGTCATTCTGTGTGTAGTGAGTGTCATAGAATCATAGAATATCAGGGTTGGAAGGAACCTCAGGAGGTCATCTAGTCCAACCCCCTGCTCAAAGCAGGACCAATTCCCAACTAAATCATCCCAGCCAGGGCTTTGTCAAGCCGGGCCTTATAAACCTCCAAGGAAGGAGATTCCACCACCTCCCTAGGTAAAGCATTCCAGTGCTTCACCACCCTCCTAGTGAAATAGTGTGATTCTATCAACAACTTACTGTAAAGTTGAACTGTTTATGTTAATACATATCATGGATCCAGTCATGGAGCACAAAGTGTCTGGAGCCCCTGGCTGTGTCCATGGATAGAAATACGGATTGAAGATATTTTTAAACTAGTACATGTAGAGTAGAGTATGTAGTGAGGGAAATACGCAGCAAGCTTTTCCAGGCTCCTGACAGTCTGGGATGCAGCCTGCATAACCTCGGTGTTTTGCTGATAGTTTATGTATGCTTCAACAGCCACAGAATTGGGCATCATTATGTTCTCTGGAGAGTCTATTTAAAACAAAAAGATGTACTTCCTTGTACAAGAACATTTCACTGAAAAATGGTGTTTTCAGAATTTTCAATGTCTCATCAGAGGTTTGAGTAACCTAGATAACTCTGTTAGATGTAAATACCCAGTGTGAGATTCTGATCTCTGTTACACTAGTATAAATCCAGAGTAATGCCACTAAAGTCAGTGGAGTTACCTTGACTTTACACCAATATAACTGATCAGATTCTGGCTCTAATCATTCATGTCCTTGAGTCAAAACTCCCACAGAAGGCAAGGGGAGCAATCAGCATGCAAGTATGGTAGGACCAAGTCCTAAGTGTTAAGAACTCTCCTTACCAGTTTGCTGGTGGACACACTGAACTCGCGGAAAACATATGCTACCATATCCCATTCTGCACAATTCTCCACACTTCCTGAACTGAGCAGCTTCCTGATGAAATGAAGAACTGCCTTCCTCACCTGCAAGAGTAGAGATTACACACAAGAGTTATTGTTATCCCTTCTGCCTGAAATAGGAGATAGGATATGAGACTCCTTATGCTTTTGAGTTTATCTCCTTAGATTATAAACGTGGATACATTTAACACTGGCAGGAGAATGATATGCCTTCTCTAGTCTGCAGTCTCTCCTCTGGATCTGAATGAAAGCTCCACCCAGATATCCATTCATCCTATAGCATTGAAAAAAATTGAAATATTTCACTGCTCCACACACAATCTTACCTTAGCATTCTGATCACTGAACGTGGATTTCACTGCCTTCACAATCAGAAACTTTTTAACTCTTGTCTCGGGCACTGAAAGATAAGGAGAGGTGTACAGTACTTCTTTGTTCCACTCACTCACTTTCCACATTGGAATTAATCCTGGATTTCAAAGGGCCCTATTTAAGAATAGTACCGAGCTTCTCTCATCTACAGAATCAGTGGGAAAAACATAGGACCAGACTCTGGTCTCAGTTACACCAGTGTAAATCTAAAGTAATTCCATTTCTATAAAGAGTGCCATCATACTACCATGATGGAAATATTATAAAAGCGTTAGATAGACGGAGGTCACTGAAGTTAATCTGTGTTTACACCAGTATAACAGAACTCAGAATCTAATCTATAGTGTATAATACTGACGAATATCGAGTCAGGAGTCCTATTTGATTTTTATCTGATTATTGTTAACATGCATTAGCCCCAAGTTAACTTCTGTATTTGAAGTTGAAAAATATCGTGGGCTACATTCAGCACTTAGTTGAACCTGTTGATTTCTGGGTGGCCATAGGTGGGTAACTTAGGGCAGCATTTGGTCCCTTAGTGGAGATCCAAACCACTGGTGACTGTGTGTTATAGAGACTCTGTGCCCCATTTGCAGAGGTGATGAGTCTGTTACAGCCCTGCCGTGCCTACAAAGCCTTGGTTCTTTAGCTCAATCTATAGTAGCTCATGCTTTTAGCTCTGGATCAGGGCCGGCTTTAGGCCGATTCCCCCGATTCTCCTGAATCAGGCCCCGTGCCTAAGAGAGCCCCGCACCCCATGCCTAACAGGGCCCCGTGCCCAGTGGCCTTTTTAATTTTTATTCACCCAGCGGCGCTCCGGGTCTTTGGCGGCACTTCGGCAGCGGGTCCTTCACTCCCTCCGGCTCTTCGGCGGCACGTGAAGGAGCCGCCGCCGAAGTGCCGCTGAAGACCCGGAGCAAGTGAAGGACCCGCCGCCGAAGTGCTGCCGAAGACCCGGAGTGAGTGAAGGACCCGCCGCCGAAGACTCGGAGCGCCACCTGGTGAATACAAGCCCCACGAATCGGGCCCAGCACTTCCTAAAGCCGGCCCTGCTCTGGATGTCCCCAACTCAACCCTCAGCATGTCGGCCAAGAGGGCAGCTGGCACAGTTGCTCCTCTGTTACTTACAGTTGGCACCAACAATAGTACTGAGCAGATTCAAAGAGGCCACACGAACAGCCTCATTCTCAATCTCCAGCTGCGAGTGCAAAAATGCTATCAGATCATCAGGAGAAGAACGGGCTGCAAGGGAACAAATCACGTCTTCACTGACAACAGAACTCTTATTCTTACCATACCTGACAAAGGAAGTTACAAGGAAACCACTGTGTAACTCAGAGTATCTTCCCCTTACCTAGCAGAACTACACAATTGAACAGCTCTGCATGATTTTCCGTGCTGAGCGGCTTAGCTTGAGAACAGATCTGTGGGAAGAAGGGAAATGGTCAAAGAAAAACTAATCAGAAGCAATTGAAAAGAAAACGTTCAATTAATTTCTAAGCTTCCACTTCCTACGTGTCCAAATAGAGGTCTGAACCCCAGGTAGATGGTACTGAATGCACAGCAAGAATCAAACACAATGACCAATACATTAGATAAGAGAAGCTAAAGGGTTTTGAGCAGCAGAGCTGATCTAATCAAGACACAGCCACAGTTTTTACTATACAACTCTGACTCCCCCTGATAATAGGCTTATGGTGAAATTGCTTTACAAACTGAGCTGGATATTAGCTAAGAAAATGAGACCGCTACCTGCTTACTCCTGAGCCTGCAGAAATCAGTAAGGCATGAGGAGGTCCCCAGGCTCTGCACTATCATTCGATAGATTTTGATTGTTAATATGCTTCAGATCTGCTGTGCCTAAGCTCAAGGGATCCAAGCAAAACCACCCCTCACCTGGTTGTGCAGAGCACTGCAGATGGCTTGAAACTTCTCTTTAGGTAGAGGGATCTCATATTCACAAGAGACCTCCAAGAGCTGGCTCAGACTCTGCAACAGAGGGTGAAAGTCAGATGGTGGGCACACACAGGAGCAATATGTAGTGACTGAAGCAGCTTCAGGGGATTCGTAGATTCCAAGGCTGGAACGGATTATTGCCATTGTCTAGTCTGACCTCCGGTACAACACAGGCCATAGACCTTGCCCAGAATAATTCCCAGAGCAGAGCTTTTAGAAAAACATCCCAATCTCAATTTAAAAACTGTCAGTGAGGGAGAATCCGCCTCGGCCCTTGGTAAATGGTTCTAATGGTTAATTATCTCACCATTAAAAATGTACGCCATATTTCCAGTCTGAATGTGTCTAGCTTCAGTTTCTAGCCATTGGATCAAGTTACACCTTTCTCTGCTAGACTGAAGAGCCCATTATAAAACATGAGTCCCTCGTGTAAGATATTATAGACTGTAATTAAGTCACCCTGTTACAGGACAGGTCCACCCCGTCAGGTTGGTACCAGGTTGTGGAGGAATTGAAGTAGATCTGGGGTGGCCCCACTGGCCTAGTCTCCCTAGTCACCGCAGCAGTCCTGGCTCCTAGGGCAGCATAGCCTAATGGTCGGGATCAGTGCAGCAGCCCTTCGGTGAGGGTCCACGGCCCAACAGCACGAGTCACTAGAGCTGCCCTTCTAGGTATGGCAGTGCGGCCTAGTGGCCAAAGTCAATAGAACCACCTCTCGCGGTAGGGCAGTGCAGCCTAGTGGCCAGAGACAATGGAACCGCCCTTGGCAGCAGGGCAATGCGGCCTAGTGGCCAGAGTCAATAGAACCACCTTTTGCGGCAGGGAAGTGTTGCCTAGGCCAGCCCTTCTCTACTGGCTCCTACCTATTCCACAGGTCCCAGCCCAGGGCCCTGTCTTGCCGGTATCTGCCTCCAACTCAGCGGGGATCCTTCCCAAACATGCCGAGTCAAAGCCCGGTACCTCAACTGGATCAGTGCTTAGTCCACCTAGGCTACTTCCCACCCGTTCTTCCGCAGCTGGTAGTCTCCGGGATTCTGTGGTCTCTCCTCCATCTCTGGCACTGGGTGGCTGGGGGTCGGTTGCAGCCACAGTCTGGCTGGCCTCTGAATCCTGGAGCTCTGGCAGTCTCTCTGCGGGAGCCTGCAATGCACCTCTGCTCCCTTCGGCAGTCATCTCAGCCTGAGCGGAGCGGCTCTTTCATATCCTGGTTCCAGCTGAAGCATGCCCAGCAGAGATGGGGGGGCATGGCCTCCTCGGCCCACAAAGTATGATTAACCCCTGCTGAACCAATGCAGGGTAGGTAAACCCCATCACACACCCTTTTACTGTCTGTTTGTTAAACTAAATAAATTTAGTTCCTTGATTCTACCACTATAAGGCATGTTTTCTAATCCTTTAATCACTGTGGCTCTTCTGTCAATATCCTCTCCAATTTATCAACACCCTTTTTGAATTGTGGGCACTAGAACTGGACACAGTATTCCAACAGTAGTCACACAAGTGCCAGATTTAGAGGTAAAATAACCACTGTACTCCTACTTGAGATTCCCCTTTTTATGCATCCCAGCTTTAGCTTTTTTGGCCACAGCATGAGTTCGTGTTCAGCTGATTATTCATCATGACCCCCAAAATCTTTTTCAGAGTCACTGCTTCCCAGAACAGCATCCGCCATCATGTTATGTATGGCCTAAATTCTTTGTGCCTAGATGCATACATTTACATTCAGCCGTATTTAAATGCACCTGTTTGCACCCAGTTTACCAAGTGATCTAGATCACTCTGAATCAGTGAGCTGTCCTCTCCATTATTTACCACTTCCCAATTTTTATCTCATCTGCCAACTTTATCAGTGATGAGTTTATGTCCTCTGCCAGGTTATTGATAAAAAAGATGAAAATCTAATTCCTTCCTGCATCTAAACACTTTTCTCCTTTGCTGCTTGAAGCTTCCAGAATGTCTCTGATGCCATCTACATATTTGACTATGTTTAAGCAGTTGTGTAGTGCCCTGATGCTATCAAACAAGTCCATGATGCATTGGTTCCCTCCAAATCATGGGTATTTCAACCCCAAAAGTGACCACATACTCTGTACCAGAAAGCTTCAACCAACAGAGATGGTGAGTAAATATCACCACCAAGAAGTTATAGCTGGTCTCATGACTTCATTTACAACTGTGTAGCCCCACTGAAGACAGAATATGGCCCATTACTTCTTGCTCATGTGGTACTGAGGTAGATGAAATAGAGAGACAAGGGGAGTGAGACAATATCTTTAATTAGATTATCTCACCCACCTTCTCACTCTAATATCTTGGGACCAACATGGCTACAACAGCACTGCATAGAACGGTAGATGAAATAGACAGGCAATGCTTTTATATCGATCTAGTTATATAAGCCAAAGCAATCACCCTCAAGCCTCCTTAGTATTAATTTTCAACCACTGACAGTTGGTTTGGTACTGACCAGAGACAACATATGGCAGCCCCTGCTCTGAGGAGCTTATGATCTAAAAGAGAGACACAGAGTTGACAGGATGTACTGGGAAATCACAAGGAGGGAGTATCTTGTTGGGGAGTGGGGCAGGTGTTTTGTTTATCATCTCCTTATCATCCTCCCCAGGAAACAGAGGATGCTTTTCATAAGAGGCATTTACCTACAAATCTTGTTGCCTGGGTCACCATGTGCATAAACCCAGAACTCGTGTGGATATTTATTATCTAACAAGTCACTGTCTAGACCAGGAAACCCCACTGGCAGCAAATTCCTCATGCAGTTCATACATGCACACGCATAGACAGTTACCTTAATGAGTGGTACCTCACCTTGGTGACGTGAAAAACATCAATGTCCTCCTTATATTGCTCAAGGAGCCATGGGATCAGTTCAAATACCCGATCGTGATGCTCCTCTTTGTGTAGCAGGAGGCTCATCATGGGACCAAGGGCTTTGATGATGGCCTGCTTGAGCTGCATAGATGAGATACAGAATTTATGTTCCTAAGAATTCATTCAATATCATCCAATGGGCACACCTTTTCTATTTCTAATGAGTGCAACTTCCCTTGTTCCACTGTAGGAACGGCCCTATCTCAATATTTCCTGATAAAGAACCGGGATTCGTAGGGTTGGTTTCAGGATTATATTCTAATGCACCTCACAACTATACCAGGTAAAATATTCCCCAGATTAGTATGCATTCTCAGCCAACTCAAAACTGCTGTAATTCCACTGGGGCTGAATGGATTTATACCAGGAATTAATTTAGCCCACTATCCCGTGTTCATCTGCACATTAGGTGCATAAAACTAGAAGCTATGTACACTGTGTACAGACAGAATTTCCATGATGTGGTGACATTATAAATATATGGGTTTTAGATGTTTTACATGACACTCTGTTCCATCCAAAAGGACCTACCATTAAATGCCATCATCACAGAGAGTGATAGATACATAGAATTTAACATTACAATTTCTGCTAAAGGTTTAGAAAGCCAGCAATTCTCACCTGCAGCTCCTCACATTTCAGCCAGTTGCTGGTCACATAACAATAGAATGGAAGAATTCTATCGAAGAATCGCAATGTACCCATGCTGGGGAATGTGTTCTTACCCCAGGTAGTCAAAAATAGATTGATTGCCCTTGACCATTTTTCCAGAACTGCATGGAAGGAGAGAAGACAGGCAATGTGAAAAGGACATATTAGTAACGAGGAGAAGTTGCTTTATCAGTGAACTCACCCAGGCCTAAAGTTTATTACAATTCCATGGCAGCTACTGCTTAGTTCAGGACTACACGCTGAAATCCCACATCAATTTTGAGCTATTTCTCTTCCCCCCATTCCATGTCTTGTTTCTGAAAAGGCTTTTAAATTTGCATATCTCTCAATCTTTTTTCAATTACCATCATTTGAAGGCAATTTTTTTCTCCCTTCCTTGTTACCTCTTAATTAGAGCTGGTTGAAAAAGCAGTTTAAATTCAATGAAAAATCTTTACTGATAGGTTTTTTTTTTCTTCAAAATTGCAAAGTATAAAAATCATTTATATTTTTCAAAAATCAAAAAAATTCAGCCACCTCTTTAGCTGCTCCAAAACACTGGATGCACACTTCCTGATCAAAATTGTCATTGACATTTTTCAGGTTTGTTTTTCATCAAATTTGGAAAGAAAAATTATGGAAAATATAATTAAAAATCAAAATATTTCAACCAGCTCTCCTCTGAATGACTCGCGACCTCTGCAGTTATTGTTTATTTAACCCTAACACTGTGTGATTTCATCTTGAGTTACAGTTTGTCTGAAAGATGTTCAGTGCCCCTAACATCCATTGGCTTTACTGGGATTTGAAGGTATTGGGGAGCACTTTGCCCTAAAAGTAGGTGTATCTAGTGTCCTTGCTAAGAAGAATTAGGGCCCAATCCTGTTCTCTAGGAAGTTGATGGCAAAATTCCCATTTACCTCAAAGGCACAGGATTAACCCCTTACTGAGCATCACCTGAAAAGCAAAGGAAGAGAGAAGTGGAGAGGAAGAGAAGACAGAGAAAGAGGATGAAAGGAGATGATGATAAAGAAACTAAGGGGAGAGAATGGGTGGAGGAGTGGAAAACAGGGGCTTTTTAAATGTACGGTAATGAAATCTGCTCCCTTCACCTCCTCCCCCAGGAGCCTCCTGGCAGATGGGCAGTGTCAGCCTTTGTGTCTGTTTATTTTAAATTATATCCATGAGTCATAAAGGGCCTGAACTTACAAATGCTCAGCACCTCCTGCAAAGTACGGAGCACTCTCAATTTCACTGAGTGCCACGGCAGCCAAGGAATGCAGCACCTGGTGCAATCCAGGGCAGGGAGCATAGTTCAGGGCCTGTTTGCAAACTTGGTCAGTCACTTCAATCTGTACCAAGACCCCCTCAATATCCATTTTGGGCACTACAGTAAGTGCTGCACTTACCACCACAAAATGCTTGTCTCAGCCTGCTGTCCTGGACTAACCCCAACATGGAGAACATGGCGTTCAGGGTCCTTCCCACATATGGGATACACTTAAGTGCTGCAGAAAAAGGCCAGAAGAGAAGGAAGAAAGATAATCAGCTGCTCTCTGCCTTCTTACAATACACTTAGAAACACCGTGGGGCAGGATGCTATGGGCTCCTAGGCCATTTTATGCTGCGTAAGCAGAGCAGAATGGCTTTAAAGCAGCCATTGAAAGCCAGTGGGGGATTCACCCTGAAGAGGGGAATCCTCTACCAGGGTACAGCTGTGCCCGATGCCCAACTCACTCCCAGAGTAAGGGGAGAGAGCACTGGGGCAGGATGGGAAGTGGGGTGGAGAAGAGGTCCACTAGACCTGATCTTCCACTCATTCCCATCCTCAAGGAACTTCAGTCAGGGGCATAAGTTAGAGCTTGCACCTCCGTCTGGATAGCTCATGATCTGGAAGCCAAGAACTAGCAACAGCAGTTAATCTTGTGTCTCTCCCCAGACACACACGCATGCACACACGCAAACAGAGCTCTGTTTAGCTGTAACATTTTTAGGTAGAGAGTGTAATCCCCTGTCCTTAAATGAAAGACAATAACTTTGAAACAAAAGATGGAAGTTACCATACCATAAGCTGATGACAGGTTGCCCAGCGTAATGAAAATATACTCTTCAGGCTTCTCCAGTAGTTTCAGATGACACTGCAGCTCAGACATCACCTCATAGAAATAGCAGCGTGCCAGGGTCACTAAGGTGTTGCTAGCTGCCACTTTTAGTTCATTTGTTGCTTCCTAAAAAAAAAAAACAGAGAGAGAGAGAGAGAGACTGAGGTGACTGAAGCCGGTTGCACTAGCCAGAGTTGTTTATATGAGTCAAGTCCTTATTTCTGTGCATAAGTTGTGAATGAACCCTCCCAACTTTCTGTGGATAGAGTCATTAGTCATAAATATTCATCGAGTCATTTGGCTAAACAATTTTCAGCCTTTGAGTTCCTTGCAAGCTGCTTAGTTAGACTATTTACTATTAGCTACTTGTGGTGGATGTCATATGATATTTTCCCCTGCTCTTCCCTGTGGAGGTAGTGAGACACAGACTGGGCGGCTTCAAGATATTCAGAGAGCTTTCCTGGAATAAACTGTCCCCCAAAAGGAGGCTGACTTCCTTTGGAACAAGAGAGGGATTTTTCCATGAGTTTTCCTGCTGGCAAACTATATTCTAAATCCAATGCTGCTTCTTTTGGAGATAGCTCAGATTCTGTCTGTCTTGGGGCTTTATACTGCCACTTATCGCTATAGTATCAGAGCGCCTTCCACATAACATCAGGATCAATAATGAAATCCCTAGTAGACTTCGGGAAAGACTTGCTCGTTAAGAAACCATAGGCCTCTCTCTGTGTCTGATATCATGTATCTCGGGTCCTGATCCTGCAAAGCACTTAAGCACATGTGTAACTTTCGCATGTGAGTTCTCCCATCCTATGCATGTGCACAAGTGCTGTCTAGGACCTGGGCTTTGGTCTGGAGGAAGGTGTGGGCCTCTAACAGGAGAATACATTTTCGTTTCAGTATATAGTTTACCCCCCAAAAAAGAGAGTTTTAATTAGTTAAAGCTTTGGATCCTTTGATTAGTATCTCGGGAGAACTAACTTACCTGAGTCTCTCTTATGTCGTCTGAGGCCAGGGTTATTATTTCGTTCAGTAGACTACTCTCTAGGGCCCCGGTGTCCTGCTGTAATACTTTCTCCAGGACACAGTAAATGTCAACTCTGTCTTGCTGCGGACAAAACATAAAAGAGAATAAACAATTGGAAAAAGGTTTTCTTGATGTCCACACAGTAATTTGGCTAATAAGCCACTGCCCTAAAGAGTTTACAATCCACACATGAAATGACTAGCCCAAGTCTTATCATAACAGAGCAGGTCCGTGGCCAGGAAGGGAATCCATGTCTCCTGAGTCATTATCCAGAATCCTATCCATGAGGCCACACTGACTCCTCAGCCTGCATGCTCACACAAGTAATCCATTGGTTTAATTGGTGTAAAACATGCCATGCCCTCCACAATCACCGCATTTAGCAGCACTTCAGAAGCAGCTGAGCAATTTACATATTTTAATCTTCCTGGAGAGAAAAGAGCCAGAATAAGCGCCCTTCACTGCCCCCTTATCTAGTTTCATTTATTTAAAACAAACAATAAAAATGAGCACCTTGCCCTTGCTCTATCCACTCCAGACAGAATTTGTAAATTTGTAATTACAAAATACCCAACTGCCGCAGTAAGTCCTCAACAGTTCCTAGGGGAAATTAGCTCAGCAGTTAGATCTACATTGACAGTCGCACACTTGAAGGTGTCTTTTATGAGGCCCATCAGTGTAGAAATTCACAGATGATACTAAATATGGAGGAGTTGTGGTATCAGTTGGGACAGAGAAAAACTAAAGAGGGACACAGAGAAATTAAAAACCTGAGCAGAGAACAAGATTCATTTCAGAAAACTGCCAACTAGCACATCTGGAAAGGAGGTAGAAGTAACTGACATAATGGGAGGGAGAAAAGTGGGAAGCAACAAGTGCCCTGGGGGTGACAGTGAAAAACAAAGTCAACTTGTATATGCAAGGTGTGATGGCTCCCACAAAGAGCCATGTGGGTTGGGTCTTTTACACACAGGGATCATGGCACAAAGCAGGAAGACACCAGTTCCTCTCTGTTCAGCTGAGGTGTGACTGCATCTGGATTGTTGCATTTTCTAGCACCACATTCCCAGAGAGCTCAACAAATTGGAAGTAATTCATGGGAGAGCAAAAAAAGAATGCAGGGGGGTGGCGGAATTGACTTCTGAATAGAGCCCTGCAACCTGACCCAAATCCTACGGGACCTGACTACAGGCGTCAGGGTCAGGTTGGATGAGAAAACCCCTCTTGGACTCGGGTCAGGTCGGCTCTCCTCCTTTAGCCCATGGGATCGGCACAACCTTGACCGCATGTTCCTGCCAGCCACCACCTCCTTTCTGCGCTGTGGAGTGAGGATGCCAAGGAGTCACAGCATCTCTCTCTCTCTCTGCAGCACATACCCAGCACAGCAGGGGGCAGTGTCAGAGGATGAAGCCATTGCTGCACATTGTTGCCGCTGCGTCGGCCCCATGAGCAGGATGTGATGGCAGAATCCGGTTTGGGGGGAAGGGTTGGGATCAGGATGGAAAATGATTCAACCCTCTCAGGGTGAGGTGAGTGGGCTTGGGGCCCGTTCAGGTTGGGCTTAAAAATTGGGCCCAAGCAGACCTCTACTTCTGAAGACAGCCTGAAAGAGCTGCCTATGGCAGATGCGGCCAAGGGATGACTATGCGGGAGACATGATAATACCATACACCTATCTGAAGGGTGTGAACACCAAGGAGGGAAAGGAATTTTTTAGTATAATACATTTAGATAAAAGTAGGAGTAATGGGATTAAACTAAAAAAAGACACACAATTTAATAACAGGAAAAATGCCCCAACTGTGAGACAGGTCTATTAGGCTATGACATAGTCTTCCTAGGAAAGTGGGGGAAGCTCAGTCATTAGGGGATTTTAAAATTAGTTTGGCCCAAACAGTGAAAAATGACTGCTGGGAATTCTCCTGCATTAGCAGGGAAATGGACTGGATGATCCAATGGGTCTTTTCCATCTCTGTCTCCTGTGAGTCTCTAAATCTATGTGACCTGCATGCCAAGGTCATAAAGCACTTTGGAATGTTCAAAGCCAATCAGATGTCTTGACTGGCTAAACAGTCCAGTGGTTCTGCTTGAAAAGGACTGTTTCTGCAAACTGCAATCAGACCAGACAGCTCCACTGGGGAGAAGCTCCTTCCATTCATTTTTAAATGTAAGGAGGATTTGTTTAATTGAAAATTGTCTCTGATAACTTATGAATACATAGGCACTATGTAATTCAAGTAATTAATCAAATTAATTAACATAATTAATTGAGTAATTCAAATAATTAAAGTAGTAGGAGGCCAAGTACAGTTCTGAACTGAACTGCTTATCTTGGCCTCCTAGTACTTTAATTGAAACTAAAATGCCTTCTGTGTTGGCCCTTAATAGAGAAATGAACTTTGTTGGATGCAAGTATTCATAAATGGAAAAAGGGGTCTGAATATTACTCCTGGGGGAATTCTGCACTACTGTGCACGTGCATAATTAATGAGCCTAGGATTTAGAGCAGGGAGTCAGTTCACTTGGGTTTTATTCACATTCTTTTACTAACTTGCTAAGTGGTGTTGAGCAAGTAACTTAATTCCCTGTGACACAAATCATCCATAAATGGGGATAATGCTTACCATTCTCACAAGGGTGCTGTGAGTCTTAATTCATTAGTATTAGGTAAGTGCTTTAAGATTTTTGGATGAAGATGCTAAAGAAGGGCAAAGTATTATTGGAAGAGATTACTGCAAGTCCTATAGTGTACTTTTACTATATCCAGCCCATGTACTCCACTGTGTGTAAAAGGACAACGCTTTCTTTATAGAGCATTATATCATCCTGATCTGTAATAACAGCATTTTGCATTCTGAGTTTATGCCTGAGGACAGAAGGATGAATACTGATTATACTGATGGTGCGCCAGGCCAAGTTCTATTCTGAATTACCCCCATGCATTCCCCTATACCCCCCTGAAGTCAGGCAGAATTTGGTGTGGACACATGGAAAGCGGATGTAATTTCATGAAATTGCCCTACCTCATCCTGTTCCAGTTTCTCTAGCAGAACTGTCATAACGCTAGCCAGCTTGGTCTCAGCTATACAGGCAATGCTGAGGGCAATTTTGCCCTTATCTTGCTCATCCATATTTGCCAGGAGGGAAACAACCTCATTATAAACACCTGAAATTAAATAAAAGGATTCGGCTGGTTACCACTGATAGTAGAAATTGATGCCGGCCTCTTTAATTCACTGTCCAGTAAAGATTCTGCAGGAGCCCAAACACTGTGAGAAGTAGACCTGGGAATCATGTAAATCCTCTTCCTTGCGCCTGATGACCAGGTTTGTTTGCTGAACTACCCAATGTGTTTGTGGGGAAATCATAATGAAGAAAATTTGCTCCTTTCAAGTAGATCCCCACGTAAAATAATCTTCCTTTTCCTCTTTACTATCAATTCAAGAGTTTTGATCGCATACAGAATAATAATTTATGGTCAAAATTTTCAAAACTGGGTGCCTAAACTTAAGCTCCTAAATCCATATTAAGGCACCTATTCCCTGAGTCAGCATCCTAATCACATGCTTAACTCTAAGCCAACAAAGAGACCTAAAGTTAAGCACATGTTTAAGAGTTTTGCTTAGTCGGGGCCTCATTTTCAAAAATCCTAAGCACCCACATGTACCTATTGGCTATGCTGGGAACTTTTTGGGGCTCAGTATCTCTTGAAAATCAGGCCACTTTTTAGACATCGGTATGAATTTAGAAGCCTAACTTTAGGCCCCCTGTTTTGAAGAAAGCCTTTAATCTTATTTTATGGTCGTGTAAATACTTGCAGAGAAGACTCATGGAACAGAGTTCATCCGGTTGCCTGTAGAGGTCATAAAGGACTTTTCCCCCCATGTACAATTGACTAGGTGTACGCTGTGAGTGGGGTCAGGTGGTTCCCTCCAACCTTCATCTGAAGCATCAGGGATTGACCATAGCAGGAGAAGGGACACCTGGTAAGGTAGACCAGTGCTCCAAGATGGTTCAGAGAATCTGTTTCCTTAGATGTCCTGCTCACATGCTCAGGGTCTAACTGATCTCCAGAGTTGTGGGTGGGAAGGAATTTCCCCCTGCTCAGATTGGCAAGGACCTTTGGGTGGGAGGATGGGGCACTGATCACCTGCTAGGATCATCTGGGTATATCTGACCTAATCAATTCTCTACCATTGCAAGGGCCTCAGGCATTGGTGGAATCGCAGTCTCTCCTGTTCTCTGCCTATGGCACACAACAGTTTAGTCTCCTAAAGACTGAAATGTTTTAGTCCAAGACAAGTTTTTGGGTTCAGTGTAGGGTTGCTAGGTGAAATTTTAATGGCCTGTGAAATACAGGAAGTCAGGCTAGATGATCTAATGGTCCCTGCTGGCCTTAAACTCTATGAAACTATGAAATAGCTGATATATTAAAAAAATCTGGATTTTATCTCCCAAGTATCTCTTAGCTGTGGGCAGAAATTCTCCAGGAGACTTACTATTTAACAAGAACTCTGAAATGCCATATTTATCTGTCTCCATTGTAACAGCATTCCAAAGCATGAAGGAGGAACTAACAAGATTTCCCCTTCCCAGGAAAGACTGCTTGAGGTTAGGTGATTGCCCATCCTTTATGCAAATTGCATCCTTCACTTCTAACACCCAGATGGAAACTGAATCATAACTATCCTACATTGCCCATCTAGCTGCAGTAATGATAATGTCGGATTAAGAGCACTAGTATTGCTAAGAAATGTGACCCCATACTTTCTTATCCTGCATTTAAGATATTAGCAGAGCTTCATTTAGACAGCTAGAGGAGAAGTCCTTCTGCATTTTTTGTTCTAATTTCCCCCATCTCTGATGGATTCCACAGCTAGATGTTGGCTCCATGGATGCAGAAGACACAAAATGAGGACCCATAATAAACATAAAACAACTGGGAGAAAAGAAGGAAGATCTCCCCCATAGCATTCAATAGAAACTCAGATTCTCAGGAAAGTTTCCAGGTCCAGAGGCTGTAGGCCAACTCCTCAACTGGTGTAAATCAACACAGCTACAAGGAAGTCAACAGAGCGACACTGGTTTACAGCAGCTGAGGTTCTGGTCATATAAATGGAGAACATTACAGCTAATCTATCTGTATGCCTATGCTTTCTAAATGTGTGTGTGAATATAGAATGGATATAGAGAATACAATGCTGACCCTTACCTCTGTCGGTTACCTCCTGCTCACTCACAAATTTATTCATGTTTAATACTTCCTCCAGTCCAACCTCCAAAGAGCTCCCGTACTGATAGGCAGCTGGCCTCTCTGTCAGTCGTGTCCAGGATAACCAGTTAAGATTATGCAAGCACTATTATGACATCCATGTGACTGTGGCACACCTCATAAGCTGCTGCTGACCAGGTATGTGATGTAATTACATGGTCAAGATCCTCAAAGTTATTTAGGCTCCTAACTCGCACTGAAATCAGTAGATGTTAGGAACCTTAATATATTTCAATATCTGGGCCCATACATGTAAGCAGTCCAATAGGTGGCTAAATTTGCTCCAGTGTCGAATTTCTCATTCTCTCTATGTCATTTTGAATTTTGGTTCAGTCCCTCTCTCAGTTTGCCACACTTTCCAATGTCGGTTTAATCTGAAAATCTGCTCCTGGTTGAATTTATATAAAATAAAAGCACTAAAGAAAGAGAAGAAACTGCCTTGGAGAATGCACAGTGACACTTGAGTGTGGTTGGTTGGTTGGTTGGTTGGTTTCCTTTGCTTTTTAATTTGGTTGATCAAAAAGCCAGATGAAACCTTATTGAACTGTATTACAAATATTGATTTTTATATTGTTTTACAATGAATTGAAATTTATACTTCATTTCCATGTCCTGCCAAACAAATCAACAACATTAATTTTTATTGTGTTTAATACAGTGTGGTGTCATATGTATGGCCATATGTAGAGCCAACACTTGATTTTGGAAGTTATGTTGCCTTTAAAGCATTCAGAGTGATGACACTCTTTGCAGTAAACCATATGGAAAAAGAATTCCAATTACATTTGTCCCTTGCTATGCATAACTTATTTTGTGCCTTTCTACCCTTTCTGATTTTGTCCTTACACATATATGCTATTCTTTTGTACTCCACCTTAGTAATTCGTCCACTAGTGCACATTTAATGTTGAGACTAATCACACATATGCACAAGATATCACCTACGATGCAGGACAGGTAGTGCAACTTGTGCATTATTCAGTTACACCTCTTACTGTAATATAAAATTCACCTGTTATCACTATAGGTCTCGGTGAGAACATGCACAACTGGTAAGCTGTGACTCTTACTGATGCATGCTGTCTCTGTGTTTAGCACTTCAACATGCAAGTTCTACACTAAAAAAGCACACTTTTGCTGGAAAAATGAAAGACATGTTTTGCTACCAACTTCAACCTAGGACATGCAACATCTGTACTGGTGCATACCTGTTTAACTGGAATATGCATGCTAATACAAGTTGATTACTGTAGCATTCAATAGTTGCACTAGTACAGATCCTGTTCAGAAATATGCAACACCTTTCTTGGTCAAATGAGTCCTGTTCTAGTTACAAGGTTTATAGGCTTGTACAAATTTTGGAACTGTAGTGCTGATTGTTGCTTAAACATAAAGAACATACCATTCCTGAGTTTCCCAGGTATGAAATACAAAACAATGGTGTGTTCATTTTAGAAAGATGCTGCAGAGTGCACAATTACATCATTCACAGGCCGCATGTGCTTCACAAGCTTGTATTCCACAGCATTTGGAAAATAACTTAAAAGAAGATGCTAACGTTAATACTTTTTGAATTTCCCACATAGTCAATAGCCCCGTTGGAGGGGAGGGGGGGAAGGAAGATAGAAAAGTGTATGTTTGTACAGGTAGTCGGTTATTTTTATAATGTACTGCATGATAATATAAAGAATATGCCTAAACAGTGTCAAAGTTGTGGGGACACAGACAGCAATCAAGAACATTAAATCTAAGGATGATGTTTTGTCTTTAGCTCATACTTAGATTTAATGTTAATTCACTCTTTTGAGTGAATTAGGAGGTGCCTAGTACACTAGTGGGTGCTGATTCTGTGCTCAGCCAACACTCACAGCCTCATATAACACCTGGAATATTAGCTTTCTTGAGTGATGAATTAGGGGCCAGTATCCCACAGTTATCCCTTACTCTTTCTAAAAAAATGACTGAACAAACCAGCTCAAATAGACAACAACAGAAAAGCACCAACCTTGCTTTAGTATCTCTTTTAAATAATCTAGTAATGAAAAGCTTACAGTGAAGGCAAAATCATGATAGAATGCAAAAAGAATTGATAAAAGAGCATGGAAAATCCTGAAGTTCTGTGTTTCAGGGATCACAGAATCCTAGAAATGTAGGACTGGAAGAGACCTCGAGACATAATCAAGTCCAGTCCCCTGCACTGTGGCAGGACCAAGTAAATATTCTAGACCATCCCTGACAGGTGTTTCCAGAGCTTAACTACCCTAATAGTCAAAGTTTTTCCTAACATCTTATCTAAATCGCCTTTGCTGCAGACTAAGCCCATTTCTTTTTGTTCTACCTCCAGTGGACCTAGAGACCAGTTGATTACTGTTCTCTTTATAGCATGCCTTAACATACTGAAAGCCTATTACCAGGTTTCCCCCTTCAGTCTTGTTTTTCTCAAGACTCAACGTGCCCAGGGATTTTTTTAATCCTTTTCTAATAGGGGAGGTTTTCATATAATTTTTGATGCTGCCCTCTGGATGCCTTCCAGTTTTGTCCACATCTTTCCTAAACTATAGTGCCCAGAACTGGACACAGTACTCCAACTGGGTCCTCAGCAGTGCTGACTAGAGCAGGAAAATTACCTCCTGTGTCTTACATGCAACATTACTGTTAATACAAACCAGAAGCATATTAGCCTTTTTTGCAGCTGGATCACATTGACCACATATACAGTTTGTGGCCCACTATAACCACCAAATCCTTTTCAGCAGTACTATGACCTAGACAGTTATTCCCCATTTTGTAGTGGTGAATATAGGATAGGATGTGCTCTTAGAATATGTCAGGTTTCAGAGTAGCAGCCGTGTTAGTCTGTATCCGCAAAAAGAACAGGAGTACTTGTGGCACCTTAGAGACTAACAGATTTATTTAAGCATAAGCTTTTGTAGGCTACAGCCCACTTCATCGGATGCATAGAATGGAACATATAGGAGGAAGATATATATATACACATACAGAGAACATGAAAAGGTAGAAGTTGCCATACCCATTCTAAGAGGCTACCTATTTCCCCATGTTAAGTATCCTCACACCTTCTTGTCAACTGTCTGATATGGGCCATCTTGATTATCACTACAAAAGTTTTTTTTTCTCCTGCTGCTAATAGATCATCTTAATTAAATAGCCTCTTAGAATGGGTATGGCAACTTCCACCTTTTCATGTTCTCTGTATGTATATCTTCCTCCTATATGTTCCATTCTATGCATCCGATGAAGCGGGCTGTAGCCTACGAAAGCTTATGCTTAAATAAATTTGTTAGCCTCTAAAGTGCCACAAGTACTTCTGTTCTCTTAGAATATAAAAGTCTTCTTTCTGCAACCAGGATTGAAGTCCTGTCAGCAGCCTTTTCTTGTAAGGTGAGTGATTACTCAGTTACATAAACTGGGATGAATCTTAGTCCAGTAGGCTAGCCTAGCTTTTATAGGCACATCCAATCAGTTCGAATGACTAAATAAATAGATACGGTAGATCAAGAGAAGAGTTAGCGCTGAATTAGTCAGTTGGCAAAGAATAATTCATATGATGAATTAACACAATGGGAAAGCTTCAGCCAATAGCCTGGAATGAAGACAGATGCCTACTTACAGCACTAGTGTCATGAACAATCTCTTCATTTGCTGTTTTGAGAAGGGTCAGGCCAGGAGAGAAAATGTCGCTATTGTGAATCTTGTCAGGAAATTAACAGTTGTTGCTGGTGCTTTCTTTAGATGCACGTCCACCAGCAGCTGCCATGCTGGGAGAGGATGGAGTCGGGGCCTGAATGCTGGATATAAGAGAGGTAAGAGAATGGTTTGGCATCAGCATGATGTAAGGTTCAGCTGCATAGCCGTGCAAAGACCAACATCACTGTAGCCTAACTCTGTCCCCCCATCTATGCCCATGAGGCCTCGCTCCATCTGTTGGCACTTCCTGGTAGCCACTCCTGAGAAATGACCTGGAGCAGCTGGATGGAGGATGCCTTGGCCTCCGGAAGCAGGTATGGAGAGATTCAGGTTGCCCTGGTGTGGCTCTCAGTCCCCCCAGTGCCATCCAGGGTAATTTTTATAGCCCTAGACAAAGCACCCACAGATTGCTGAGAGGAGGCAATAGGTGCGACTGGGCACTTTGGAGCTAACTCAGTATGGATTTATTTTCCGAGCACCAGAGGGGGACGGTTTTCTCACAGGGACATGCAGAAACCCACCGTGCCACAAAAATACACAGTCACCTGCCCTGGAAACCTGCTGCACCCTGTCTCCAGGGAGGCATAGGCACCCCCCTCCAATGTGCCCCCCTTCCTGCTCCGCTCCCTAGGGACACACAGGAACCTGCCTCCCCTCCCATGGAGACTCAGCAACCTGCCCCTCCACCTTCCCCAGGGACAGCCAGGAACCTGCCCCCCCACATGCTCCCCTCCCTAGGGATACATAGGGATGCCTAGGAACCTGCCCCCCTCCTCAGAGATACACAGGAACCTGCCCCACCCCCCACCATGGAGACCCAAGAGGAAACCAGGCCCCTAAGCCCCGCCCCCAACACACATAGAGCCTCCCCCATGCACCAGGGGGCCGGCAGAAGCGCGCACGCCGTTACTCAAGCGGGTGCGCAACACGCGGGAACAGGCGTTGTGGGCGGGGCCTGGCCAATCCCCACCCCTGGTCCGTTACAGCTGGGCAGCCGACTGCGGGAGTCGTGGCGGTTTGTGGTTTAGGGCCAGTCGCCCAATTTCGTCCTGCGCTGCCCTCCGCGGAGAGCCTCTCACCTGCCGCCGCCATGTGAATACGGGGGTCCGGGGACGTCTCATGCCAGCTGCCGCCGCCGGGCCGGGCCCGCAGGGAGCTCGGGGGGTCAGGCCCCAGGGCGCTGCCCGGTGCCCTCTTCCCAGGCGGCCCTGTGAGGGACTGCGGGCGCCAGGTGGGCGCGGGGCGCGGCGGAGGGGTGAAGGCCCCGTGACAGGCCAGGCCTGGGCGTGTCCCTGAGCCGCTGCTCAGTGCACGGGCTGGGCAGGGTGTGGCCGGGACAAGGGTCACGGTCTGCAGCGTGTGGGCATGAGCCACGGTAGCCCGCAGCATTGCCCGCTCCCCCCGCTGCTGCCAGGCCAGCCGCGGGTGGGCATGGCCGGGCATGGGGACCGGGCACGCACCGCCGTGCGCCGCGGCTGGCCTCGGGGACTGGAGCCAGGGTGGATCCGGACTGGGTCAGGTGGCCCCAAGTCACAACCACTGCACAGACAAAAAGAACAGGAATACTTGTGGCACCTTAGAGACTAACACATTTATGTGAGCATAAGCTTTTGTGGGCTACGGCCCACTTCATCAGATGCATAGAATGGCACATATAGTGAGGAGATACATATACATACAGAGAACATGAAAAGGTGGGAGTTACCCTACCAACTCTAAGAGGCCAATTAATTAAGATGAGCTATTGTCAGCAAGAGGGAAAAAAAACTTTTGTAGGAGTAAAAATGGGCTAACTCCCACCTTTTCATATTCTCTGTATGTATGTATATGTATCTCCTCTCTATATGTTCCATTCTATGCATCCGATGAAGTGGGCTGTAGCCCACGAAAGCTTATGCTCAAATACATTTGTTAGTCTCTAAGGGTACATCTTCACTACCCGCCGTATCGGTGGGTAGCAATCGATTTATCTGGGATCGAAATATCGCGTCTCATTAAGACGCGATATATCGATCCCCGAACACGCTCACCGTCGACTCCGGAACTCCACCAGCGCGAGCGGCGGTAGCGCAGTCGACGGGGGAGCCGCGGCCATCGATCCCGCGCCGTGTGGACCCCAGGTAATTCGATCCAAGATACTTCGACTATTCGCGTAGCTGAAGTTGCGTATCTTGGATCGATCTCCCCCCCGCCCCAGTGTAGACCAGCCCTGAGGTGCCACAATTACTCCTGTTCTTTTTGCAGATACAGACTAACACGGCTGCTACTCTGAAAACTGTACAGACAGTGTGTGGTGCGGACCTGCTGCTGCTGCGGGCATGTGGCAGTTCAGCTGGAGTCGGATTTGCACACCCGAGTGTGTCACACAGGGTCCTGCCACCACAGCCAGTCTCTGCTTCCTGACGTGGCAGCTGCTGTCATCTACTTGCTGTGTTCTCTCTTCTAACTCTAGGCAGGAAGCCTCACATGCAGCAGCATTAATTTACCTCTCTGTTTCTTAGTGATTGTTGAGTTGAAAGGGGTTTACTAAGTCACAGAAAACTCATGCTTTTTTGCTGTATGCCTCTTAAGGGTGATAGATGTGACTTCTGTAAGGGCTGCCTTTACAGGTTAGGAAGGAGTAAAAGATGAATGGCACTAGAGCTTTCAATTTTTTGTGGGCAGTGTGTTTGGGGACTTTTTCCCCTATCAAAGGACCAGTGCTGCTTTTTTATTTTTAAATGTCTTGTCTCTCAAGGCTATCACCAGACCTCCCCTGAAACTGGGTCAGTAGCCCAAAATAGTCCTCAGTGTCCCAAACACAAAGTCCACCACAGTAACCCCATAGTTCCAACCCATGTCTAATGCTCCTGCTTACCACAGAGCCTTTATTCTTCCAGCTCTGCCTTTCTTCCTCTGTCAGCACATGCCCTTCTCTGAAAGAAAGGGTGGCATATATCCTACCCTCCTGCTAAGCATCCCTCCCGATTGGCTGAAAGAGAGGGGAGTCCTGCCCCCTTCCCCCGCCCCCCACACACTACAGGGCTTCTGATTCAAGGCCCTTAAAATAACAGTGTCCTGGGATCTTCCCATCCCACTGTTAATTCCCCAGGAGTGCTGCCTTTCTTCCAGTTTTGGCTGCTTCCTGAGCCTGGGCTAACACTAACATACCCCTGGGATGGCATCTTCTGCCCCCCTTTAGGTATAAAGGACCAGTACCCCCCATTACAGCTCCTTTTATGAGCAGAGGTGAAGGGGTGGTGTTCTGCTCCAGTGCATTCAGCTGCCATATTGCATGCTTCAGAGCAACTCTCATGCTGTGATTTAGTAATAATATCCAATGCAAAGGTGTCAGTCACTGCACTACCGCAGTTCCGGTTAATCGGTACTGGCACTATGAAAAGAGAACTGAAACGTGTAACAGGATGTTAACCATCAGCATCAATCACAGTTGTTGCAACTGAGGGGTCTGCAAAGCTATTGTTTTCAGACTGAAAACTAGAGCTGGGCAGAGAAGCTGCCTTGTGGATCCCAAAAAGTTAAGGCTAGCTTAAGGTTATAATATCAGAGAAAACATGCAAGCAAACCCCGACTGAGATAGGAAGCTATTTTTATTCATACTGTTTGATTTCCTCTTCCAATTCATCAATCAAAACCAGATGGGAGAGTATGAGCTCTACTAATTCTAAAAATTTGAAAGCTATAGAGCCAGATTTTAAAGGTATTTAGGCACCTAAAGATGCAGATAGGAGCTAGTGGGATTTTCCAAAGTAGCTGTCTAATACCCATTGGTTTCATTGGGGGTTAGGTACCAAACCTGCTTAGGTGGTTTTGAAAAACTCACTAGTCCCCTCTGCATTTTTAGGAGTCTAAATGCCTTTAAAAATCTGGCCCATGTTGACCAGAAACAATCTGTCACTTGGCTAACCACAGTTACTACTTCCTTTGGTTAATAAAAGTTAATATTAAATGCAAAACATGTTTTGATAAATAGACTTTTGTTGTTATGTATCCAATACATTTAAGGTAATTTTAACTAATAAAAAAACAATTTTAAAATGCTGGTTTTGTGCATTTTCCATTGAATTCCAATTTGTAATCAAATACAGCTAGCAAATAAGAAATGCATCACTCACCATTTTCTAACATAAAAACAATATAAAAAAAGAATCCAAATTATTTTTTAAACTATATAATTGGTTAAAGAGAGATTAATCAATATAGTGTATCCTCATGGTTAGTAAAAAGAAGTACCACATTTAGTGTAAAGTTTATATTTATTATTTATTAATTAATTTATTTATTTATTATATCTGGTTGCAAATCAACATGTTTTAATGGTTATACCAACCAATGAAAATTAGCCTGTCTTTGGGAAAATAAAAATATACATAAGATTAAAATCAAGTATTTAATCTAGGGTTCCTGCTTGTTGATTTAAATCAAGATGAAAATTGGTGACTTAATTCAATCCCCACTGCATGTGTAGGAGTAAAACCTGATTAAAGGTTTTACAACAGTGCAGAGAAAGCTTCCAAATGAAATTTGAGTCATCCAGTTTAAAAAAAAAAATGGATATGATTTGACATTCCTGGTTTTTCTAAGCAAAGAACATGCACAAAAAAACTTTCCAGGTCATGCATATACCTCATAAAGAAGCAAAAAGAGAGATGCTATTTTCTTCTCTCTTTAGAGGTCAGTTTTAATCAGTAACCACTTCACCATTTCTGGAAAGACTAGGCAATTGGGAAACATTGAATTATAGAAATGTATTAAATAAAACGTTATGCAACACTTCACAGCCAGGTATTTCCCTTGTGAATGAGTGGTCACTTCTGACCCTCTCACCCTGTCGCTATCTTTGCCAAATAGTCTCTCTTTGGTCTCAGATTGTCTTTCTTAACTGCTTCCTTCTCCCATATTTACCTTCAATCTCTTGCCACCTAACTTTAAATGTCTCTACCTAAAAGACACTCATCTCAAGTGCTGAAGAACTTCTGCAAAGTTTTACAGAAAGTGCTTAATGAATCTTCCAACATACCCACCTCATTCCCAATGCCCATATTCTTTTGTGGGTTTACAAAGGTGCACAAGTATTGCCATACTGGATCAGACCCATGGTCCCTCTAGTCCAGTATCCTGTCTTTGACAGGCAAACACTAGATGCTTCAGAGGGAAGCTGCAAGGAACGCCACAGTGGGCAGATATAGGAGAACTTGCTGTCCATGAAAGTCTCATTCTAGATGGGCTTAAATCCTGAAGTAGGAGGGTCAATATCCCTTCAAAAAAATTGTTAGCATTGACTATAATAACTGGATGTTCTTGTGATCCAGAGAAATGCCCAGCCCTTCTTTGAAGTGTGTATATTTATAATAGCATATCTACTTACAAACCAAGTATTTCACGTCCCAGGTCACATTAATCACCCCGGTCCTTTTTTTACCCATCTGTTGAGCTCTTAGGAATTATCTTTTAATGGCTTTTTTTCTTGCTTCACTGAAATCTCTGGAAGCCCATTATCTGTCTGTGGTTACACCTTCATCAGACCAGTCAAACAGGCTTCTTACTGGTGAAACCTTCTTTTACACAAGCTCTATAGGATGCCTTCCACCTAATTAGCATTTCAGTGTTTGACAGGAATGTAACATAGATTCTCCAGAGTGAAATGAGTGGTCAAAGACTCACCTGTGAACAGTACTACAATTATTACAACACGTGCAAAATAAAAATAAGTACAGATACAATCTTTGTGAGAAGCTTTGAGCTGTTTTACAGTGTTCAGATCACTGGCTGATGGAACTAAAATACAGCTACATCTGGCTTTCAAATATCACCATCCACATTAAAAGTGCAGACCTGGGGATGACTTTCATTGGAAATGTATAGGTTAACTAATTCAGACATACGTGGAAAATACATAGAGTTGAGATTCCATCTACTGAAACAATTAACTTAGGCTCTGCATATAGAAATACATGTTCACAACAATGATTCCTAATAATGTAAATATTTTCATTCATAAATTTGAATGGTGCATGATCTACTGCTGGAATTATAGAGCTCAGTGAAGCTGTTAAATTATCCAAAGTATCTTCTTACTCTTGCAGTGAAACCTGTACTTGTGCTCACATGCTATGCTTGGCCATCAAAGGTTAACTCCCTTATTATTTACATTATGGTAGCAGGCCCTAATCAGGAGCCAGGCCCCAAAGCACCTAGCAAAACAGCCCCTGCTCCAAGAGTTTATAATCTTAATTAAGCAGACATGACAAATGAATGTAAGCGACAGTTAGCGCAGAAGTGGCTAAGAATGAGAATGATAATACATGTTTGACATTCACCACACTATATTGGCCAGGCACCTCTTAAAACAGCCAGATCAACTGGGGTGAAGTCCTGCCCCTATTGAAGTCAATGGCAAAACTCCCAGAAGAGGAAGTCCATCAAAACCGTAGAAAGTTCCCCAAAGGAACTTTGGCTGCTTCTGCCTCTGCCAGCTGGAGTCTCTGGCTGGCTCTTTGTAGCTGCTTTCCTCCAAAGCCCACGTGATGGGGGAAAATGGAGACACCTGGTCCTAATGCCCACAGATACATGTTAATGCCTTGGACCCATTCTGTCCAAGCCAAGCATTTTCCAAAGTTATCCCCAAATAAGATACACAGAGGACCATTTTCAGACTTGTTCTAGCTGCTATATGCCCATAGCTATCTGGGAACTCTTCTGCTGCAAGAGGAATCCCGTGCTGGCACAGAGGATTTACCTTGTCCCCTAGTTTGGGGATGGAGCCTGGGAAAGGGGGACAAGTGGCCTCTTGTGTTCAGGTTATTCTCAGCTGCCAGAGTGGACTGCTATGATAGGGCCCAGAACAGGCCCCAGTGCTGCCAGAATCCAGGGCCCATACAGGTGGCAATTGACCACTTTTGAACATCCCTCCCAACTTCCTCTGCATTGTGCCAAGCACAATTTACATGCGCCTCATCATTGGAGTCTTGATCTCTTGGTGGCAGCTTCTGCAAGAGAGCTTTTCCATTACAAACACTTATGTAACAACAGCCTCTATAACCTTGTGTAGAACTGTGACAAACTTCTTGGCACCTTCTGTGGTACATAGCGGGGAATATAACAAGTTACTCCTCGTCATACAAGTCTATGGTTTACAGTTTGTAATGGGATAAGTTAATTACACTCAAGACAGGTTAAAATGAAATACTTTCAGCTCACATGCTCCACAGACAGCTGACTGAGCATTTTCAGTCCCTCTTTCCATGTTAATTCACATCACCTACAGCTAACTCCTTTTCTTATTTTGTCTTGTCTCTCTAACATGACAGCAACGTTTGGGGTTTACTATGCTAGTGTTCTCCGTTTCACGGCTTTGTTTCTTTGGGTTCAAAATACCAATAGCAAAAAAGTATACTGGGTTTATTTGAGCAGCCCCCTCAGAAAACGCATCTTATCAACCGGGTATCACTAAACAAACTGTGGGGGAAGTTTAGCTTCCCCCAAAGCCTCATTCCAGCCATGGCCAAGAGACAAATGACTATTTACTAAACTCTTGTGAAGGTCTTAGGGCATAATGTAAGGGCTACTTGTTCCAGCAACTCTTCAACACTAGCATGAAGTAGGGCTGTGAACAGACACAAATATTTCAGTAGGGTTTGATACTGTTAAAAACAGCCCCATACACAGCCAATTCCAAACAAGACAGATTATAAACACTGTAGGGTGCCAAAGATACCCTTGACCACTGGAGAACTTTACAGGGCCTATGAATGACCAAATTAACAAAGAGTGAAAGACTCATGCTGTATCCCCAGACATACACACTTCTAATTTAAAGAAACATATCATTTATTTGGATCTGCGCTTCCACCAAGCACGCGAGCCAGGATACTACAGGGGATTGAGGTATGCGCTAGTCCACTACAGAATTTCAGCAGCTCCAAAAGAACAAGAAAGATGAAGGGAAGAGCACTGTAGGATATGAATGTTCTGTGGTTATATAATAAATAGGCTAAGTGAAAAAACTGGTAATGATTTTTTTAAACACGTTTACCCTCTGCCTTTTCACAAGCTGTCCACAAGTAGCTTGTGATTTTCAAATTTATTCAAATGCCTTTTTTATTGTTTTTAAACTCAACTTTTGATAAAGTTTGAATTCAAGTGGTGATGCTTAGCAATGATTGGTCAGGTGATTCAAGTGGTATTCAAGTAGCCCGATTAAAATTAGCATAGGTTATGTGTGTGCACGTGCACAAAACAAACTCATGTTAACATTCCTCTTTCTGCAAACATTTGTGCAAGAAAACTCATTCATTAGATTATTCACGGAAAGCACACACAACCAAATAAAGTTTAAGTGAACATTTCCCCCTTATTCAAACAAACCCAGTAGTCCTGCAAATTGTTCTATATAGGGATTAAGGCAACTTCTTTCATAAAATGTAAATTCCTATAGCAAATCCATTAATGTGGCTTATTCAGTTTTGTGTATAGATGAAGCAACGAACACTTGCATCACATTAAATGCAGCCAACTCTGTAGGTGTGTCCCATCACCAAATCTCACCATTTGACATCACTCACTTCTCAGCAGAGTTTCATGTCTGTTTGCAGATCTTAGATAACAGTAATAGATGATAATCTTACGTCTTTGCAATAAGCAGTTACATTTTGTTTATAGACACAGGAAGATAAGAACTGTATATGAAGTGTCCCCACTTGTAATGTGTATTGTGAAAGATTTTCAGCTTGGAAGTGAATCGCAACAGATAGTTTCAGAGTCCCATTCTCTTTTAGTATAGCGATAGTGTTTGAATGGATATTTAAGAGGAAGGGTGTTTGAAAGTCCCATAGGAAATTAGACATTGAATGACAGACGCAGATCCAGTGTCTTAAGTCATTTAGCTAGGGAGAAAGTACCTTTGGGACATGCTATCCAGATCAATGTCTACAATAACTCACAATAATCCTTCCTGTAAGTTTTGGGGATCTCTGTCAGTGGGTGTCCATTGGTGTTGCAGTGAAGCTTGGACCATGTGTGCTGTCACTGCTGAGACAAGTACCACAGGAGTAGGAGCGATACAGGTTCAGGCAATAGCTCAACACTTCTATGTGCATGAGCTGCTTCCATGGCTGGCTTCATTAGAAGCATCTGCAGGAGCAGGTAAGGAAAGCAGTCAGTTTTCAAAGAGATACCCAGTACTTGGCCTGTAGGAGTCAGCAAGCCTGCAGTGATGGACAGAGTGGATTCAGGGTCATGGACCTCTCTCCCCCTCTCTCTACACACCCTCCCCAAGTAGCCTGGCATCTCTCAGGTTGGAAAGTGCTGCTGTAGAGATTAGCGCGGGTCTCTTTTTAAAACAAAACTAATCCACCATTTTGAGTTAGGATGCTTACCAGGATAACATTTTCAGGTTTTGTTGTTGTTTTTTAAATCAAACTCGCAAGTCAAGGCATTTCTGTAGTATAGTTTCAACAGAGGAGAGAAAATTCCTCACATTTTATCACTTCTTCCTTGTAATAAAAATCTGACAAGGTTAAAAGAGTTTTTCAATCTTGTTTATTGTCTCTACATTGCATGCAAAGTTACATATGGGAATTGTCAACTTGTCAAATATAAAATAACAATAATAATAATAATAATAATAAAAACTTAAGTTCAGAAACAAGAGTAAAAAACCAGTAGCAGCAAAATATTAATGATGGCATTAACATACACTTAAACTGATCACATTAAAAACTATTTTCTGTCAGGATAGGTATTCAAGCATAATATTCAAACCTTATTCTTTTTTTAAAAAGTCACATTAAAAAATGTTAACATGGCAGGATGATTTAAAAATACCAATGTTTAAAACAACATTATCCAACCTGTAGACAGACACCATATGTATCTGTATCTAGTTTCTTCAGAGGTATACACAGAAACCTGCGTGCCTCTTCATAGTAATCCAGTCTCACATCGCCACAGATGGAGCTTCCGAAAACATCCTCCGAGCAGCTATTCTCAGACATTTGGGGCACTCTCCAGACTTGAAACACTGATTGTGGAAGCACGCTTTGCAAACTGTTTACACACACAAGCAGGTGGGAAAAATTGCATCAGTAATTGTATTCCTTGTAGGATGGTAGTTTATCCAGATATGAAAGTAACTGAAGACAACTCATGACCAGGACAATGAAGCACAAAGTAACAAGGTTAATTCCATATTTTGATCG
This sequence comes from Emys orbicularis, assembly GCF_028017835.1. Taxonomy (NCBI): domain Eukaryota; kingdom Metazoa; phylum Chordata; order Testudines; family Emydidae; genus Emys; species Emys orbicularis. The sequence continues at coordinate 308,867,734 of NC_088683.1, forward strand.
CAAGCCAATGAACCTTGAAGTCAATTGGAGTCTTTCCATTGACTTCAATGGGCACTGGATTAGGTCCAGAAAAATCCGATGTAACAGTAATACATTTGCTATTTCAAACTCAAACTGAGATATGTAAACCCATACCAAGAACACACTTGAATTTTGTTTTAACTTACATTCAGACGACACAGCCAAGTTTTCAAATATACAATAAACTCACTGCGACAAGACAGTTTGAAATCAGTGGGACTAGTCACGTGCTTACAATTAGGCACGTGCTTAAGCATCTTGCGGAATCAGGGCCTGAAACATTATACATGCATGCGTGCACACGCTCACAAGAAAGCAATAGATTTGGGCTGGAACATACCTGTACATCTTTTACATGTGGCAATCTGAAATGGGAAGAGTACATCTGAGCTCTGGCAAAATTCACAAATAAATCCCTTGGCTTGACAAAGCTAGAAGAATTGAAAGAGTTCATTACTTTTTTGATGTTTATTAAAAGTTCATATTTATAAAAATATATGGTCAGTTGTGGCTATTCTTCAGGCTATACACCAGACACAGAGATTTCCTTACCTCACAGTTTTCTACATGAGATATGGAGCTTTTTAGAATATCCCTGAGAAGAGGCACTAACAACCCTCGTTTAATCTTCACCAAGTCATCCATTGAGAACAGATGCAGCTCTGTCGTCAGGTGGCTGGAGACCTGTTCAAATTCTTTCAATACACTACAGATTTAAAAAAAAAATGTTAAATTATGAAGTGACATGTTTATTGAGAGCATGTTTAGCAAAACATGTAAGTAAGTGGAGACAGCTAAGTCTAATCAACCAGGAAGAACATAAAATTGATATCTCTATACACAGCAGAACTTAGTTTAACGGAGTTAAACTTGTGAATTTTGCAAAAGCCTGAAAGTTATAATTTCCCCCCCCTGCTTCTTAACTAACCTTAGAAGAAAGAATATTAAGTTTTGCCTACCCAGTTTCTGCTGGAGTGTTCGTTGGAAGGCTACAGTGAGAACTTTCTTGACTTGTGGGCGAGGGTGTATGGGGGTCATTATTTAACATAGCTTTTTCTCCCAAAGTTTGAGTTCAATAAGTATTTAAACTAAAAAAAAAATCTGTTCTCAATTGTTTAGGCATCAATCTTGTCATATGCAATAATCCCACCAATTCACTGATCATCCATAGAATGCTCACACAGAAACAGCATAGATAACTTGCTAGTTTAATGCATAAAAAAGCAGTAGGTTGTTGTTGGTTTTGATTTGTTTTGGGGGGTTTTGGGGGTGGGGGTGTATTAAAAAGCCTTTTAGACTATACAGCCATTGCAACAAGCGCAAGATGACCACTATTGTACATTTTAACTTTCATTTGCTAACCATAACTGGATGGAGAAGGAGTGCATCAAAAATGCTTAGTTTTGACAATAATATTTTCATCAGTCATCGAATCATTATTGTCCCTAGCCCTATAGTAGAGAGAGAGAGACTAAAAGTTTACTTTAAAAAAAAAAATATTTACTTGCCTGGTTTATAAAAGACCTCTAATTCTGTGGGTGTAAGCAATAGCATTTAGATGTCTTGCCTAGAACTCAGCTCAATGTCCAAGTGCTATCATATGCACCCACAACTAATTGCAGGTGCAAAACAGAGGTCCATTGTTTTTCCATTTTATAGTTATTACATTAAGCATTGCAGGCAAGCGTTTGATTTAGACAAAAAATAATAAAATTTGCTGGAAGAACATCTTACTTTTCTTTAAACGCACCAATGTTCCCTAAAACCACAGAGAAGTTAGGCTGATTGTGCAATGAGAGAAAGTAGTCAGAGCTGCCTAACTCAGGCAGAATATGCACATTTTCTACAGCTTGGTTTGTGTCATTAGTTAAATGAAGATGGAATGAATACAGTCTACTAAAGAGCCATCATTTGAGCAACATATGGAATAACCACTCTAGTCACCTTAGAAAAACGTTGAACAGAAATTACATTGCTGAGCAAGGACACTCACATTGTTCCTCCAAGAGGAATAGTATCAGAAGGATGAAAAAAAATTCTGCCAAAAATAATTACACACATCTAATCATTAATCAAGTCTCATAGGGGTTTCTACAAAGGCACTGGGGGAAAAAAACAAGCTGCCTTATAAAATACACTATCACTTGACATTTGCAATAGATACATTTGCGGGAGAAAGGAAGATGATATCAGAATATTTGATGATCATATGGAACTAACGTCCTTAAAAAGTGCGTGATTAAAATTTTTTCTGGAGGGGGAAGCTCCATGAACAACTATTGTACTTTTACCAAGTATTTACTACGCTTAATCATGCTCCATACCTTTCAGCAAACCTGCAGGTTTTCAGTAGTTTTTTAATATGCAAAAGCTGTTCCTGTATCTCCTAAAGGATGAAGGGTAGGAAAATGTAGTATTTAAAATGAAAAGCAGAGCAGCATACTTAAACATTCAGAAGTGTTTAAGAGCACTAATTTAGACAGTGATATTTAAAAACTAGCATTTCACCAATACAGCAGGTTTAGTTTAAAATTAGGAAAAATACAGCAGAGGGTTAGACAGATCAGCTATATAATGCACCCAAAGGCCTGCCCCACAAGTGAGTATGCATGGCCAAAATATACAACCCGAAGCTGCAAGTTGTTCCTGCAGGATCAAAGACTATCTAGAACCAATTGCTATGCCCCAGGGAAGGGTTTATAAGCCCTTCCCTTGGGTACACAAGAGCCAATAGACTTGTGCTGCACCCTTCTGTCCAACCAGTCAGCCACAGAGACACCCTCCTCTCCCCAACCCACAGGGAGGTCAGTGTGCCCACAAGAAGGGCAGGGGGGAGTGTGAAATCCTTAGAGGAGCCAACTGTTTTCTTTCCCCAGCTGGCCAGACACAGCTGCTTCGTGGGCAGAGAGCGGCAGCCAATCAAACTGCTGGTGTCTCCTGGTGGCAGGTACTTGTTCAACAGGGCATCCAATTCCCTGATAAACTGAAATTGGAAGTGGATTAGGAGAGGGCATCTCTTAAACAAGATGGGAAATAGGTTTGGGGCTCCTAATGTCTGGTACAGAAAGGAGAAAACCCCCTCTTCCCCATCCCTTTAACCCTCATAGGAGTGGACGGTGCTAGTACCAGGTGGATTGGAACAGCGGGAGAAAAGGGAGGCTGGGAGCAGTCCTCCTGCCCCGCAGGTGGTACAGCTAACAAATGAAGAATGGCCTGCACTGGATGAGTTATTGCCAGATAGTTCCCAGATATGTTACTTAATAAAGTGGCAACCTAATTAAACCAGATTCCTGGGGTCTAGTCATTCTTCTGGCAGTGTGCAGGACAATGCCACACACTTCAATTACAAAGAAGCTGCACTTACCCTGACTCTGTTCAGTTCCTTTGCTTTTGTATAGAGGGTTTTGTTGATACACGACACATTGAAGATGGGGTTTTGCCATATGCTGAGCAGGAGGTGTTTGGAGAAGTTACAGACATAGTACTTTCTGAAGTCCCATTTCATCAATATTCGGGCAGGGATGGAAGTTTGCGCATAACTATGGCAACAGTCGCAGAAGTACTTCCCCAGGTAATCACAATAGCGGAGTCTCCTGATGTATTCTGTGGAAGGTCAACAATGAAGATAGTTTTTAGAAGAATGGTTCTTTAAAGAATTACGGTATTGCCTTTTAACTGCGTCAATCCAGTAATAAATAATTCAGATCTACAGAAAAACAGGCTGGGGGGAGGGGGGGGGAGTTGTTTTTTTAAGAGGTAGACTCATGGTCAGATTTAGTATTCTGAATTAAATATGGAAACCTCTCTTTTGCCTATGCAAGACTGATCATAGTTATCACCATCAAAATTTACACAGATCCTTACTGGAAACACTTTTGGCTGCTTCCCGCAAAACAAGTTCAGGACTGGGTCTTCTGGTTACAGGTGTAACCTCACTAATTCCTTTGCATAGTTATTGTTAATGATTCTCTGAGTCCCTGATGTCAACTCAAATATTAATTTTGTTCTGCGAGGCATGAGCGAATGCCTCTCTTTGTATAATGGACCCAGTATAGGGCTTTACACTCATTTCAGAGATTTCCCATGCAATGAGACCCGATGAAGTGGATACATCTGAACATTACAATGCATTAAGCAGTTTGTGAAAAAAGTATCCCAAAGATTCTTATAACTTCAACAGGGTTTTGTGGTCAAGCCTTTAAAAATAAGAAAACTACTTATACACCCCCTTTCTTTTTAAGACCAGTTGACAGTATCAATTGGTAAGGATTACGAATTCAATTTCAAAAGAATTTTCTAATTAAGATTTATGATTTGCAGCTTAGAGACTTATATTTTACTTATATTTTACTATTAGCCTACTTTAAAAAAATCAAGCTATTTTACAACATCATAAATAATGCTTCCAGTTTTATTGTTGAAAGTCACCACTTCTAACTGTGGATAAGTAGGAGTGCTATGAAGTAGCCTACAGCTGATGGAGAAGGGCGTTGTGTTCAGGCTGTAATAACATTTCAGGTGGTGATATGATCCTATTGTGCATTGTGCTACGTGCATCCCCAACCTGGAGTGTTTTCTTCTAGTTAAGGTATTGCCAGAACTGCAAAATATATCCTGTCAACAACTGGGGGTTGCTTGGTGTGGTATGTCTGGAGGGTTGTGTTTGTGTTTCAATACTTACTGAGTTCTACTGGGGTTCCACAACCAGCACAAGTAAAGTTTTGTGCAGCTACAACGGCATCTCTCCTGTACAGACAGACAAAATTAAATCAGACTATCCAAAAGCATATCTGATCAGTTACATTCTCCCAGAATGACAGACAGCTGCACTAATACTTATGAATATTTTCAACTTGGAAGTCTGATCATGTTACTCAAAAAAACCCCACAATGTAGGAAGAGAAGTCAGTTGTAAAAGAGAAGTTCTGTATGCTATTTTACAGTGGAACTCTAAGCTAATCTTTGTAGAATATGCAGACACTGGTACCAGAGATCATGGTATGCCAGAAGTATGATACTTCTCTATTCTTTCTTTAAGAAAGCTTAAAGGGATACTGTCGACCCGGAAAAAAGTCACATTTGTCTGAACATTTTGTACCCGTTATTAATTACAAGTAACACCCAAGATTGTTTTAACAGAAGTTGGCAGAAAAAAAAAGTTATTAGTTTGTTTACTTTGTGCATTTGACAGCACTTTAAGTAGAGCGAGATTCATAATTCTTCTGCGTAGTCTTTTGCTTGCTGAAAAAAAGTCTTGAGCCAGCAGGAAAGCAAAAAACCAAAACCCCACAACCCTCAAAAAAAGTAACTCACCATACTGAGTAACAGTATAAGACAGTGTTAGTCAGGACATAATGACTCAGCAAAAGTAGGCATTACTACATAACTTCCAATGAAACACTGGAGAACAAGGTACTGAACAATAGGCCTGATCCAAAGCCCAATGAAATCAACAGAAATCTTTTCACTGATCTCAACAGGCTTTGGACTGGGCTTAGTGTATAACAGAAACAAAATGACTAGTCCCACAGACAGACAAGTACTTGAGACTTACTTGAGTGATGGGTGAATACTAAATATTATTTGAAACCTAGGTGGGGCCCAGTCTGCGGTTCCTCTTAATCTTGCTTTGACCTTTATTTCTTCTGCCAGATTCCCACTAGACTCAAGTTCCTTTGGAATCTTTTCTTTATTTGCATACGATTGAAGACAGAAAGATAGACTTAAGTGTGGAATTTAACCTGCAACCTAGTAGTTGAACAGAAGCTAACATGCTTTGCAGACTATGCAATGAAATGTCACCTTCAACACTCCAACAGCTGTCAGTACAATCACAGTTTTGATACCCAAAGTCATGTTTAGTAGCAACTCTTGAAGGACTTCTTGTGTTCACAGAGATCCCGTTTACATGATTGTCCTACATTGCATTAAATGCATTACAGTTTTCTAACCAAGACAGACTCCCCCACTTCCCCCGCCTCAAATTGCTTAAAAATAACCAAACCCTGAACACACATTTATATCATTCTAAGCATCCTCCTTCTCCCCATGCCAATGAGGCAGCTGCACTGAACACTCTGAATAATAAGCACATTGTTTTCTGTTCAAAGACTTACTTTCGCCTTAGTTTTGTTCAGGCACCTAGACAGCTGAACGTTAGTTTCTGTCTGTAACCAATGTTTCCTGAACTCTCGGTAAAGCTTCTGTGCTGTTACTTCAGCAGAATTGTAGCCCAGATCAAAAGATAACCTGAAAATTAAGCAAGCCAAATGGCAGCATTTCATAAGTAGATATGTGTCCTCCACATCCCTGAAGATTCCTCACACTTCTTCCCTCCTCCCCCCCACTTTGATTCACCTACGCCCTTTAGGACCCTTGTGCCACAGCCATCAAACAAACTATGTTCCCTTCCTGCCTCTCTTAGGAGAATCACAATATGGCAGGGAAGAGTATTGCCACCCGGCTATTTACTAAGTTATGAGAAATACAAAAAGTTACCTTTTATCTAGAGATGCTGCAATATTTTCCAAGTCTTCAAGTTCTGCAGAAAAGGAGGAAAAATTTGTTAGCCCTACAAAAGCAAAAACCTCCACCTCCTACCATTGTATTCTATCTACTTTAGGTTCTTATATGGCTCCCATTACCGTAGTATCTGAGCACCTGACAATCCTTAATATATTTATCTTCACAAGAGCGCTGTCAGGTAAGAAAGTGCTATTATCCCATTTTCATCAATCATCATCATCACTCCCATAACCGCATTGGTCGTTGGGGCACCATCACTGATGAGCAATCAACCAGTTGTCTCCACCCCTGATGATTGTGTGTCAGTGCTTGAGTCTCCCCAAAGTCCATTCCTGTCCACTCTTTTATGTTGTCAGTCCATGTCTTCTTCTGTCTACCTCTTCTCCTCCTCCCCTGTACTGTCCCTTGGAGGATGATCTTGGATAGGCCAGATGATCTTGTTACATGGCCGTACCACTTCAGCTTGTGCTTCTTCACGGTTGTCAGGAGGTCTTCATATGACCCAGTGCATTGGGTGATGATGTTGTGGACCTCTTCATTAGTGACGTGGTTGAAGTAGGAGATGCCCAGGATTTTAGGGAAGTATCTCATCTCTACCACCTGTATTTTCCGTTCAAGTTCTGCCATAAGGGCCCATGTCTCGCATGCATACAGAAAAATGGAGATGACCAGTGCGTGCAGCAGTTTCAGTTTGTTTTCCAGGGAGATGTTCTTATTCCTCCAAATTGGCTTTAGCTTTGCCACTGTTGCTGTTGTTTGCGCAGTTCTTGCCAGAATTTCTGCCTTTGATCCTTCATCAGTGATGATTGCCCCCAAATACTTAAACTGTTTCACTGTCTCCAGCTCTTGTCCACTGACAGTGATATGTGAGCTGATCCCAATGTCATCAGCAAACCGAAGATTTGAGATTGTTCGCCCCCCCAGTGCTGACTGTGCATATGTGATCTTCTAGGGCATCAGTCATTATGCGCTCCAAGTAGATATTGAACAGTGTGGGCAAAAGAAGGCAACCTTGCCGGACTCCAACAGTGGTGCGAAACCACTCTCCTATTGTGCCATTGACGAGAACTGCACTGCTGGCCTTGGCATACAGTTGTTTAATGGTAAGAATAAGCTTACAACCAACATTGTATTTCTTCATGGTTGCCCAGAGCGCTTCGTGCCGTACTCAATGCTTTCTTGAAGTCAGCAAAGACATGGTAGATGTCCTGCTGGTGTTGTAAGTACTTCTCACATAGAACACAAAGATTGAAAATCTGTTCTGTGGTACTTCTTCCAGCACGAAAGCCAGCCTGTTCTTCAGCGATGATATTCTCCACTTCAGTCTGTTCAATATGACTTTCAACATCACTTTGCTGGGATGGCTAAATAAGCTTATGGTCCAGTAATTTTGATACAATTGCCTTTCTTTGGCAGAGTGATGATTAGTGACTATGTCCACGTGGAAGGCCACTCATCGGTCTGCCAGATCTTGTTGCAGATCTTGGTGAGTACATCTATTACTATTTCTCCTCCGAATTTCATCAGTTCGGCTGGGATATTGTCAATACTTGTAGCCTTTCCATTCTTGAGTGATTTCACAGCTGTCTCCACTTCTTCACGCAGTATTGGAAAGTAATCCTCCCCTGTTGAATCTGGGCTGTCTACACTAGGATCTCCATTTGTCTGGTGGTTTTATAGATCAGAGCAGTAATTTGTCCACCTATTGATGATGTCCCTTTCTTCTGTAAGACTGTTCCCTTCTTTGTCTTGAATTGCGTTAGCTTTTCAGATTTTTTACAGATGGGTAATGGAAGCACAGAGATGCTAAATGACTTGCCCAAGATCACACACGAAACCTGTGGCAAAGCAGGGAATTGAACTCCGGTGTCTCAGCGGCTATATGGGGAATCTGTGGTGTGTGCACTTTGGGCACTACCACATACATTGCATGTGCACGTTAATATACACGTCAACCACTGGAAAGTATTCTTGCTGTAGAAATGAACTCCTGTATTATTATTATTATGTATGATAGAGTTTTAGCACTTATGAAAAGCTATTTCAACTTTTCCTATTAGTAGTGCATGATTACCAAGAGAGAAATTTTATCATACACCTGTGAGTTTGTACTATAAAATACATACTATGGCAACATGTAGCTCTGGAAAAGTGGCATTGAAGTAGTTAGTAAATCTATCCAGACTCATTGTAAGTTGCAGCTGCATAGTTTGAAAGTCTTACCAATAATTACAAATTCATCGTCTGAGTCACTATCGCAGTGAAATCTACCGGCCTCATGATGTGACGGTGGATTTACTGATGAGCTGACCTGCAGCACAGCACAACCTTTAACAAAGTAAATGATCCATTAATAAGAGTTTCATGGAGGGATTAATATATTTAGATCTGTGCACTATTTTAAACATTCTGTCACTGTCTTCTCCTCCCTCTCCATCAAACAAAAGCCACACACTAAATGTAGAATGAACTTTTAGGTTGTATGTTCTTTGGGGGAGGGACTGTCATTTCTTTTGTATTTGTAAAGTGCCTGACACAATGGGGCCTAAGCTGATTGAAGCCTGTATTAGCTATTGCAATTATAAATATTTAATAGTAATGTGCTTCCCCCACTCCACACACTTCTACTTCAGTGATTTCCCCCCCAAGAAGTTACATCATTTAGATTCATGTTATCCTATGTATTAAAATCCCTTTTGGGACATGTCCATTTTACAAATTCATGTACTGTACAGTGTTACAATATCATAAGCCTTTGTTACCCTGACTCATACTACATGTGCACAAATACTGCTTGAGATTTCATCCTACTCAAATGTCTAGTGACTGATCCATGAACTAATGAAGTAAGTTATAAAGCAAATGATGATAGTCAGACTCCATATCCCGTAATACAAAAAAGGAAGATGAAGAAACCACACATTACAAATGTTGCACTTGAAGGTGGGGTTTTGTGTTTTTTTTTAAATCCTAACTTGACAGTTTCACTAACAAGGAACATGAACTATAATTTCTAGTGAATCACAGTCCAGCACAAAGAACTACATATATCCCCGGGCACACTCCAAAGAGAGATACAAACCATAAAAAAGATACACAGATGTGAATATTAAAGAAAAACTGGCAAGCATGGGAATCATTTGGAGAATCAAATTTATCAGGGATACATCTCATAGGACAAGCGACCTTTTATTTTTGACAGCCTGTCTGGGGAGTCAGTGAAGATTAGACAGGACTAGGAATTCACTTATGAGAAACACCCATCCCAACTCTTTCTGTAGGGTAATCACACAAAGGCAGGCAAGAAGCACTGCATTATGGGTTAAAATTAAATAACTTGCCTTCATAGCCACTGTCTGAAGAAGCAGAAGAAGCGGATTGTGTCTTTACTCTGGTATAAGAGGATATTTCTGAATCAGTCTGATAGCTGCCTAGTGATCCACTGGTTTCCTCTGTATTCCAGGGCTCTGCATGTTGACTTAGGATACTGCACTTCATTTTTTCCAAAGATGCTATGATCATATCTGCAACAAAGAAGTGTGCATTCTCCTGGACACAGAAAAGAGGAATGTTTATTACTAATTTACTTCTTAGTGTAATTAGTGTCAGCTTCTCTTCCCAACATTAACAAGCCAAGAAATGCATACTTAAAGCATACCTGGCCTTTAATTTAAGAAGCTGCAGGAAATTAAAATAAAACAATGCGGGTAAAAGGTACAGTATCCAAGAAACTCAATTTATGTCTGTCTTAATTTTTTTAAAGCATATTTGTTGCATTTATTTTCTTTCCCTCTTTTAAATCAAAAGGAAGAAACCTAAAATGCTTAATTGAGTACTCTCTTGGCAGGTGTGTGTATATTTAGGCATTTTTAAGGGCTTATTCCCAAGATTACAACATAAATTTTAGTAAGCATATTTTAAACCATGTAGCATATTTACTAGGATTTAATTAAAGGAGTGAGGTATATATAGACACATTAGTGTGCATATTAATTTTGAAGTGGCAAGGTGTGGCAGGCTTTAATACTACTTTGAGATTCTCAGATGAGGGATGATAACAGAAGTGCAAAAGCACTTGCCTATCTCACTGACTTAATTCTTTAATGTTTGCAAAGTATAATTAACCCCATTTTACAGGTGGAAAAATGGAAACTTGCGTGACTAGCTTAAAAGGTCACGCAGGAAATTGTTGATAAAGCCGGGGACGGAACCCAGATCCCCTGGCTCCCACGGTGCAGTTGCTTGCTTGCTTGCTTACATGCAACTTCAAGGTCTGATAGGAAAGCTCATTGCTTAAAAATACCCTCAGGATCTAGTGTTGCAACTTGTGAATGCAGATATCAAATAATCCACTAAAAAATTGAGTTACTGCTCTAAAAATGGCACCAGTTGTAACTGCAACATTCTTCACAACAGTGTACTGGAAAGCTGTAGTAATAAGCTCTATTAAATTATCATCACTTAAGAACAATTAAAAATGAAAACTTCAGTAGACATTCTTCAACTTTTTAACCGTCTTTAGGACAAAGAGGTGAACACCAGATTTTATTTCTAAACAATTCCAATAAAATGGCATTTTCTCCACAGTACAGGCCCTCATATAACGTCTCAAGAAGTTCACATGGGTGCCTGAAGAAACTGTATCTTAAACTACATGTTGTTCGATTATCACTACTTCTTTGGTTAACAGTTTGCCACAGAAACCTTTCAACAAGATTTAGGACATACCATTAAAAAAGGAAAGAGAATTAAACAGTCATTTTTTCCTGGAGGGGAAATACTGATAGCAAGGTGGTTCAGAGAAAGTTTGATAGATGCTGAATGGGGGTTAATACCTGGTCACTGGCAGATCTCAGAATACTGCCATGTCCAATGGTTAAGAACTTTCCTGCAAGACTTTGCGTTGCCAAGTGGGTACTTGCATATTGAGGAACTTACATAAGCAATCAGACTGCATTTACATGAACTCTGCTCTCACCCCTTTTTCGCCACCTTCCTTTTATACACTGAGCTCCTTCCCTTTAGGAAACAGCTCAGGGTCATAGAAGAAAGGTGGAGAAGACCTATTAGGTCATCTATTCCCTCTCCCTCCTAGGGCAGGATTGTAACCTTCAATACATAGATTAGTGCTTTGTCCAATCTTCTACCAGTTCCCCTGGGAGACTACTCCGTCGTCTAATAGAGGTCAACTGTCAGGAAGTTTTCTCCTGATATTCATCTTATTTCCCCCCTCTTAGTTTTATCCCATTACTTCTAGTTAAACCCCTTGTACCATCCCTGGTGTCTGAACCCTTTACTATTTGTTATATTGTCCCCTCTCCCTTTCATAATGACTGAGCACTTTGATCTTTCCTCTAAGATGACAGACTCCTGATCATTTGTATAGAGGGGGCAGTGCTGCCTAGTGGACAGAGCACTGGATTGGAATTCAAGAGACCTGGGTTCTATTCCCTGCTTTGCCACTGATAGGCAGGATGACAAAATGATGGGGTCTAAATTAGCTGCTACCAATCAGGAAAGAGCTCTTGGAGTCATGGTGGATAGTTCTCTGAAAACATCTGCTAAAAATGCAGCAGCAGTCAAAAAAGCTATCAGAATGTTAGGAACCATTAGGAAAGGGCTAGATAATAAAACAGAATATATCATAATGTCTCTATATAAATCCATGGCATGCCTACACCTTGAATACTGCATGCAGTTCTGGTCACCCCATCTAAAAAGATATATTAGAATGGGAAAAAGTACTGAGAAAGACAACCAAACTGATTCGGTGTATGGAACAGCTTCCATATGAGGAGAGATTAAAAAAACTTGGACCTTTCAGCTTGGAAAAGAGATGACTAGGAGGGGATATGATAGAGGTCTATAAAATCTTGACTGGTGTGGAGAAAGTGAATAAGGAAGTGTTATTTACTCCTTCACATAACACAAGCACAAAACAAATCCTGTGCTATACTTTCACAGAATAGCATGAAATAATGCAGATAAAATGGAGGTTTAGGAAAGGGGAAAACGTTGTTTGGAAAATGTTTGGAATGAAAAGGGAGTATCTTTAAAGTATTACATTCCCTGGAGTGAGCGAAAGGAGGGTGTGTAGATGGGGCAATATTGAAAAGCTTGGGCTGAATTTTCATTTGTAAGAATGCTCATCCTAAAACAGAATAAAAAAGAAAAAACAGCAAGTTGTAAAAGACTAATTTTGGCATCACTAAAGTTTGTTTTTCTAAAGCCGATCAGAAGGAATCAGTTCTATGTAGACTGACTAGCAAACAATCAAGTGTAATTATTCATAAGTGCTTATTCTGTACTAGAATATTGGTGCAATAGATCCAGGACAGCGATGCTCTCACCTTCTCCACATCTACAGGAAGCATGAAGATATCCTGCAAGGAACGGTTCAAGGAAATAGCTCCTATGCTTAAAGATGAAGTAGCACCTGTAGGCATAACAATAAGCATTATTATTAGTTATTTGTTTCTTTGCACTAGCCACAATGTGTTAAGTGCTTTCCAAGAGAAAAACTTGCCCTTGTTTTCCAAAACTGTCATCGGATGTGGGAGGGGGAAGAATTATCAAAGGTAGAGACAGTTTGAGAGGCCTTTGTCTTTTGAAAATACAGACAGTACTTAAGTTATCCAGGCAACCTGGAGAAAGTATGTCAAGTTTAGGGGAAACAAAGCTTAAATACACTGCAACACATAACTTCATTGTAAACCTGCCTCAGAATTCTAAGCAAAACCCAAAGCTGTTCATTTAGTACACTACCAAACACATAAAATACCACCACACTGAACTACAAACAGAGGAGTGTGGACCCGAGCAGTTAAGAAAAGCCACATGGCAAAGCCAGGGCACTCCATATGCTACCCTTGGAAAACTTCATGTGTTATTACAGTAAGCACATGAAAAGTTAATGGTGCTCAGAACTGTTAGCCACTGGCTGGAAGATAAGACTCACACTAGCACAATACATGTTTCAGTGGGGGTCTAATCATACAGGGGCCAGCTGCAGACAGTGTGGGTGTTGGTTTCATATGAATGCAAGAAGTTCAGAAAAGTTTGCTGTATATTTCCATATTTCCTGAATCCCTACTGCATGATAGCATATGTAGGACCACCATACGTAGAGATGCAGCATTTCTCGTTTTACAACGTAGCAGCTGCTGTTTTCATTTTTACAGTGCTTACTGGTGATTTTGATTAATATAGAAAACAAAAGCACTATCTCATCCCTTTCAGCACCTTTTTATGACAGAGCAGAGCATACTTTTGTTTCTCTATAGCTCTTGAGTACCTACATTCAATCACATCAACATGATGTGCTGGAATGGGTCTTAATTCTTGTTGAAATTAAAGCCTCACCTTCATTAAAATGAGTTGGCTCATATTCTAATATGTATTTTATATTCAAATCCTTAAGAACCACTACTACAAGAAATTAGCCAACTAATATTGACAAGATAGAGGGGTAAGGGGATAGTTTATACAGTCATAACAAATATATTATATATTTAATTAATTTATTTATTTTAAAGGAGCATATGATAATAAGACCTGTGCTTACCACCACCTTGACCACTTTGCTTGTATATTGTTTCTCTCTTCCCTACCTTGCATGTATTGACTTGTTTCAGTTAAAAAGACTTTGGGCCAGGGCCTGGCTTCTTATGTACTCACACAGCATCTGGCACATTCTGGGTATACCACAATATAAAATGATTTAGAACATCCAGATGACAAGCAAACAGTCTGTCTTTTTCAAACTAGACCATCTCCACCACAGACTTTCTGCTTAAAATGATAAACTATCATGAACAGAGAGAGACTCCCGAAAACACATAAGAATAGTTTATGCAAGTCATCCCTTCCAACTAATTAGCACTGAACATTTCTCAATTCGTTAAGTGTTTTTATTTGGCTATAATTGGACACTTCACCTTGAATGGTCCTTTAGAATGTGTTAACTATAATATGTGCTAATTACTTATGCTAAACTGTTTGATCTTGTATTTAGCTGTAACACAGACCTGAAGAAGAGCTCTGTTTAAGTTCCAAAGCTTGTCTCTCTCATCAACACAAGTTGGTCCAATAAAGATATTAACTCACCCACCTTGTCTATCTGGAACTCACACGGCTACAACAACACTGCATACATTGAAGATAAAGTAATCCTGTCCTCCCCATCTTACTACAAAAGGGTTCCATTTCTCGCTGAAGGAACTTAGTTAGGATAAGGCGGGGGAAGACAAAAAGACCTAACACAGGATCACACTAAGTAAGAGTGAGTATTTTCCTCTTTAGAAGTCTGCCTTCTCATTCAAGTTTTAACTCAGCCAAGTTTCACCAAAACTTTTGATTAAACTTATAACAATCTAAAAATTTTCCTTCCTTTTCAGATTTTAACATCTTTGCAGCCTCAACTTACATCTGCAACAGATCACTGTATGCACCATTGCAGTATGAGAGCTAGCCATACTTTGTAGCTACCAAGTAGGATAAACGTCCACCTGCCTAGTCAGGTAAAGGTGTGGAAGGAGAGAACTGTGCCAGCTGGCTATAACAGCAGGGATGCACACACAGTCTGTAGGAGGAAGCTAGGTGGGGCCTGACAGCAACATGTTGCAAACTGTGACAGATAAAACTGTATGCAGTGTTGTAGCCATGTGGCTCCCAGGATATTAGAGAGAGAAGGTGGGTAAGATAATATCTTTTATTGGACCAACTTCTGTTAGTGAAAGAGAGAGAGAGAGAAGGTGGTACAATACAAGAAATTACCTCACCCACTTGGACAAAATTGTCAGTTTGCTTGCTAGGCACTGTGCATCGCTGCTCTAACCCTGGTGGGGTCTGGGAAAGGACATTTCAGACAGTCACATTAGGAAACTGGTTACTTTGAGTAGCCTAGGCAAAAAATTAAAGCTAAAGGGAAGTAACAGCCATTTTGCTTGCCACACACCTATCACCTCAAAGACCAGGAAAAGCAATTCATTTAAATAGTTACCTAGCAAAGGTAGAGATTTGCATTTAAAATTAAACTGTACTGAAGTCCTGGGAGTGGGGGGGGGGGGGGGGGGGAGACGGACCTTAGTGTGGCCCTTTTAAATCAGAGATTATTGGAGGGGTCCTTAGAGGAAGTTTCACAGGATAAGTAGAAACAGCTTCATAGTTAAAAAGCAAATTCCATTAAAAACCAGTTTGTCTGGATTTAAACATCAAGCCTTTCATTTTCCTGGTTTTTTTCCTTAGCAATGGGAGACAGGGCAGCAGGAATCACACCAACATTTAAATAGTGGGGGTGGATTTGAGAGAGGGATGAAACTTGCTTTCAGGTAGGAATCTAGCTGACAATTAATGGAATGCCAACCAGAAAACACTCTGGTATAATTCCCACTCTAAAATTAAGCAGTTAATTTCTGGTCTTTCGGCTTCCTGCTCTCTTCTACTGTCCCCTTTCTCCTGCCTCAGTGCAATTTCACAGTCACAGTTCCAGTGAGGGAAGAAGCTCTCTCATACCACTCTCTGCCCTAGGCCACTAGCCAGTGGTTTAACTGACTGAAGAGAGGAACAAAGGCCTGAAGTTGAGGATTTTGGAAGTTGCATGATCTCTGAGATGGCACAGTAAGTTTAAAGCTCTAAGCATAGTATAAAGAATCAAAGCAAATGGCAAATTTTAAAATCAAGAGGTTTTTGTTTTGTTTTGTTTTTTTAAAGATGCTTTAGGAATTATTTTGGGGAAGTTCTTTGGCCTGTGTCACACAGGAGGTCAGACTAGATGATCACAGTGGTTCCTTCTGGCTTTGGAATCTATGAATCTATTTTCTTTGCCAGAGCTGAATGAGGTGCTTCCCTCCCCCACCCCAAAAAAATCTCTCAGGTTTAACAAAATAAAGTCCCTAATCCTGCAATGATCTTTTTTCAAACTTGGCCCAGTCCACATTCTGACGGACACCAGCTGGTTGTGAAGGAACCTAACTACTGAATCGCATGTGCTTCTAAGCCACCTGGGTCTCGGGAAAACCTGGTTACTGTTCCTAGCACGCTCCCAGGCCCAGATCTTGCCTTGTTTTGATACCCCTGGGCGGCAGGCATCAAAGGCAGGAGAAGGCGGAGCCACCCCAAACTGCCTGCGTGGCCCCGCCCACACTCCACCCCTAGACTCTCCATCTTCCCACCGTGCTCTGCTGTGGCTCTTCCTTCCCCTGTGGCTGAGGCCCCAGGCCAGGGGTGCCGGAACCAGAGGGGCTAGGAGGCCAGGGCCCTCTCACTTTTTGAAAGGGGGGGGGCCTGGCCCATCCACTTTTCACTGGGGCAGACCCCACCCCCTTCCCCTTCCCTTCCCCCCAAGGCCCCACCTGCCCTGGGTGGGGGACCTGGGAGGCAGAGACACGGGCCGGGTCTGCTTGTGCCCCCCACACTGCGGGCAGGTGTAGGGTCCACCACAGCTGCCTGCCCAGCTCTTATCATGGCTGGGCTGTGGCTCTGAGGGCCCCGTCCAGAGCCGGATCAGGGAGAACTGTGCGGGCAGCTGTGGGGAGCCTGAGACCCTCCACCTGAACTGGGCAGGGGGCCTGAGACACAGGCAAGGGGCTGCCTTTGCCTCCATCTCAGGCAGTGGGGGAGGGGCGGGGGGCCCTGGCCTCCCCACATTTGGGAGTACTCCGGCGCCCTTGCCCTGGGCGGAGGCTGGGGCTAGTGGGAGCCGGCCTGCAGCCAGGGACTCTGGGCGGCTGGAGCCAGTGCTCGTGCTGCCTGCCCGCCTGGTGGGGGATGCTCAGGTAGCCTGGGGCTGGTGAAGGGGCGACTCTGGGCGGTGGGGGGTGGGAGGGGTGCGGAGGGGCAGGGCCCCAGGTAGAAGTAACCGGCCAGCCGAGGGCTAGCTTCCCCAAGCCCCCCGGTTCACCCGCCGCCCATGTCTGAGCCCTTCCTTTGGAGGTGGGACTGCCTCCCCCAGACCTTGGAACCAGTACCTCAGCCTCCAGAGCCCTTAAGTCGCTGACACATTCCCTCAGAATTGCACCTACTCTCTGGTCATTCTTGGCTTTTAGTTTAATCCCTTTGGGGACAACATGGCAGAAAGGCAAGGAGCACAGGTTCAGCAAAGGAAGTTTTTTAAGCACAGTCACTTTACTTTAACAAGCACTAGAAAATTACATATCTTTGCAAAACAACAAATGTCGTGTGTGTGTGTGTGTGAGAGTGAGTGAGTGAGTGAGTGAGAGAGAGAGAGATACATACCAGTCCTCCAATCTTATCTCATCCTTCTGAGAATCAAAGGTATGCTCAGCATTCAGGCTAGGCAGAGAGTCCCTCTCTCTCCCCCTCCCTCCAGATATTCTTGGAAGTGGTAGTGAACGGCCCTGCTCCACTGAGAAACACCCCTTCTTAAATACAGTCTATGCTTTTTTTCCAGGTGTCCAAACTGAGACATTCCAGCCCCTTCCCCCAGTCAGACTTCTGAGTAGAGAGTTCATTATTCCATGGGATTGGGTGCAGTTGCAAGACAGTCAAAATTGATGATCTGGGGGCTTTTAAATTATAGTCACTCAACAAGGTGTCAAGCATCTTTCCTGGGCTGGGCACCAGTCTGGAATGCAGCGCAACAGACTGCCCTTGACAACATTTTTCCAGCACAGAATGCAAAACTCTAGTCAGCACACAGAATGGAAGAGATTGCAAAAACAGAAGTCATAATTTGACAAAGACCTATTCCACTATGCCTGATAGGTAGAGCCCTGCATAGATACAAAATTTGTATTTGCATCCGATCCGCAATCTGCAAAAATGGTCCGCATATATACACACACATCTACATCCACAGATATGGATATCCATGGATTTGCAGGGCTCAAATGGTAGGACCCTAGCACCTCTGAGGACTAACTGATGGGGGGGAGGAGAAGGAATTAGGATCTACAGTAAATAATGTTTTCACCCCTCAGTATTAACACAGGCAAGGACATTTTTAGAGTGTTTACTTCATCTTTAGCACCCCTCAACCCATTCTGGCATTTGTTTTCCAGATGACCACTACACTAGCCAACATCATCAGACTCATGAGACATGCCAAAAGCCTACATTGTTTGCAATAAGACAGATAGTTCCATGCAACTTTAATGCATAACAATCCCTGGCAACAGTTTGGAGACTTGGCCAGGATTGAACTATCCAAACCTGCATGACTAGCTGTACTTGGTTACAAACATGGGTGAGTTTGTTTCTTCCCTTGTCTATTCCAGACACAGGGGCAGCTCTAGCTTTTTTGCCGCCCCAAGCACGGCACACAGGCTGCCTTCGGTGGCTTGCCTGCGGGAGGTCGCTGGTCCCGCGGATTCAGCGGCATGCCCGCGGGAGGTCCGCCGGTCCCGCGGCTTTGGCATACCTGCCGCCAAATTGCTGCCGAATCCGCGGGACCGGCGGACCTCCCGCAGGCATGCCGCCGAAGGCTCCCTGACTGCCGCCCTCACAGGGACCGGCAGGGCGCCCCCCGCAGCTTGCCGCCCCAGGCACGCGCTTGGAGCGCTGGTGCCACCGCTGTCCAGACAGGATCCAAATACATTGTGCCTGGTTCAGTGAACAAAGCGCCTAACTGGAGCAAACCACAATCGTCACGGCCACATTAATCAACTGCTCACAGTGTTTATGAAACTATATGTCCCAAATAACTAATTATTGTTCAAGTCCCTGATCCTGCAATGGGGTCTGCCCATTAAGGAGCTCACTGCAGGATCAAGACATGTTTTGAATTAACATGACATTAGCCATTTACAGATGAGAGAGACTACAGTACTTGAGGGTGGAGCCACAGAGTCTGTCACATGTGCAATGTTGATTTTAGAGTAACAAAAACAGAAACAAATGTGTCTGAGGGGTTTTTTCAGGGGGTGGGGGAGCAGTTATTTATGATACCAAGGCAGCCTGATTTTCCCACCCTTACACCAGAAATTCACACCTTGTCAACCTTATGTTTCCTGGATGACTGAGGAGCTAATACGATTATGATATCAGATACCAATGAAAGGAAACCCAATTCACTGAGGGCTGGGGATGACTTTTACTCACATTGTTACCTTTTGTTTAATCCAAAATGCCTGACAAACTATGGAACTGAAAGTATTTTTGGTGAAGATTCAGCACCTCCACCATTTCATTTAATAACCGAAGACCTGATCCAAAGCCCACTGAAATTAATTGGAGTCTTCATTAACTCCAATGGGTTTTGGAGCATGCCTTGAGGGAATGCCCAATCCATGTTTCTGGCTCCTCGGAGACCTTCAGCAAAACAGGGTACAAAAGATTTGACATTCCTGAGATTTCTAAGGTAAAAACAGAAAAAAATCAAATTCTGAAGAGAAAAGCCTGACATTTCAAGCCTTTTTTCTAATCACAAAGAAGGGGAAGAGAGCACAAACCCCCATTCTCTCCACCTTCAGGTCTCCTTTAAGTAGAAATCAAATCAGTTACCATTTTAGTTACCTGTATTAGAGTAGCAGACAGATGTCTTAACTGAGATTGGGCCCCATTGTGCTAGGCACTGTACAAACACATGAGAAGAGACAGTCCTTGCTGCAAATAGCAGCTTACTATCTAAAGGACAATACAGACAAATGATGGGAGGGGAAACGGGCATGAAGCAACTTGCCCAAACACACACAGGAGGCCAGTGGCAGAGACAGAAAGAGACCCAGGTCTGACTCCTAGTTCAGTGCCCTGTCCACTAGACTAGACCATGCCATCTCCCCTAATGTCACTACTTGTCCTGCACCTTCATAATAGAGACCTTTATTTTCCATTGATGACAATTTGGGACTGTACCATTCATATGACTAAACAAACAAAAACTGAAGCTTATCAGCAGCAATGTTGCTCACACTGTATTTAGAACAAGGGGCTCCTGCAAAACTCTTCTCCCTGATCCTGTTTATGTGCTCACAAAGAACAGTGGGGAGTAACTGATGAGAAAATAGATTCCTATAAAACAGAAGTTCTTTATCATAACAATTCCAGGAGGCGATGCTCCAGAACAAGCAAACTTACTATATGCACTTTCTTAGGAATAAATATGGTGTGGGGTTTTTTTTTTTAGGAACAAATTATGAGTATATTGCAAATACAGCACAGTGTTAAGATTTGTATCATTTGAAGGAGGTGGATGACAAATGAAGAGCTTTTGGTGTAAGTCTGAAGAGAACATCCCTTTGAGGATACATGCCTTTTGGTGAAATCTGGTCTATTCCAAAAGCAAAAGATATATATATTCTGCAGAAGGTATAAGTCAACTGTGGCATAGGATGATATAGCAGTACCCACAAAGGAGATTAATTCCCATCAGATTCAGGGAAATCACCAGTCTTTCTTGCGTGCAATTTGGTGTCAAACATCATAAGGGTCTCCCAGGCAGCCTCCCCAGCACATCATTCAATCATTAGCTAAAGCAAAAAATGCCAAGATTTACTTTATTTGCTTTTAGCATAAGGGAAATTCTGAGATAAGATAAAGTCAGGTAGTAGTCTCTTAAATTACATTATCTGCATTATTAGAGTTAAATGACTTATGTTCTATTAGAGATTCAATACTAAATTAGAATCATTTAGCATTCTTATAACAAGAAAATAGCAGACACACCCACTAGCATGTGTTCAGAGTCTCACTGATTAGTTTGTCCCCAGAGAACAGCTGTTCTTAATTTGTTATTCCTCCATCTTTACTCTGTCCCATTCCAAGGCCTGGATTACACTATAAATTTAGGTTGACCCAAAGCTACGTCGCTCAAGGGTGGGCAAAATCCACACCCAAGTGGTGTAGTTAAGCCAATCTAACTCTTGGTGTAGACAGTGCTAGGCTGACAGAAGAATTCTTCCATTGATATAGCTACCTGTTGGGGAGGTGGATTATCTATGGCAACAGGAGAACCCCTCCCATCAGAGTAGGTAGTGTCTACACCAGGGGCAGGCAAACCTTTTGGCCTGAGGGCTGCATCCGGTTTCCAAAATTGTATGGAGGGCCAGTTAGGGGAGGCTGTGCCTCCCCAAACAGCCAGGCGTGGCCCGTCCCCACCCCCATCCGACCCCTCCTGCTTCTCGCCCCCTGACAGCCCCTCCGGGACTCCTGCCCCATCCAACCCCCCCGTTCCCTGTCCCCTGACAGCCCTGGACCCCCCGCCACTCCATCCAACCCCCCCGTTCCCTGTCTGCCCCTGGAACCCCTGCCCCTGACTGCTCCCCATCCAACCCCCCCTCTCCTTCCTGACTGCCCCCATTCAACACCCCTGTTCCTCACCCTCTGACCACCCCGACACCTATCCACATCCCCACCCCCTGACCCGAACTCCCCTGCCCTCTATCCAACCCTCCCTGCTCCCTGCCTGCGCTGCCTGGAGCACCAGTGGCTGGCGGCGCTATAGCCGCGCCGCCCAGACCACCAGGACAGGCAGCCGCGCCGCCTGGCTGGAGCCAGCCACGCCACTGCGCAGCACAGAGCGGGTCAGGCCCTGGCTCTGCAGCTGCGCTGCCCCAGGAGCTTGCAGCCCCGCTGCCCAGAGCATTGCACCGGCAGCAGGGCAAGCTGAGGCTGCGGGGAGGGGGAACAGCAGGGGAGGGGCCGGAGGCTAGCCTCCCGGGGCAGGAGCTCAGGGGCCGGGCAGGAGGGTCCCGCGGGCCGGAGTTTGCCCACCTCTGGTCTACACTGTAGCATTTCAAGTGTAGACAAGTCTCAAGTGGCAGTGTTTGCGTGGTCAGTTATCACCACAATGAGACCAGTTTCATTTGGGTCTATCCCCTAGTACTACAAAAGCAGTAACAGGAAAAGGTTTGGAAGTGATTAAATGAAAGTTACCTTGCTGATCAGAGGGCACTGACTGTGAACGCGGGTGGAAAGCATTGCTGCCCTCATCTCTGAGTGGCATGGGTTCTGAAGTCTCAGAATTTCTAAATGCTGCTGACAACTCATTAGCTATTGAATCTGGAGAGATTCCTTTAAAAGCCAAAGGCTGGTCTGGTGAACTTGAAGAGTTTTTAAGATCTTTTTCTGAACACGTAATAGCAGAGTTCGCCAATGATGTGATAGTGCCTCCAGTTAAAGTCACTTGGGTAAAGTAATCACATTTCAGAGGAGACACTTCCAAACGGGATGAGCTATTTAAAGCCGAAGTGATGGGGCTTCTGCCAGGATAAAGTGGGCATGATGAGGAATCCAGTGAAGATTTAGAAGAACTACACGGAGTATTATCCCAAGATGCCTTATGCCTCATAAATCTAATGTCCATTTGTGTAGAAGCAACATTGTGATGTGTATAATCTGGGTCACTGTCATCATTAGAATCACCATCAGTACTCTCCTCCCAGTGTTCCATATCGCTGTCTGGACCTTCAGTTGTCTGCAATACCGTTTTCTCTGGTAGTGAAGATGGTTTAATACCAGATGCATTTAGAACAGATGCAAGAATTTCTTTGATGGCTGCAATACTGTCCAGGAATGATCTAAAATTTCCTGCATGCCCAATCACTGCTGGCCTTGAGTACTCATCTGTTTAGGAAAAGTAAGGGATCAAGAGGTTAGGAAGTCATCAAAAAAAGGTTCCTAGTTACAGCATGAGTAGAGAATACATTCAATGGGGAAAAAAATCCAAACAAACCCCCCAACACTACCTCCACTGGAAGGTTAGGGATCTTGTCTCCTGCAACCTGGAAATGTTTCTATTGTTGATCGATCAATAGTAAAGTAAGACATTCCTAGCCAAGCATGTATACTTAGTAAACATTTAAACTGTGGTTGGTTGTCCCAGTATGTTCCCATGTGTCATTGTTGGAAACTACATGTGAGCTCAAAAGAAAGAGCCTTCAGGAAATTCTGAACAGGGAAAAACAAACAACAAAAACCCACTCACACTGCTCCAGTCTTTACACTATCTCCTGCATTAAGGCAAGAATGGAACATAACAGTTTAGCAAGGCAGAGGAATACAGATTACTACAAAAGGCAAAGGAGTCATATACTTTGTGTCAAAAAAGAAGTGCTAGAGTCTTCACCGGCAGGATTTAGGCTTGGTCTACACTACAGACTTATGTCGATATAACTATGTTGCTCAGGGGTATGGAATATCCATCCCTTGGCAATGCAGTTATATTAATCTAATCCCCAGTGCAGACAGCTCTATGTCGACAGGAGGGCTTCTCCCATCGACATAGCTACTGTCTCCTGGGGAGGTGGAGTACCTATGCTGATGGGAGAAGTTCTCCCACTACAGCCACTGCAGCACTATAAGTGTAGACAAGCAGGCAAGAAAGATTCCCACTAAACAAAGAGGGTAATGAAAGGTGTAATATTTATAATTTAAACTTTCATTTATATCCTTTACAGTTGCAAACGTCATTTTTACAAAGACTCTTATTGAGTCTGCAAATAGATGGAAACAAGCACCAAGTTGAGATCTTTATAAGGAATTATTTTTGAAGCATAAAATATGACAGAAGCCACTTAAAAAAAAAAAGCAGCAATGGATACCTACAGAATGCTTTTACAAGAACCTTCACATTTTTGATTTGCTTTCTTTCATAGAAAAAATTACCATTCTTGAAGCATTTCCCCACTCACTGATACTCCTGCTGGATCCAGACAAGACCCTAGCTGGTGGGGACAGAAAGCAAGGGCATATGGCGCTTTCACTGCAGGCAGCCTTCGCACTCACTCATACTCCTGCTGGATCCAGAGGAGATACCAGCTGAAAGTATGGGCCCAATACTGGCTCAGCCAGCTTAGCACAGGTTAAAGAATACACTGCTCGGCCTACACTAAGTTATGTGTACCTTTCAATCCCAGACAAGACAAGGCCAAAATGACCATGAATCCATTATTCAGAATGGCAGCAGCATTTTGTCTGGACCCTCAACAAACAACTGTAACACACAGAGTTCCTTGGAAGGAATCAAAAGCTCTATATTCTACAATTTCACAATTTTAAGTGAATTACTGCAAAGTTGGAGATCAACAGAACAGGTAAGAATTTGGTTAAGATTTTTAAAAGCAGGTCTGACATCATGAATATGATGTACTAGTATGCACTGCAATCAGTAACTTCAAATTATGGAATTGTAGAACCAGACATTTCTTCATCAAGAAATTTAGGAAAAACTTACCATCAGTCATGAAATGAAGGGCTTTGTCATGTGGTTGATGTTACAAGATAAGTTATCAGACCTCACATGACAAAGAAATGGGCATGTGTATCATTGACGGCAGATAAGTTGATTGTGAAAGTCTGAGAATAGGTGCAAACAACAAGATTCATATCCAGAGCAAAGGGCGATTTATTAGGACCAGAGGGAATGCCAAGAACCACAAGCGGAACAAAGTGGCAAGTCTGGGAGACCTTTGTCCAGGAGTTGTCTCCTTGGACATTGTCAGGAAATGAATCTCAACTAAAAACAACTGGCAACAAATCTCACTAAGGCCCACTCAACTGGGAGCCAGTATGTGCTGGAATTGTTTGTTAGATAAGAGAGTTCACTAATTTAGGGACTCAAAGAAAAACCCCAGCCACTTTGCTCAGCCTAGCAGCCTCAATATTGTAAAAACATGTCTCAAAAAGAGAAATCTAAGGTGCATCTGAAAAACTGCTAAACATTAATGAACTGATCCCACAGCTTGTGGAAATCACGTTGCTAGTGATTTGTTACTTAAGCAGCATAGACTCAAAGCTAAAAGACTTTCAGAAACAAATAAAAGGGGCAGTACAGTAGAACCTCAGAGTTACAAACACCAGAGTTACGAACTGACCAGTTAACCACCCACCTCATTTGGAACTGGAAGTACACAATCTGGCAGCGGCAGAGAGACACACACACACACAAAAAGCAAATACAGTACAGTACTGTGTTAAACGTAAACTACTAAAAAAATAAAGGGAAAGCAGCATTTTTCCTCTGCATAGTAAAGTTTTAAAACTGTATTAAGTCAATGTTCACTTGTAAACTTTTGAAAGAACAACCATAGCATTTTGTTCAGAGTTGCAAACATTTCAGAGTTATGAACAGCCTCCATTCCCGAGATGTTCAGAACGCTGAGGTTCTACTGATTTGTTTTCCGGGGGGAAGAGGGGAAAGTAGTTTGATAACTTTAATAGGTTGCACTTGCATGTCTCCCTCCCCAAATGCACATCATCCTTCATATAAGACAAAACATTCAAAACACAGCCTCTCCTCTACCTTTGACTCTTTTGCCAGTCTTTCCAATCGCAAGTTCTGCCTGCCAACCCCCAGCCCTGGCTCACCCCTCCCCCCCCCCACATCCTCTTCCTCCAATCCTGCTTTTGCGCTGTGGAGCATCTCGGGTGAAAATCCCAATGACCAGGCTGACTTCCTGCACTATAAATTCGTTCTCTCCTCCTTCAGTTCTGCCATCATCCTAAGTAAACAGCTGTACTTATCCAATTTAATTGAATCCCACACCCCAATCCTAGCTGCCTTTTTGTCATCTTTGACTCACTCCTCAAACCTTCTCCTCCTCCCTCTACTTCTTGCCCCATACAAGATCTCACCAATGTAGAGAAAATTAACTACATATGACATGGCCTTACCCTTTCCCCTCCTACAGCTCTCTCCACCTTCTCCTCTGTAACAGACGTAGGTTTTTGCCTACTCACCTCCCCCACTCTCTCCACTTCCATGAGTAACCCCACCCTATCCCATCTTCTGGTAGCCCTTACCCCCACTCATCTCCTTCCTTACTCTTCTCCTTAACCTCTCACTTTCACTGGTTCTTTCCACTCACAATACAAACATGCTTTAGTCTCTCCCACCCTTCGCCCCATTTTTCTCTCCAACTACTGCCCCATCTCCCTTCCCCCATTCATCTCTATACTCATTGAACCTGCTGTCTGTACAATTGCTGTCTGGAGCTCTTCTCCCCCAATTCCATCTCAAGATCTTTTCAAATTTGGCTTTTGCTCCTTGCACTCCACTGAAACCTCTCTCAAAGTCTCTAATGGCCTCTTCTTAGACAAATCTCAGAACTAACTAATTCCATCCTCATTCTCCTTGGCCTGTCAGTAGCAGTGGCAGATTTAGAATTAGTGGAACCCTGTCTGCAGCTTCATTTTCGGGGCCCACCCAAGAAAAATAAGATTCTCTCTTCTCTCCCCCCCCGCCCATGACCTTTTTCATTCTTTTTTTCTTCATCCTCCTCCTCATTGGGGCAGGGGGTTGGGGTGCAGGAGGAGGGGCAGGCACTGGGAGGAAGTTTGGGTGCAGGCTCTTGGCTGAGGGACAGTGCTTACCTCAGGCGGCACGGCTCCCAAAGCGACTGGCACACACACCCCTCTGGCACCGGCTCTTAACCACAGGCGCCGCCCCCGCAGCTCCCATTGGCCGCAGTTCCCGGCTGCTCTGTAGTCAGCGTTCGGGGTGGGGACAGCGCGCGGAGACACACACACACACACACCCCAAGGGCTACAGGGACATGCTGGCTGCTTCTGGGAGTGAAGCGGCGTGGAGGGAGGGAGGCAGAGCAGGCAGGGAGCCGCCTTAGCTCTGCTGCTGGCATGTCTCTGTGCGCCCCTTGGGGGAAAGGGGACAGCGCGTCTCCGTGCTCTGCCCGGGACAGGGGCAGCGCATGGAGCCGCCTCCGCCCCCCACCAGGGGTGCGCAGAGATGTGCCAGCAGCCAGCCGCTTCCAGGGGCGGCGTGGGGCCACCGGGCACAGCATGCAGGCAGCCTGCCTGCCTGAGCCCTGCTGCATCGCCGGCCGAGACTCGGGGGCAGGTTGTCAGATATTTGTCCTGCATTTTGGGGGCCCCATGCCACTGCACGGTTTGTTTCATGGTAAATCCGCTCCTGGTCAGTAGCCTTCAAGATAGCCAGCCATGTTGTTCTTGAAACATTTTCCTCATTTGGCTTCCATGACTCCATCTTTTCCTTTTACTTCTCTAATCACTCATTCAATGTGCCCTTTGGAGGATCTGCCTCATCCTCCCTTCCAACTTTCCACTGGAGTTCCACAGGGTCCTGTCCTGAGTCCCTTTCTGTTCTCCTTTATCTCTGGGTCATCTCATCTGCCAACATGAATTCAACTATCATCTTGATGTTAATGACTCACAGCTCAACCTCAATCCACACCTGCCTCCTTCTATCCAAACTAAAATCTCAGGCTGTCTCTGACATCTCCTCATGGATGTCTAACAGTCAGCTGAAGCTCAACATGGCTAAAAGAGAGTTCTTAATCATCTCACACCCACCCCCAACCATCCTCTCGCACTTTCTTGATTGCTATGGACAACACCATCATTCCACCTGTCATTTAGGCCTGGTTATCATCTGTGACTTGGACTTCTCTCCAGGTCCTCATATCCAGGCTATGTCTAAATCGTTCAGATTTTTTCTGTGTAATATCTCTTAAAATAAGGTTTTTCCTATCCATGCAAACAGCTAAAATTTTCATCCCAGCTCTTATCATCTCACGCCTCAATTACTGCAACATTCTTCTCTCTGTCCTTGAGAAATGCAACCTTGCCCCACTCATATCTATTCAGAATGCTGCCACAAAGATCATTCTCCTAAACGGTCGCTTTGACCATATTATCCCTCCACTGGCACCTCCTTCTCCCCTGCAGGCATGAACTGCTTGTCTTCACTTTCAAGGCCCTTCGCGGTCTACACTTCCTCCTACCTATCATCTCTCATTTACTATTGACATAAAATCATAGAACTGGAAGGGACCTCGAGAAGTCATCTAGTCCAGTCCCCTGCACCCATGGCAGGACTAAATATTAGCTAGACCATCCCTGACAGGTGTTTGTCCAACCTGCTCTTAAAAATCTCCAATGATGGAGATTCCACAACCTCCCTTGACAATTTATTCCAGTGCTTAACCACCCTGACAGTTAGGAAGTTTTTCCTAATGTCCAATCTAAACCTCCCTTGCTGCAATTTAAGCCCATTGCTTCTTGTCCTATCCTTAAAGGTTAAGAAGAACATTTTTTCTCCCTCCTGGTAACAACCTTTTATGTACTTGAAAACTGTTATGTCCCCTCTCAGTCTTCTCTTTTCCAAACTAAACAAACACAATTTTTTCAATGTTCCCTCATATGTAGGTCAAATTTTCATAGACCTTTAATCATTTTTGTTGCTCTTCTCTGGACTTTCTCCAATTTGTCCACATCTTTCCTGAAATGTGACACCCAGAATTGGACACAATACTACAGTTGAGTCCTAATCAGCGTGGAGTAGAACAGAATTATTTCTCATGTCTTGCTTATAACACTCCTGCTAATACGTCCCAGAATGATGTTAGCTTTTTTTGCAACAGTGTTACACTGTTGACTCATATTTACCTTGTGATCCACTAAGACCCCCAGATCCCTTTCTGCAGTACTCCTTTTTAGGCAGTCATTTCGCATTTTGCATGTGTGCAACTGAGTGTTCCTTCCTAAATGGAGTACTTTGCATTTGTCCTTATTGAATTTCATCCTATTTACTTCAGACCGTTTTTCCAGTTTGTCCAGATCATTTTGATTTTTAATCCTATCCTCCAAAGCACTTGCAACCCCTTCCAGCTTGGTATCATCTGCAAACTTTATAAGTGTACTCTCTATGCCATTATCTAAATCACTGATGAAGATATTGAACAGAACCAGACCCAGAACTGATCCCTGCGGGGCCCCACTTGTTATGCCCCTCCAGCATGACTGTGAACCACTGATAACTATTCTCTGGGGACGGTTTTCCAACCATATTGATTCCTGCATCCAATCGGCCCGTAATATCAGCTTCTATAATCCACTTGTTAAAGTTTCAAACAAGAACTTTTGTGCTTTCCCCCATGCTGCTGCTCATGCTCGGGAGGAGCTCCCCATAAACATGTGCAAAGCTACCACCTTAAAGCTCTTAGCCAGGATGCCTACAAAAAAACAGTTAGGCCACTGGTACCACTACCTATTACACTGACCAATGTTGTCTCATTGTTTCTTTCTACTCCCAGATGTTTCTTGTCTTATACTTAGATTGTAAACTCTTTGGGTAAGGACTGTCTTCTCATTCTGTGTTTTTACAGTGCCTGGTACAATGGAGTCCTGCCCATAAGTAGGACTCCTAGGTACTAAAGTAATAATGACAAAGATTATTTTGCCTTCTGAGGCTTTCAATGTTCTCTATTGATTTCTCCAGCTTTCTATCCACATCATTTAAAGCAAAGCTTAAGTGAACAATGGAAGGGACTGTCCAAGTAGAAGTAATGTGATTGTTGCCTCAAAATTGAGTGTTTCCAATGGTTGGGTTTTATTCTGGGTCAGCACTGGCTAAAATCCTAGACTGGCTAACCCACCATCATAAACTTTCATCTTTACTCTGGGCTCCTATGTTGCCAACATCAGAAGTGTTACTTTAAGCTCAAATTTTGAAATTACAACTAATATATTCCTACTAATGGCTTCATCTTGCAAATTGTATTCAAGCTAGTAGCCTGTTGAAGTCAACAACATTATTATTTGCATGAGTAAGGGCAAAGTCTTTATTTTCAAATACCATTCAGATTATTAATGGGAAGAAGTATTCATTTTAGCTTTTGAGCACTCAGATTGCTGTTCTGACCAGAAAGGATGGCAGTTCTTCTCAAGGCAAGGAAGTGAGGCAGAGTGAAGGAGGCACTTTTGTACTGACTCATCTCAACAGCCAACAAATAAATTTTCAATTTCAGTCAGTTAGCTCTTGGTAATTAAAGGACTATACAAATCTCTACCATTTCTATTAACAGGCTGACTATCATGCCATGCAATCAACAATTAAGATTATAAATTAGAAAATCGATTATAAAAGTCATACCTGAGAGATCTGAAATTTGAGGTGTCTGAGCAAGACAGCTAACCCTTGCTGGAGCAAACACTGTAGCATTCGATGAATACACTGACTCGGAGACAGTTACCTTATTGCTTTGCTTGGTCAACTAAGACAAAAAACCAAAACAAATAAAAAAAGACAATCGGATTATGGAGTTCTCTCAGGAGAACACTGCACAATGTTTTATTAAGCACTGCAGAGAAAGACAGAGTTTAGTCAAACCTGTATTACAAAAATGCTCTAATCTCTCACTGTAATATTGTTGCATTTCCATTGTTTAGGTCACAACAACATAACAGTTCAGTACTGGCAACAAAAAGTGATATGCTTCACAAATGTAATGGCCAATACAACTATTTTATTTTTAGTTATTTTTGAGAAAACAAAGTTACTAAAATACCTTGGGGGGGAGGGGGAGCAAAATATCTAAGGGGAAGAGGAAGAAATCCTGTTTCCTTAGGCCCCAATCCTGCTGACACTTATGCACATCCTAATTCTGCTGCCATGAATATTATTTATTTCAATGTAACTACTCATGGTAAAGTTAAGCATGTGCCATTTACAGGAATAGGTCCTTAGTTTGTGTTGAATTAAGATGTTTAAACACACTGGCATAACACTGAAAGTGTTAAGAAAAGAAAAAGGAACTGTAATTCTTGTAAACTAATAGTTGGAAGGGAGAAGCTGCTTAGATACGTACTGTTTTTAAACTAAACAAGCTGCACAAGAGCCTGACAGCAGACAACAGTCCCGTTAG
This sequence comes from Emys orbicularis, assembly GCF_028017835.1. Taxonomy (NCBI): domain Eukaryota; kingdom Metazoa; phylum Chordata; order Testudines; family Emydidae; genus Emys; species Emys orbicularis. Next base: position 308,898,858 of record NC_088683.1, read on the forward strand.
TTTAAAGATCAGAGCAAAGCTCCTTTGGAATCTGGGAAGGAATAGGTATCCAAATCAAAACTGAAGTATTTCCATTTTAGCTGGAGAATAGTTACTGGGGACAACCATATATTATTTTATGCTTGACACATTTAGAATTCAATAACCTAAAAGGTTAGGAAAATATTCTGTTAAACATCAGATTTGCTTTAGACCCTTTTTCACAAGATACATTTTTAAAAACCTGACATTTCCAAACTTGTCATATTTAATACATACATACACACACACTATAAACTAGCACTATCGAGACCAACATTTCTTATAGGAACATAAATATTTAGCAACCAGTTTATTTGATTAAAACTTATTTTTGAGTACTCATTATTAATCAGTTATGCAATAAAGAAGTGCTGCCTTTTAGGACACTAATGCCCTAATTATCACACAAGTCAACACCACACCTTACCACAAGTATTCTACAACTATAACATTTACACTGAATATATTTTTACTCTAAGATGCTGCCTGTTAGATCTTATCAGAAGCAGTTACTAGTCTCAGAACGTAGATAAGAGATTTTAATTACTTTCAAAACAACTCCATATTAAATGAGATAATATTTCAGGTTTTGGAAAAAGCTTGAAAAGGGAAACTCTCTTAAATATGTTTAATTATCAAACAAATATTTTAGTTAGATACAATTTTACTGTAAAGTCATAAATGAGTTATCTGAAGTCAATGTCCAAACCTAACAGAGGTATACAATGCACAGTTGTAATCAAAACTAACTAGTCACAACCAATTTTAGTTTTTCATAAAATAAATAATACATTTGGTTTTCAATTTGTGTTGGGCTTAAAGTCCAAGTTCATCATGAAACCAACAGCAGTTTAAGGATATAGCATCTACTGCACCTAAATTAAACGAAAAGCGATAACATAAGATGATTTCCAGTTAATAAAAAAAAGGAACCAAGAACATCTTGCTTTACCTCTTGAGCACTTAACTGTCTGAAGGCCTGTGTTCTAACGTAGCTCGTTAGTGATCCTGTGTGGAGAGACATGATGGGAAAATCTTCATTTTTTTAAATTACCTGGAAGCAATTGAGAAAAGGTGATAACAATTACTAAATTAATCATGCTTTCATTTTGTTTTGCAGTCTTTAATTCAGACAAATCTTTATGTACTGTTAATGCTTAACTGTTGTGCAGTTTCTAACCTTCCCATTTACTACCAAGCACAATTTAGAACCTGCCTGGGCTAAGAGATAGAAAAAAACGTATTGGAACAGCCAGTCTCTTTCCCTCTAATATCTATTATTCTAGAAACAACTGTTTGTTGTGTATTTCAACTCTTGCTTTTTTGCCCAGGATATCTGTAAATAAGATTTTGTGCTTCTTTAAGATTTAGCAGTTTTAGCTATCTTTTCCCCATCTGCACTCACAGTATTCATACATAATATAAACTGCAGTTCAGAACAGATATACCATGCAATTGTTAATATACTGTCCACCAAACTACAGTAGCACTCCCAGCTAGTACCAGGACTGGATTAAGGAATAGGCATTACAGGGCCCTGTCTCCTAGAGTCACATGAAGAGATCAGTCCCCATTTTCACATTAGAAAAATGTTTCTAGTCCTCCTGATAGCAAAGAAAAGCTTGAAAATGTGACCTGGTGTAATTAATGCCTGCAAACAGCTAAAACAATAGCTCCAAGTGGTCTGAATAGCCCCCCTCATCTTAATTCTGAAACCTACTTCCATACCCATGTGGAATGTGCCCAAGGCGCTAGATTGCCTTAATTCAGCCTCGTTTGCTATCACATGTGGACAGCATCCATGTTACAACAGTGGAAAATTTTTAGGAAAAAAAAAATCTATTGTGGACAAAGCCTTAGGGCACTATTGTGTCATATCTATTGAACTCGGAACACCCTAGTACATCCAATGAGGGTCTGTTTAAAAAAATAAGTCTGTGGCATGATAACGATTTTTTTAAAAAAAAAAAAAACCCTTTATATTATATATAAATATATATGGCTTGGAAGGATTAGATTTTTGTTAGTAAATGTCGATTTTACCGTGTACACACAAACTGACAAAATTATTTCCATCGATGATAATCAAAATTTACAGATAGGCAAAATAAGAAAAATGCTGCTTGAGAATTTATTAGAGTTTTATTTAAGAATATTTACTTTGTATATCTTGACAAGATGTCCACAATTTGTGTTTTAACGGTTACAAAGCTTTAACTTTTTGAATCTCAATGTCTACTCTCAGGAAATAATTATTGTCTGACTCCTCACCGATTTCCCACAACTGTGAAAATGTAAAATCAATAAAAACAAATGCTTAAAAGTAAACATCAATATTATCCATCTAAAAAATAAAAATCCAATTCTGCCACCCACATATGTATTCCACAGTACTACGTAGCCCTTTAAGTGAACCTGACCAACCTTACAAGAAGCCATTAGATGATAGATCATGTTCCAATAAAAATGTTTTAAATAAATTATTAGAGAGACAAAGTAGGTGAGGTAGTATCTTTTATTGTATCAATATCTGTTGGAGAGAGACACGAACTTTCGGGCTTACAGAAGTCTTCTTCAGGTCTGGGAAAGAAGACCTGAAGAAGAGCTTTGTGTAAGTTCAAAAGCTTTTTTATTTTATAGTTAAACAGGATAATATAATCTTTACTTTACATACAATAGAATAGAAAGTAAGAATATTGGAAGTCTTAGAAACACTGATGAAGATTGAATTAAACCAGATCAACTGCTATGCTCCAGTATTTATTAATATTTGTACAGTACCACAGATGTGTGCTGTCTTTTACAATTAAATTCAAACAGTTTCAAGACTTGAGATTACAAATCTAGGACCATGATGCTTATATAAATGCATAACTTTACCCACCGGCTTCAAATAACTATTCAAATACATATAATTAAATGTTCATAAGTATTTGCAGGATCAGGGCCCTAAAAAAGCTAACTTAAGAAAATGCTGTTGCAGACATATCCTCTGATATATGCGTAAGTATCTTCTGATAAGGATCACTGTTCATCTTTATAAAGCAGATTAGGCCAGATTCAGCCCTGGTATAAAGCAGGTGCTACTTCAGTAGTCAGACCTGCTTACACAGCAGCATGTATAGTCCAATGTTTGTTCATGCAAATAATGAGCCTACTATAGATGTGTATGAAACATTTATAATAAAATGGAAAAATACTCAAATAAGGAATTCTTAAATATCATTATGTATGTGAAAATTTACTCGGGGCCCAATTCCACCATGTGTCTCATGCTGAATACTTTACTTCTATGAGTAGTCAAATTAAGTCAACAGGACTACTTGTCAAAGGAAGGTACTATTCATGAATAAGAGTAGCAGAATTGGGCCCTTACTTTTTTTGTGAATTCCTTTCACTAAAAACTGACCTCCACATTAAATAAATATATATATTATCACGTAGAATAAGATCCATTTTGAAGTGAAGGCAGCTTTGCAGTGGACATGCTTTCAATGTGCAAATAGCCATTTTACTGAATTTCATGGGGAGGGAGGGTGGAGAAACTGGCTAAAAATAAAGTGAATATTTTTTCTTACACTTTCAGTTATCTAAAGAAGTTTTCTGCATATCTGTTTGTAAATGTAATATTTGGGATTTTTTTTCCAGGTTTTCCCATGAACCTTGCCATTTATGCTGCACTCATCCCATGGAATCTGAGCACCTAAAATGAGGAGGAGACAGCAGCTCTTTAAGCATAATTTTGGAAGAGGCTTATTTTTTTCTTCTGTTAAACATTTTAGTTATAACATATTGATCAAAGTAATTGCTGAAACACTACTCACAACTGATTTAACCAGCATATCAAATTTACCAGAAACACATACTAGGCAGAGGCTGATATGAAAGATGAGGGAACCCCACGTACAAGGAGCAGAAGCAATGCCCTGGAGAAACCCTACCCAATATTTGCCTTGGTGGTTCTGAGATTCTCTCAGGAAGAGGACCCCATTTTTTGTATCCACCTTTAGCTAACAGATGAATGAAGCTTGAAATCCCAGCTCTTGGAAGTAAACAGGTTTCTCATCCTCTACTTCCCACAGGGTCCCATCTGACAGGGCCATCTTGAGGAAGAATTTCTGGACAAGTATACCAGAAAACCAGTGATATAGCTGAGATATATCAATGATATGTTCATCCTCTGTACAGATGACCTAAACTCACTCAGATTTCCACTACAACGTCAACATCCACCACCCATCTATCAAACTCTCTCTAGAACACTCCCGAACCATCATCAACTTCCTGGACACCACAATCAGCTTCAGCAATAGAACCCTACAGACAACTATATACAAGAAACTCACAGATAACCACACTTATCTTCACAGATCCAGTAACCACCCAAACACACCAAGAAATCTTATCTACAGACAGGCACTCGGATACCACAGAATATGTTTTGAGGAGAACCTCTGGGACACAAACCTAAACACACTTAAAACTGCATTCACCAAATAAGGACACTCTACTAGAGAAGTAGATCACATCGTGGAACAGGCCATCCAATACCCCAGAGAGAACCTTCTTCAATACAAGGGGTGTGGGATCGGAGGCTTTTTTCCCCTAGTTGTCACCTACCACACTGGGATCCATATGAGGTATCATTAAACAATTACAACCCATACTCGACGGGAACTACATCCTGAAAGAAATCTTTCCCGAACCCCCTCTTTTTGCCTTCAAACAACCCCCCAGTTTCATCATCAAGAGCAAGCTCTCTACAGACACAGACCCACCAACTCAAAGTGGCACCATACCCTGGCATAACAACAGATGCAAAACCTGCAGCCATATCTCCACTGCTATAATGATCATTACCACACACAATACATCTTTCAAGATCCAAGGGTCCTACACATGCCTATCACAATATGTGGTATACTTCCTCCAGTGCTCTAAATGCCCCAATAACTACTATTGGATGAAGCCAGACAATCACTATCCTGTTGAATGAATTCACACAGAAAAAATGATAAAAGACAAAAACACCATATTACCCGTGGAAAAACACTTTTCACAAAACGACCACTCCATATCTGATCTGCCAGTCCACATCCTCAAAGGAAACCTGCACAATACACCTCTACCTCGATATAACGCTGTCCTCGGGAGCCAAAAAATCTTACCACCTTATAGGTGAAACCGCGTTATATTGAACTTGCTTCGATCCACCGGAGTGCGCAGCCCCGCCCCCCCGGAGTACTGCTTTACCGCGTTATATCCGAATTCGTGTTATATCGGGTCGCGTTATATTGAGGTAGCAGCGTACCTTCAAAAACGAGCCTGGGAAATTAAATTCATAACTCTGCTACACACTAAAAATCAGTTTTAATAAAGATACTAGATTTGTGTCTCATTACAACGTTCTGTAAACCACCAGCCCCTCTTTTTTGTCCTATGACTGCCAGGATGTTAATGGGCCATTTCACCTTGAATGGTCCCTTAGGATATGCGTTAACTATTTATGCTAAATAAACTTTGTGTTTAGCTGTGACACTCAGTACCTTTCCCAGACCTGATCAGAAGTTGGTCCAATAAAAGATATTACCTCACCCACCTTGTGTCTCAGAGAAAAAGGAGGGTGTGTTTTTTTCAATCCTGTTAGTTTAACTCAATTGGAAGCCCTCTTAACCCTGGTTAAGATGCAAGCTAACGTGTGGAAGCAGTGTTAGCGTCTATATTCTAGCCTAGACCTTCCCTCCCCCCCACCACACACACACCTTTTGGCAACAACAGGGCAGCTAAGAGGGCATCAAGCATGTTAGTGGTGCAGCTTAACTAGTAACAAAGAGGGCTTCTCAATTATGTTAAGCAAACTTGAGTGAAAATGCACCTTTTTGCCTGTCCAAACAGGGCTTTAGAGAGTGTAGTTCCAACTGCTCGTACCTCACCCTCATTTTACTGTGAATAAATGCAGGCTTTGTCTATGCTAGGGAAAATGTGGTTCTCTCAACCAGCTAATACATTTTAAAACTACAACTGCCTTGTCTACACTAGGACTTTTTAAACACGTGTTAGCTACTAGCATGTATTAAACACATCCTTTTTTGTAGTGTGGATACACCCTCAGAGCTTGACTCTGCTACACTTCATAATTTTCCCAAGCAGCAGCAGAGTGAGACTGATGTGATTCTTGATGGTTTCACTACTGTCAAAAGATTCTGAGCAGCAGCACTTAAAGCTGACTAAATTAGGCCAGTTTGTCTTTGCTGCCCTTAGGAAAGCAACAGCCACCAGTAGGACTGGAAATGTCCGCAGACTTAGGAAGACAGCCCCATACCCATTCACATTCTTTGCAACCAAAAAGGCAAAAATAAAATTTAAAAAATGGGGCAGGGGGCTTAAATTCTTCAGAAATTGACAGCTCAAGCCCACAAACGCACTTGACTGGTAAAGTTTCCTACTTGCCACTTGTATTTTTTTCTCCCGAGCACTGAGTTAACATTAACTGATTCTAGAGATATGGAATATTGAGTAGGCCTATTATGCCCCCAGAGAAAGCCACTAACTTTGCATAAAACAGAGTAAGTTAGGGGGAAAGCCACATAAAAGCATTAAATAAATTCCTCTGTATCTTACTGCCAAAAGATATTCAAACTCTAAACAGCCAAAAACATGTGGTCTCCTGCAAGAAAGTTATAAAAATACTTACAGGCTAAAGTAAAAAATAATTACAGAGAAAACTAATTTAAATTTTACCCTTAGTGTTCCTGTAACACTTCTGATTCAGTTAACACGTATACTGTTTGCAGTCAGAGCTACCTCAGGTATATCCTTTGGGAGTCTGGTTGGTGGGATTTTTGTTTGTTTGTTTGTTTTTTAATAAGAACAGGTTTAGTCTCACACAAGTATTGCATGTTTCTTATGACCGATTCTCCCAGCATCCACTCCTGACTACTTATTAGCTGATGCAATCTATTTACAAGTATACCAGGGGAGTCACTCTGTGCAACATCTGAATGACAATCTGGCTGTGACTGTTTATCTTAAGCCCTCCGTTATCCAGCCCCTCCAGTGCAGAAAGAGCCCCGGCCCTGGTTCAGGTCAGAACAGGCTTTGATCAGTACTGGCAATAGGAAATCGAGGGCTTGGGGAAAGTACCAGGTTAGGCTGACAAGGACAGAAAGAGGCTTGGAAGCCGGAGCTGCCCTTGATGTTCCCAGTCCCAGCCATGGCCCGCACTACTCGGGATGGGGCCGAAGGAGCGATTCAGCGCCGCTCCCCCCAATAGTCTGTTTTCGCTCTTCGCAATAGGGGATGCGGCAGGATCATTTCAAACCCTAACCCTAGGAGCAGCCCGCCTCTTCCCGGCTCCCTCCGTGCGCACCAGCAGCAGCCCGGGGAACTGTAACTGCAGGGCCGGTGTCCTCATGCCACAGGCTCTATGCAGCGCTCGCCACACCTCTGTGCGGCCACATGGTGCCCACTCACAACCCGCATCTCCATCCCCACAGCGCAGTAATAATCAGCGCCCCCTCCCCAGCAACCAGCGCCCCCTCCACCTGCCTCCCCAGCAACCAGCGCCCCTCCACCTGTCCCCGCCCCCCCCCATTAACCAGCACCCCCCTCCAGCAACCAGCGCCCCCTTATATGTCCCCAGTCACACACTCCCTCCACAACGCCGGTCCCACCGTCTGTCTGTCGGATTAGCAGCACCCCATTGCCGCGCTCCCAGCCCGCTCTGCCCGCCGCCCGGCCCGGGCCGGCCCTTACCCCTGAGGCTGGGGAGCGCAGGGCGTTCCGCCCCGCGCGCAGGCTGGTGATTGTTCGCGCCGCCCCGGGGGCCGCCTGCCCGGGAGGAGGCGAGCGCCCTGCTCTGCCCGGGCTGTGGCGGCGGCTGTCGGGCTGGGGAAGGGCGGGCTCACGTCGCTGCCCGGCGGAGTTACAGCTACTAGCTGCGGCGCCGGGCGGGAAAGCGAAAGACGCTGGTTGCAGCTTCCAGCCCTAGCTCGGTCTTCTTCCTACCACCTGCCCTGACCTCCCGCTCCCGAGGGGGTGGGAATAGGGCAGGGGCTGTCCCCGTACGAGCGGGCGCACGCCCAGCCAACAGCGTGAGAGGAAATCCCACGCCCAGGGAGCCTTCTGTGTCCCCGCTCACAGGCTGGGTGGGCTGGGGGCATGGCTGCAATGTCACTGACTGCGGGGCCCCAGCGGTCCTGTTATAACACACGCACCCTGTCATACCCTATCCTTCTGTTCTAACCCAGCCAGGCAACTATGTCATCAATCCTGAAACATACTTCAAAGTTTTAGGCAGGGTGGATTAAATCACTAGTCAGGAAGACTCGATTTAATCATGGTTTTCTACATAAAAGTGCATGCTTGTTGGTTGTTATAACCTTAATACATATTCTTCACAACTCAGAGATAGATGTAAGTTTCATTTTTAGAAGGTACACACTGTACATTTTTTAAGTGATTTATTTTGAACACTTTTCAGATTAGTTTTACAGCTATATCAGAAAATGAATGATTGTTTGGTTATTTCATTTACCAAAGGTAATTGAAGCAGATATTTATAAAGTCATTGGGAGGTAAACTATCTCCAATTCAACAGGTTAATCATTAATATTTGGAGGATTTTCTTGCCATGCTGTATTAGAAAGAGAACATCACCAGACAGACATTTAAATTGTTTTATTTAACTAAAACAATGTTATGTATTCTGGATTTTTTTCTTCAACAGAAAACAGATAATATTTTAACAAAACAAGCATATGAATTTTTGAATTTAGTTAAACATTCAAGTTTTTTTAAAATCAGGTTTGTTTTTGTTAAAATTATTTTTAACTAAAATAGTTAAATGAAATATTTAAAAAACAATAATTAAACCGACTGTGTCAGCCAGGTCAACACGAGAAACTTAAAATATTGGCTTCTGCAGCTAACTCAGTCGTCTTCACCTTCATTTTCCTGTTTGTTCATAATCTGGAAAAGAAAAACAAGCTTTTCTGCTTTTTCAGGTCCCAAACGATTTCTCAATTTGGAATGAATTAGTTGGGGATTGGTCCTGCTTTGAGCAGCAGGTTGGGCTAGATGACCTCCTGAGGTCCCTTCCAACCCTGATATTCTAGGATTCTATGAAAATATTCTTAACAGTAGTTAAAAGTGAGATTATCACTTCAACAGTCTCTGAATCCAAGTGCTTAAGTGACTTCCACCAGTTCGCTGGTGTGACTTTCTTTAAAACAAACATATATTTCTTGAATGGTTCTTATTCCTAAACTGGGTCTCATTTACGGCCTGCTGCCATTATAGGTTTTCCCTTCTAGTAAGAAAATGGTATGGTAGATCTCAAATCAATGAAGAAAGACCTCAAGACTTCTGGGTTATGCTGCTCAAACAGTTTCACTTTTGTTTCTACTGCCTGTCCCTCCCATCTCACATTTATCTCCAGACTTCTTCTCCTTGTCCAGAGCTATTCAGCCTCCAACAATCTTCTATTCATTGAACTTTTTTGAAACTTTACACTTTTAGAGAGACGTAAGGGATTGACTCTGTACACAAATTTGCAGAGGGACAATAGGGTTGAGGTCTGTTATTTCTCACTTTTATTTATTTGAAAACATTTTTGCTGTTAACAAGCATGTTATCTCTGGAGACACAAATCCACAGTTTGAGAACTGCAAAACTAAGCATCTCTGATGGTATCTTCTAGACTGAGCACTGAGTCCCATTGGGTAGATAGAACGATTAACCTAAATAACCTATACAGAAGCCCTTGGAACCCCTTAAGATTGGGTCCCTAATCCATGAACTATTGGAATTTATTTACAAAACTTTTCTTAAACATTACATGAATATATTGTCTCATACTATAGAATTAGAATTTATAATCCCTATTCCATGATGAGATATCTTTGAGCTATAATGTATCTTAATTAAAACTATCTTTAGATAGGTTTTTCCTCAAAAAGCATTTTATCAAAAAAATCCATTTTTTTTAAATCATGGATTTTTATCCACCCTGGTTTTAGGTGTCTCCTAATGTATAGTACACAGGACCAACAGGGGATCTTGCCTCATTTCTCATTGGCTAGCGCTTACCACATAGCCATTAGTGGAAATAAATAATAATTAAGCCTATAGAGATTCATGTTTTTAATATCAGTGGGTAGCCATGTTAGTCTGTATCTACAAAAACAACAAGGAGTCTGGTGGCACCTTAAAGACTAACAGATTTATTTGGGCATAAGCTTTCGTGGGTAAAAACCTCACCTAGATTATAAATTCTAATTCTATAGTATGAGACAATATATGCATCCAAAGAAGTGAGGTTTTTACCCACGAAAGCTTATGCCCAAATAAATCTGTTAGCCTTTAAGGTGCCACCAGACTCCTTCATGTTTTTAATACTACATTTCAGTTTTCTTTGTGTAATGGCCATATGATGTTATACTCTCCAATTATTGGTTTTATTGTATACACAAATGTATGTATGTACAGTAGCTGGTACAATGGGGCCCTGATTTTAATAAGGGTCTTTTGGTGTTTCCACAATATAAATAATAGTAATAGCCCAATGTTATCCCTTTGAAGTGAAATTTTTTAAAAAAGAATTTATTCTGAAGATCGTTTGCCTGCTACATAATAAGTGTGAAAATAACAGGAGTACTTGTGGCACCTTTAATGTACTCCTGTTATTTTTGCGGATACAGACTAACACGGCTGCTACTCTGAAACCTGTCATAATAAGTGTGGTTACTCAAACATCTAGTCAAAAGATCACCTTATTAAAATACATGCAGCGGTGTACTGGTTGATCTGTATCCAAGAACCCTATGACATCTGCTAATATATAAAGATCCATTAATACTGCATGGAGGCTTTGGGAAAGAGTAATTTACCTTGATTTCAGTAAGGCATTTAATACGGTTCCACATAGGGAATTATTAGCTAAACTGGAAAAGATGGGGACCAATATGAAAATTGAAAGGTGGATACGGAACTGGTTAAGGGGGAGACTACAACGGGTCATACTGAAAGGTGCCCTGTCAGGCTGGAAGGAGGTTACTAGTGGAGTTCCTCAGGGATCAGTTTTGGGACCAATCTTATTTAATCTTTTTATTACTGACCTCGGCACAAAAAGTGGAAATGTGCTAATAAAGTTTGCGGATGACACGAAGCTGGGAGGTATTGCTAATACAGAGAGGGACCAGGATAACCTACAGGAAGATCTGAATGATCTTGTAAACTGGAATAATAGTAATAGGATGAAATTTAATAGTGAAAAGTGCAAGGTCATGCATTTAGGGATTAATAACAAGAATTTTTGCTATAAACTGGGGACGCATCACTTGGAAGTAACAGAGGAGAAGAAGGACCTCGGAGTATTGGTTGATCACAGGACGACTATGAACCGCCAATGTGATATGGCTGTGAAAAAAGCTAATGCGGTCTTGGGATGCATCAGGCGAGGTATTTCCAGTAGAGATAAGGAGGTGTTAGTACCGTTGTGCAAGGCACTGGTGAGACCTCATCTGGAATATTGTGTGCAGTTCTGGTCTCCCATGTTTAAGAAGGATGAATTCAAACTGGAACAGGTACAGAGAAGGGCTACTAGGATGATCCGAGGAATGGAAAACCTGTCTTATGAAAGGAGACTCAAAGAGCTCGGCTTGTTTAGCCTAACCAAAAGAAGGCAGGGGGGAGATATGATTGCTCTCTATAAATATATCAGAGGGATAAATACCAGGGAGGGAGAGGAATTATTTAAGCTCAGTACCAATGTGGACCCAAGAACAAATGGATATAAACTGGCCATCAAGAAGTTTAGACTTGAAATTAGACAAAGGTTTCTAACCATCAGAGGAGTGAAGTTCTGTAACAGCCTTCCAAGGGGAGCAGTGGGGGCAAAAGACATATCTGGCTTCAAGACTAAGCTTGATAAGTTTATGGAAGGGATGGTATGATGGGATAGCCTAATTTTGGCAATTAATTGATCTTTGACTATTAGTGGTAAATATGCCCAATGGCCTGTGATGGGATGTTAGATGGGGTGGGATCTGAGTTACTACAGAGAATTCTTTTCTAGGTGTCTGGCTGGTGAGTCTTGCCCACATGCTCAGGATTTAGCTGATCACCATATTTGAGGTCGGGAAGGAATTTTCCTCCAGGGCAGATTGGAAGAGGCCCTGGGGGGTTTTCACCTTCCTCTGCAGCGTGGGGCACGGGCCACTTGCTGAAGGATTCTCTGCACCTTGAAGTCTTTAAACCATAAGTTGAGGACTTCAATAGCTCAGACATAGGTCAGGGGTTTGTTACAGGAGTGGGTGGGTGAGATTCTGTGGCCTGTGTTGTGCAGGAGGTCAGACTAGAAGATCATAATGGTCCCTTCTGACCTTAAAGTCTATAAGTCTAAGAGCAAACATCTGCTAGTCAGCTCTCAGAATCAGCTTTATTAAAGTGGCACTAAAATTAACAAACTGCAATTCTGATAGTCTCAGTCAGTGCTAAAAATAAAGCCAAGAAAAACAGAGCCGAAGTCATGGTTTTAAAAACTTGTTGATAGTATGTAAAGTGATAATGTATATACAAAAAAGGAAGGAAACTACTAGCAACTCAAGCACCAGAGAGGACACAGAAGGCAGTGTAAATTATAGAGGAATAATTGGGAGCAGTAAACAGAAGGCCAAAGCTGAGCTGTGGCTAAAAATTTGGGCTTTCAGCATTGGGAGTCATTCAGGAAGATGAAGTGGGCTGGAATTCTGGAGACCTTGGTTCAATCCCTAGTTTGGTTGCAGACTTCCTGTGTGACCGTTGGCCAAGTTATTTAATGTACCTTGTGCTTCAGTTCCCCGGCTGAAGAACTGAGGTAATATTTCCCTACCTCACAGGGGCGTTGTGAGGATAAAATCCATTCATGATTATGAGTGGCAAATAAATATGAACGAAGACAGAAGGGCATATAGGTCTATTTCTGGTTCGGCCAGACTTTCTGTGTGACCTTGGGCAAGTCAGTTAATATTTCTGTTCTTCAGTACTTATGCCTGTAAAATAATCATATTGCCCTACCTTACAGGCATACTGAGGCTCAATTCGTTCTTGAAAAGTCCTCTGATATTTTGGATTATATAATTGCAAAATATCAGTATATCAAAGAGCAAAACAGAGCTGAAGAAGGGTAGTGGCATTTTAAAGACTTTCAGAGCACTTCAGTGCATCTTACACTACTCTCTTTTAAAAAGAGGTTAGTGTGTTCTAAGTAGTGTAGGATGTTTGTCACAAAGCATCTTTGAAAAACAAATCATGTCTGAGTCATACTGCACAACTGATAAAATCACAAATTTGTAGCTATTTGTGATTCATCTTGCTTCATTTTTCAAAAATCTTTCCATCTCCTATTTCATGCTCCTTCCCTAACCTTCTGTGCCTTCAGCAGCACCCCTTTCACAACCATCCTCTAGTGACCCAGTTAAGGCCTTTCTGCTGATGGCATTGATAGGTGTGGTGGACAACTAGGCAAATGAAGAATAAGTAAGTCCCATTCTTCATTGAACAACAGAGGGAAATAAACCCATGTTTGTGAAGTGGATGACCAAGATCAGTCCCCCAGCCATACAAGTTCAAGTTGTCTGGCTTGTGCTCCAAAAATGTGTCAGAGGAAACCTGCTCCAGGAGCCTTTTCAAGAAAAGTGTAAGAAAGCTTGGGGAAGAGTTGTGTAGTGGACATGGGTGCATTAGAAATGCCTTGGATAGAAAGTTCTGCTATCCAGGAAGAGGTTAAGGCTTGTAACTGGAGCTGGGAAATGGGTCTTTTGAAATGTAGAAGTTCAACTATAACCAAGCAAGTTGCGGCATCTGGACATCTTCAGCAAATGAAAGAGTCAGGGTGACAGAGCTTCTCAGTGTAGGTGTGCCTGAGAAGGGTTTGTAGGCAGGAACAGGAGTCAGACATTTATCTCTAATTTATTAAATACATTTCTTCCAATGTGTTCAAGGCACTGGCCCTCACTGCAGACTAGGTATATGCTAAATGTGTAGCGATTATATCAAGCTGTGCTCATGTGTGTGGAGAAACTACTTTGTTCTTTAAAAAGAGGAATAGATAAGGCTTTTTCAACACATAACTTTAAAAAATAAAAGAGCTTATAGGATTTTTTTTTAACTTTATAAATAACATGCTTGGGCTAAGTTTACGGGAGAAACTGTCTAAAAGGTGCTTTTTGCTGCTGCTGCTGTTAAATTAGAAGGAAGTGAAAGTGGAGGCCAGAATAAACGCATCCTCAACTTTAACTGTGGCGATATTATCACACTTTCTCAATTCCCAGATAAAAACTACATGAAAATGGAGTTGAAGATTGAAAGTACATATTGTCAATGTAAGGGTTAAAAAAAAAAAAAAGGAATTACAGGAATGTTATAGTTACCCCCAAACCAAGCAAGTCCAGGAGATTCAGAGACAAGGTTGACCTTTGAAGAAATCCAAACCTGTTAATATATGGGAATGCACAGTTAAAGTACCCAAACAATTTTAACTTTGCCCTGTAGTAACACCATGCAAGAACATAGAAAGATGATTAATGCATATTAGTTTCTGTGATTCCCTGATTAGATTAAATTAATTTTAAAGAGACATTACAGTGTTGGGGGGTGTCACTACAAGGCAGGGTTAAGTTTGTATCTAGGTGGTTTTCGAGCCAATGGAATTAACAGTGCAAAGGAAGGACAGAGTAGAGCCTAATAGGGGTGAACATCTGGTACTAGAAGTATGTGGGGAGAGTGGTTAGAAGAGTTTACTGCTTTTCACTCGTGGTGGTTGCTGAGGTTTTCATGTATGATCCATTACAGGGATGATGGGAATACTTGGCATAATGGAGGAAGAATAAGCCTTGAGGCCACAATTTGAATATCAGAAGCAGCTGAGAAAACATGATTGTAAATTCTCAGAGTCATTGAGTTTAAGGCCAGAAGGGACCACCAGATCATTTAGTCTGACCTCCTGATCACAGGCACCAACCCCACCCAGCACCCACACACTAAACTCAACAACCAAAATATTACAGCCCATAGGAGACTAAATTATTATGTGCCACAGGCAGAGAATAGAAGGGAATGAAGTGCACCCATGTCCAAGGGCCCTACAGTGGCAGGAAACTGATTAAGTGAGATACACCCAGATAATCCCAGGACTCCATGCTGCAGAGGAAGTCAGCACCCCTCCCAATCTCATCTGGGGGAAAATTCCTGGCAATCAGACCCTTAGCATGTGAGCAAAAACCAGCCAGCCAAGCACCTGAGAGAAAGAATGCTCAGTGCCACCTCAGAGTACTGGCCCACCCCATCCAGTGTCCAATCTGCATAGATACAGCTTCTGAGGCAGAGATCATAGTGGTCTTTGAAAAGTCTGTAATGCACATGTGTACCTGTAAATGTAAACAACTTTTGTTTCTATCCTGTTGCATTGCTACAGAATAGGGCTGTCAAGTGATTAAAAAAATTAATTGTGATTAATTGCACTGTGAAACAATAATAGAATACCATTTATTTAAATATTTTGGATGTTTTCTACATTTTCAGATATATTGTTTTCAATTACAACACAGAGTACAAAGCGTACAGTGCTCACTTTATATTTATTACAAATATTTTCACTGTAAAAAACAAAAGAAATAGTATATTTCACTTCACCTAATACAAGTACTCTAGTGCAATCTCTTTATAATGAAAGTTGAACTTACATATGTAGAATCATGTACAAAAAATAACTGCATTCAAAAATAAAACAATTGTAAAACTTTAGAACCTACAAGTCCACTCAGTCCTACTTCAGCCAATTGCTCAGACAAACAAGTTTGGTTACAATTTGCAGGAGATAATGCTGCCCACATCTTGTTTACAATGTCACCTGAAAGTGAGAACAGGCATTCGCATGGCACTGTTGTAGCTGGAGTCGCAAGATATTTATGTGCCAGATGCGCTAAAGATTCATATGTCCCTTCATGCTTCAACCACCATTCCAGAATACATGCGTCCATGCTGATGACGGGTTCTGCTCGATAACGATCCAAAGCAGAGCGGACCGAGGCATGTTCATTTTCATCATCTGAGTCAGATGCCACCAGCAGACGGTTGATTTTCTTTTTTGGTGGTTCAGGTTCTGTAGTTTCAGCATCAGAGTGTTGCTCTTTTAAGACATCTGAAAGCATGCTCCACACCTCGTCCCTCTCAGAATTTGGAAGGCACTCCAGATTCTTAAACCTTGGGTCGAGTGCTGTATCTATCCTTAGAAATCTCACATTGGTACCTTCTTTGCGTTTTGTCAAATCTGCTGTGAAAGTGTTCTTAAAACGAACATGTTCTGGGCCATCATCCAAGACTGCTATAACATGAAATATATGGCAGAATGGGGGTAAAACAGAACAGGAGACATACAATTCTCCCCCAAGGATATCAGTCGCAAATTTAATTAATGCATTATTTTTTTAATGAGCATCTTCAGCATGGAAACATGTCCTCTGGAATGGTGGCCGAAGCATGAAGGGGCATATGAATGTTTAGCGTATCTGGCACGTAAATATCTTGCAATGCCAGCTATGAAAGTGCCATGTGAACGCCTGTTCTCACTTTCAGGTGACATTGTAAATAAGAAGCAGTCAGCAGTATCTCCCGTCAATGTAAACAAACTTGTTCGTCTTAGCAATTGGCTGAACAAGAAGTAGGACTGAGTGGACTTGTATGCTCTAAAGTTTTACATTGTTTTGTTTTTGAGTGCAGTTAGGTAACAAAAAAATTTACATTTGTAAGTTACACTTTCACGATAAAGAGATTGCACTACAGTACTTGCATGAGGTGAATTGAAATATACTATTTATTTTGTTATTCATTTTTACAGTGCAAATATTTGTAATAAAAAATAATAATATAGAGTGAGCACTGTACACTTTGCATTCTGTGTTGTAATAGAAATCAATATATTTGAAAATGTAGAAAAACATCCAAAAATATTTGATACATTTACATGGGTATTCTATTGTTTAACAATGCGATTAATTGCAGTTAATTTTTTTGAGTTAATCGCATGAGTTAACTGCGATTAATCAACGGCCCTATTACAGAACATAAAAAATTCTGTATGCACGCTTTAAAAAATACAACCACCTAAAAACAAGACTCGCATAGCTATTTGGGGGTTGGAGAATTATGAGAGAGAAAGAGAGAGAGAGAGAGGATAAAGTAGAAAGAAGGGGCAGGGTGATCATATAATAACGGTAAAGGTACAAGAAATCCAGATTCTTAAGAGCCAAGAATTAAGGCCCTTTTATGCTGCTCTGGTGATATAAATGAACAGGAAACAGACTCCAGAGTGCTCTCCCAGGACCCCCACCAGTGTACACATCCTAACCCTGAGCATACAGATGGATTGGGGCAGAGAGGGACCAGGAGAGGGGGTGTGGTCAGATTGCTATTTTATTTCCTTTGAGGCCATGGCCCATAGTAAAGCAGGCCTAACACTCTAACTGCTGTGAGGAGCAGCACTGGCCCCAGAATGAAGTGGAGAAAGGTGAGTTTGCCTCCCTCCTTCCTTCTTATGACCAACACCGGGATAGAAAAACTGACAATCAAAACCTTAACATCTCAGACAAGGTCTACACTACAAAGTGTTTTTGCCATAGATATGTCAGCCAGAGGTATGTAAAAACTACATCCCCTAGCCAATTTAGCTATGCCAGCACAGCTGTGCTGATAGAAGAACACTTCTGTTGGCATAACTTTTGGGGAAGAGGTGTGTCATAACTATAAAGGGAAGGGTAACAGCTCTCCTGTGTACAGTACTAAAATCCCTCCTGGTCAGAGACTCCAAAATCCTTTTACCTGTAAAGGGTTAAGAAGCTCGGGTAACCTGGCTGACACCTGACCCAGAGGACCAATAAGGGGACAAGATACTTTCAAATCTGGGGGGGGGGGGGGGGAAGGCTTTTGTGTGTGCTCTTTGTTTTAAGGGGTGGT
Organism: Emys orbicularis; assembly: GCF_028017835.1. Lineage (NCBI taxonomy): Eukaryota > Metazoa > Chordata > Testudines > Emydidae > Emys > Emys orbicularis. Next base: position 308,916,870 of record NC_088683.1, read on the forward strand.
TCGCTCTTGGGACTGAGAGGGACCAGACATCAATCCAGGTTCTCCCCATCTTTCTAAACAAGTCTCTCTTATTTCAAAATTGTAAGTAAAAGCCAGGCAAGGCGTCTTAGATTTACTTTGTTTTCTCAACTTGTAAATGTACCTTTTACTAGAGTGCTTATCTTTGTTTGCTATACTTTGAACCTAAGACAGAGGGGGTTCCTCTGAGCTCTTTAAGTTTGATTACCCTGTAAAGTTATTTTCCATACTGATTTTACAGAGATGATTTTTACCTTTTTCTTTAATTAAAAGCCTTCTTTTTAAGAACCTGATTGATTTCTCCTTGTTTTAAGATCCAAAAGGGGTTTGGATCTGTATTCACCAGGAGTTGGTGAAAGGAAGGAGGGGGGAAGGGTCAATTTCTCCTTGTTTAAGATCCAAGGAGTTTGGATCTGTATTCACCAGGGAATTGGTGAAAGGTTTCTCAAGGCTTCCCAGGGAGGGAATTCTTGAGATGGTGGCAGCGGACCAGAGCTAAGCTGGTAGATAAGCTTAGAAGTTTTCATGCAGGCCCCTACATTTGTACCCTAAAGTTCAAAGTGGGGATACAGCCTTGACATGGTGGCACAGCGGTGGAGATCGTTTTAAACCCAAAAGCCAGTAAGAGATATTTTTCCCCTTCTAGCTGCTTGGAAAGCAGAGCTGAAGGTAGATGCATATCTTTTCTCTCCTTGCCTGAAGGCAGAGGTGTTAAGTTTTTTTTAACAAGGGGCTTTGTTAAGAGAAGTGTTCAAATAAGCAAACAAACTTTGAACTGGTAAAGATAATTTACAAGCTGAATTGTGTTTTTTTTCTTTTTTACATCCTCAGAAGTAGCTAGTTAGAAATTCTCTGTTAACTCAGCAGCACTCAGCAGGAGCCTGAGCTAAGTACATCCCAGTTTCAGTCAACTGCAGAGGGGTGTGACCCAGCACAAGAAAACCAGGAAAATGACTACCAAAGAAGAAAAAGAGGAGGCCCACAAGAGAGCTATGGAGCTGAAATAAAAAGAGATAGAGCTGAGAGACAGAGAAGAGAAAGCCAAAGAGGGGGCCCACAAGAGAGAGATGGAGCTGAGAGACAGAGAAGAGAAAGCCAAAGAGGAGGCCCACAAGAGAGAAATGGAGCTGGAAAAAGCCAAACAGGAGGCCCATGAAAGAGAAGAAAAAGCCAAACAGGAGGCCCATAAAAGAGAGATGGAGCTGAAAGAAAAAGAGATGGAACTGGAAGCAGCAAGGACTAGGCAGGGTGCATCAGACCATCCTAACAACTCCTCTCCAGGTACCACTTCCCATCCCAGGAAATTCCCTACCTACAAGGCAGGCGATGATACTGAGGCCTTCTTAGAAAATTTTGAAAGGGCCTGCCTTGGATACAACATCCCTCCAACCCAGTACATGGTAGAGCTGAGGCCGCAGCTCAGTGGACCCTTAGCAGAGGTGGCGGCTGAAATGCCTAAGGAACACATGAACAGTTATGAACTTTTTAAAAACAAGGCCAGAATCAGAATGGGGCTAACACCTGAGCATGCCCGTCGGCGGTTCAGAGCCCTAAGGTGGAAACCTGATGTGTCATTTACCCGACATGCCTACCACATTGGGAAAAATTGGGATGCCTGGATATCAGGAGCAAATGTTAAATCTACGGAAGAGTTGCCCTTCCTACTGCAAATGGAGCAGTTTTTAGAGGGTGTTCCTGAGGAAATAGAAAGGTACATCCTAGATGGGAAGCCCAAAACTGTAACCGAGGCGGGGGAGATTGGAGCCAAATGGGTGGAGGTGACAGAAAAGAAAAAAGCTAGTAGCAGTTGGAGCGAATATCAGAAGGGGCAAGCCAAAACAAAACCTTATCACCGGGGACAACCCAAGGCCCCACCCACATCCCAAGGGAAACCCCAGACGCCTTCTCACCCCACCACACCAGTCTCCATCAACCAACATCGCCCCGGTGATACCTTAGCAGGGCGATGTTTTAAATGTAATGAACTGGGGCATATAAAGGCTCACTGCCCCAAGAACCCCAACCAATTACAGTTCATTACACCCCAATCACACCAAAGATCCCCAGACCCAGATGCCTCTCTCATACCCTCGGAGCGAAGGGAAACCTTGAGAGTGGGCGGAAAGAAGGTTATCGCTTGGAGGGACACTGGGGCACAAGTGTCAACTATCCACCAATCCCTAGTGGACCCCAAACTCATCAACCCTGAGGCTACAGTGACAATTCAACCCTTCGTGTCACAGTCTGTAACCTTGCCTACAGCCCAGTTGCATGTCCAGTACAAGGGCTGGTCAGGAATGTGGACTTTTGCAGTCTATGACAATTATCCCATTCCCATGCTGCTGGGGGAAGACTTGGCCAACCATGTGAAGCTAGCCAAGAGGGTGGGAATAGTCACCCGCAGCCAGGCTAAGCAAGCTTTCACCCCCATCCCTGTTCCTGAGCCATCCACCAGGGCCCCATCTGTGTTACCAGAGACCCAAACAACGGTGGTGGAACCGGATCCCCTGCCAACGACTGCAACAGCCGTAGTGGATCCAATCCCAGAGACCTAGCCAAAGCCAGTCCCAGAACCGGAACTGGCAACGCACCCAGCACCAGAACCATTGCCAGCACTGAGTCCAGGGCTTGCAAGCCCGTCTACAACTCCAATGCCAGAGGGCACCAGCGAGTCTGAACTGGTGGAAGCAGCAGATAACCCTACCCAAGAGGCTCAGCCAGAGCCTGAAATACCACATAGTGCACCAGCGGACAGCGGTTCACAGTCAATGGAAACAGCCCCAACACCTGCATCGCTTCCAGAGGGACCAAGCCTCAGTCCACAGTCCAAGGAGGAACTGATGTCTCCAGCATCAAGGGAACAGTTCCAGGCCGAGCAGGAAGCAGATGACAGCCTTCAGAAAGCTTGGGCGGCGGCACGGAGCACCCCACCGCCTCTCAGCTCTTCTAACCGATCCCGGTTTGTTGTAGAACAAGGACTTTTATACAAGGAGACTCTTTCTGGTGGGCACCAGGAAGACTGGCATCCTCAAAGACAGTTGGTAGTTCCCACTAAGTATTGGGTAAAGCTCTTGAGCTTAGCCCATGATCATCCCAGTGGCCATTCTGGGGTGAACAGAACCAAAGACCGGTTGGGGAAGTCCTTCCACTGGGAGGGAATGGGCAAGGACGTTGCTAATTATGTCCGGTCTTGTGAGGTGTGCCAACGAGTGGGAAAGCCCCAAGACCAGGTTAAAGCCCCTCTCCAGCCCCTACCCATAATTGAGGTCCCATTTCAGCGAGTAGCTGTGGATATTCTGGGTCCTTTCCCAAAAAAGACACCCAGAGGAAAGCAGTACGTACTGACTTTCATGGATTTTGCTACCCGATGGCTGGAAGCTGTACCCTTAAGCAACACTAGGTCTAACAGTGTGTGCCAGGCATTAGCAGACATTTTTGCCAGGATAGGGTGGCCCTCCGACATACTTACAGATTCGGGAACTAATTTCCTGGCAGGGAACATGAAAAACCTGTGGAAAGCTCATGGGGTGAATCACTTGGTTGCCACCCCTCATCACCATCAAACCAATGGTCTGGTGGAGAGGTTTAATGGAACTTTGGGGGCCATGATACGTAAATTTGTAAATGAACACTCCAATGATTGGGACCTAGTGTTGCAGCAGTTGCTTTTTGCCTACAGGGCTGTACCACATCCCAGTTTAGGGTTTTCACCATTTGAACTTGTGTATGGCCGCGAGGTTAAGGGGCCATTACAGTTGGTGAAGCAGCAATGGGAGGGGTTTACGCCTTCTCCAGGAACTAACATTCTAGACTTTGTAAGCAACCTACAAAGCACCCTCCGACACTCTTTAGCCCTTGCTAAAGAAAACCTAAAGGATGCTCAGGAAGAGCAAAAGGCCTGGTATGATAAACATTCCAGACAACGGTCCTTCAAAGTAGGAGACCAAGTCATGGTCTTAAAGGCGCTCCAGGCCCATAAAATGGAAGCGTCGTGGGAAGGACCATTCACGGTCCAGGAGCGCCTAGGAGCTGTTAACTATCGCATAGCCTCCCCCACCTCCAACATAAAGCCTAAGGTATACCATGTTAATTCTCTTAAGCCCTTTTATTCTAGAGAATTAAACATTTGCCAGTTTACAGCCCAGGAAACTGATGACGCGGAGTGGCCTGCAGGTGTCTACTATGAAGGAAAAAGGAATGGTGGCGTGGAAGAGGTGAACCTCTCCACGACCCTGGGACGTCTGCAGCAACAGCAGATCAAGGAGCTGTGCACAAGCTTTGCACCGATTTTCTCAGCCACTCCAGGACGGACCGAACGGGCATACCACTCCATTGACACAGGTAATGCTCACCCAATTAGAACCCCACCCTACCGAGAGTCACCTCATGCCCAAGCGGCTATACAAAGGGAGATCCAGGACATGCTACAGATGGGTATAATCCGCCCCTCTAGCAGTGCATGGGCATCTCCAGTGGTTCTAGTTCCCAAACCAGATGGGGAAATACGCTTTTGCGTGGACTACCGTAAGCTAAATGCTGTAACTCGTCCTGACAACTATCCAATGCCATGCACAGATGAGCTATTGGAGAAATTGGGACATGCCCAATTCATCTCTACTTTAGACTTAACCAAGGGGTACTGGCAAGTACCACTAGATGAACCCGCTAAGGAAAGGTCCGCCTTCGTCACCCAGGCAGGGGTGTATGAATTCAATGTACTTCCTTTCGGGTTGCGAAATGCACCCGCCACCTTCCAAAGACTTGTAGATGGTCTCTTAGCGGGATTGGGAGAATCTGCAGTTGCCTACCTCGATGATGTGGCCATTTTTTCTGATTCATGGACAGAACACCTGGAGCACCTGAAAAAAGTCTTCGAGCGCATCCAGCAGGCAGGACTAACTGTTAAGGCTAAAAAGTGTCAAATAGGCCAAAACAGAGTGACGTACCTGGGGCACCAGGTGGGTCAAGGAACTATAAATCCCCTACAGGCCAAAGTGGATGCTATCCAAAAGTGGCCGGTTCCAAAGTCAAAGAAACAGGTCCAATCCTTCTTAGGCTTGGCCGGATATTATAGGCGATTTGTACCACACTACAGCCAAATCGCCGCCCCGCTGACAGACCTAACCAGAAAGAAACAGCCAAATGCAGTTCAGTGGACTGATAAGTGTCAAAAGGCCTTTAACCAGCTTAAGGCAACACTCATGTCTGACCCTGTGCTAAGGGCCCAAGACTTTGACAAACCGTTCCTAGTAACCACAGATGCTTCCGAGCGAGGCGTGGGAGCAGTTTTAATGCAGGAAGGACCAGATCATGAATTCCATCCTGTCGTGTTTCTCAGCAAGAAACTGTCTGAGAGGGAAAGCCACTGGTCAATCAGCGAAAAGGAATGCTACGCCATTGTGTACGCGCTGGAAAAGCTACGCCCATATGTTTGGGGACGGCGCTTCCAACTACAAACAGACCATGCTGCGCTACAGTGGCTTCATACCGCCAAGGGAAATAACAAAAAACTTCTTCGGTGGAGTTTAGCTCTCCAAGATTTTGATTTTGAAATACAACACATTTCGGGAGCTTCTAACAAAGTGGCTGATGCACTCTCCCGGGAAAGTTTCCCAGAGTTAACTGGTTAACAATTGTTCTTGTAATGAAACATATTGTTAGTTTTTATATAATCAGTAGTATGTCTAAAGGTACATGTGTCTTGTTAACTCTGTTTTCTCCTAGAACTCCAGGAAGAAATCACAGCCAGTGTGGAACCGAACGTCCAACACTATCTGTGATTTGGGGGGCGTGTCATAACTATAAAGGGAAGGGTAACAGCTCTCCTGTGTACAGTACTAAAATCCCTCCTGGTCAGAGACTCCAAAATCCTTTTACCTGTAAAGGGTTAAGAAGCTCGGGTAACCTGGCTGACACCTGACCCAGAGGACCAATAAGGGGACAAGATACTTTCAAATCTTGGGGGGGGGGGAAAGGCTTTTGTGTGTGCTCTTTGTTTTAAGGGGTGGTTCACTCTTGGGACTGAGAGGGACCAGACATCAATCCAGGTTCTCCCCATCTTTCTAAACAAGTCTCTCTTATTTCAAAATTGTAAGTAAAAGCCAGGCAAGGCGTCTTAGATTTACTTTGTTTTCTCAACTTGTAAATGTACCTTTTACTAGAGTGCTTATCTTTGTTTGCTATACTTTGAACCTAAGACAGAGGGGGTTCCTCTGAGCTCTTTAAGTTTGATTACCCTGTAAAGTTATTTTCCATACTGATTTTACAGAGATGATTTTTACCTTTTTCTTTAATTAAAAGCCTTCTTTTTAAGAACCTGATTGATTCTTGAGATGGTGGCAGCGGACCAGAGCTAAGCTGGTAGATAAGCTTAGAAGTTTTCATGCAGGCCCCTACATTTGTACCCTAAAGTTCAAAGTGGGGATACAGCCTTGACAAGGTGTTATTATGCTAGCAGAAAAAACAATTCTGTTGGCATATGCAGTGTCTACACTACAGTGCTCTGCTGGTATAGCTATACGAGGAAAACATTTGTAATGTAGACAAAGCATCAGGAACATCATCAGTTTTGTAGATGGCTTATGAAATCCAGTTATTTTGCTTATTTTGTTAAATCCCAAAGTCCCCCAGTTTGTTGTTTTGTTTTCATAGAATCATAGAACCATAGATTAGGACCTCAGGAGGTCATCTAGTCCAACTCGCTCAAAGCAGGACCAACCCCAAGTAAATCATCCCAGCCAGGACTTTGTCAAGCCAGGCCTTAAAAACCTCTAAGGATTCCATCACCTTCCTAGGTAACTCATTCCAGTGCTTCACCATCCTCCTAGTGAAATAGTTTTTCCTAATATTCAACCTAAACCTCCCCCACTGCAACTTGAGACCATTGCTCCTTGTTCTGTCATCTGGTACCACTGAGAACAGCCTAGCTCCATCCTCTTTGGAACCCCCCTTTAGGTAGTTGAAGGCTGCTATCAAATCCCCCCTCACTCTTCTCTTCTGCAGACTAAATAAGCCCAGTTCCCTGAGCCTCTCCTCATAATTCATGTGCCCCAGCCCCCTAATCATTTTTGTTGTCCTTTGCTGGACTCTCTCCAATTTGTCCACATCCTACTATGCTGTATCTTATCTGTTATCATTTATCTCTGTGTCCTTAACTACTTTCTTTTTCAAAATTTGTTCCAAGACATTGCATACAATTGAGGTCAAATTAACAGGCCGGTAGTTTCCTGGATCACTTTTTTCCCTTTCTTAAACATACTGTGCTGTACTAGGAATTCTGTACTGTACTGTACTAGCAATTCTCCAGTCATAGGGTATGACCCCCGAGTTTATAGATTCATTAAAAATTGTGAGATACTATTAGTGTAGAGGGAGGGGAAGGGAAATAAGCTATTTCAGTATAAGACACATTTATATAGGTACCACTGTATCCACACTAGGACTTTTACCACTATAAAAATTTCAGTTTGGGATATGACTTTTTTTTACCAATGATTTTTTAAATGATTTTTTTTACTGATAAAACTTTCAAGTACAAACCTGGCCTTAATTCCAAACAGTTTAAATGAAATTTAATTTGTTTTAAAGTATATTTTCAGAAGAATTATACCAATATGGTACCCTAAGAAATCCTAAGAAACTTTATATGGTAATATATCACAAACCGTTATCTGCTATTGTAGTTATTGACATGTATGTTTAAAAGAAAATAAGCAGACTTCTAAATTTAAGAAGACTTTATTCCAATTGTTTTTTCCCAACACACATACACTCAGCTATCGCTTAACATTGTTGGCATTTAAATGGTCCCAACAGAAGTTAACACTTTATTAAGATGAATAAGGTTGTGAGGGATAGAACTCACAACTTTGTTACTATTTATATTTGAATGGAGCCAGTTTTCTGTAAATCAGAATGTGGTATATGATGCCCACAAATGGATTATCAGCTTTTAGTATGTGTTCTCCTCTTAGGATAATTGATTACTATTTGTTTTGAAGAACTAATGCTTCTACACCTCTACCCCGATATAACGCGGTCCTTGGGAGCCAAAAAATCTTACCCCGTTATAGGTGAAACCGTGTTATATTGAACTTGCTTTGATCCGCCAGAGTGCGCAGCCCCCCCCCCCCCCCCCCCGGAGCACTGCTTTACCGCGTTATATCCAAATTCATGTTATATCGGGTCGCGTTATATCGGGGTAGAGGTGTAGTTTATGTTTCATTAGTTGAGTGTATTGTCACTTCAGCTTCCTTATCAGAGGGATAGCCGGGTTAGTCTGGATCTATAAAAGCAGCAAAGAGTCCTGTGGGCCCTTATAGACTAACAGACGTATTGGAGCATGAGCTTTCATGGGTGAATACCCACTTCGTCGGATGCATGGCATGCTCCAATACGTCTGTTAGTCTATAAGGTGCCACAGGACTCTTTGCTACTTTTTCAGTTCCCTTGTAGGTCTAGGAGCATGGAGTTCCTGTAGAACTAGTCTGAACTAGAATTAGCTCTCTTCTGTTTCTAGAATTTGAAGGTAGCTCTTAGCAAAATAGTGGCTTTTTAAAATTAACTTGTTGGCCTATGGATTCGCTAATATTTTTACTCTAAACACAATGCATCAGTGCATTGATTACATTTTGGGTGCCACATACAGTCCTCAGCTAAAACCCCTCCAACGCATCATCAGTGATCTACAACCCATCCTGGACAATGATCCCTCGCTTTCACAAGCCTTGGGAGTAGGGTGACCAGATGTCCCAATCTTATAGGGACAATCCCGATTTTGGGGTCTTTTTCTTATATAGGATCCTATTACCCCCCACCTCCTGTCCCGATTTTTCACACTTGCTGTCTGGTCACCCTACTTGGGAGGCAGGCCAGTCCTCGCCCACAGACAACCTGCCAACCTTAAGCATATTCTCACCAGCAACCACACACTGCACCATAGTAACTCTAACTCAGGAACCAATCCATGCCACAAACCTCGATGCCAACTCTGCCCACATATCTACACCAGTGACACCATCACAGGTCCTAATCAGATCAGCCACAACATCACCGGTTCATTCACCTGCATGTCCACCAATGTAATATACGCCATCATGTGCCAGCAATGCCCCTCTGCTATGTACATCGGCCAAACTGGACAGTCCCTATGTAAAAGGATAAATGGACACAAGTCAGATATTAGGAATGGCAATATACAAAAACCTGTAGGAGAACACTTCAATCTCTCTGGACACACAATAGCAGATTTAAAGGTAGCCATCCTGCAGAAAAAAAACTTCAGGACCAGACTTCAAAGAGAAACTGCTGAGCTTCAGTTCATTTGCAAATTTGACACCATCAGCTCAGGATTACACAAAGACTGTGAATGGTTAGCCAACTACAAAAGTAGTTTCTCCTCCCTTGGTGTTCACACCTCAACTGCTAGAAGAGGGCCTCATTCTCCCTGATTGAAATAACCTCATTATCTCCAGACTGATTCTTGCCTGCATATTTATACCTGCCTCTGGAAATTTCCACTACATTCATCTGACGAAGTGGGTATTCACCCACGAAAGCTTATGCTCTAATACGTCTGTTAGTCTATAAGGTGCCACAGGACTCTTTGTCGCTTTATACATTTGTAGTAGACAGGATTAAAAAAATGAATTTCTTTAAAAAATGAAATCTTGGAATTTGCTGAGAACAGCAAACCTTGTAGAAACCTCCTAAAACCAACCAATCCATTATTATCTTTTGCCCATAATTTTACAAGGTCTGTGTTTCTGGGCTATTAATATCATGATGATAAATTAAAATGGAGAAATTCAGTTTGATTAAATGCATTCATATGCTGACACCAATATATTAAGGTTCACTTTCTGTCTTGCAGGTTACAAATGACTTTTCTTTTAACTAGTTCATTAATTTTAAAGTGCCAAAGACTAAATCTGCTAGTGCTGCAATCCCAAAAATCTGCATCATGTGAACAACTTGTTCCATTGAAATAAGCACCCACATGTCTTGTTTTTAAGAAATGTTTAATCCTTTTTAAAAAAATTAATCTAACATGAATTAATTGCTCACTGTTGTTCTCTGATAGTCCAGATTATGTCATAAAATTGTTAGTATGCTTGTGTAACAGTACATGATTGGTATGGGATCCAATCAAAAATGATATATGCATTTCATGAGGCTGTTCTAAAAAACTAAATTTTAAATATGCAATAAATAAATTTTAAAGCAAAAGTAAATTATCAGGGAGGTCAGTATTTATCTGGTTTAGAGTGAGGGAGCATAAGGTATTTAAAACAGGTTATAACCAAGTTTAGTGTATAACATGCACAACCAAACATGTTCTGCAAAGCTAAAAGAACGTTATACATTCCTTACTTGGGATGGGTATGGAGTATATCCAGTTGCTCCAATGCTGTGGTGATGAGGGGCCCATAGAAGTATCCAGATATGTTGTCTGTCTAATGAGCTAATTGGTTACAGTGAGAGAGAAACTGAAGAGACACTAATTCAGTTCAAATTATTGTTTATTTGCAAGCATTTCCATGGTGCCCATTGTGAGTGACCTGATGTGCCTGGGGTAGCCCTCACTGGAAATGCCAGCGTCAGGGCAGGCTGCAAAAGGGAGAGCAGATACTCCCAACATTGGTGGTTAACACTGAAGTTAAACCCACCAACCAGTCACAGACTGTACATCTGATCTCCCACACTGGTTATCAAGAAGTAAAAAAAAAAGGAAATCACACAGCTCCCTCATTGCATTCCAGTTCTCTGGCTAACAATCAGCACCTAGGTCCAGTAGAGTGAGAAGTTATTTTAAAAACTCTGCTCACTATACAAAACGTTTTTCTGAACCCCAAAGGGCCAGCCACACTGCCAGGTCAAAATCAGGTTGGATCTTACCCCAAATACCACGCTGCCAGCCAATCCTTTTGTGTCTAAGGGCACGTCTACAATGGCAAAGTTACAGCGCCAGCAGTTTCAGCGCTGCTCAGAGAGCGCTGAAGGGAAACCACTGTTGTGTGTTCAGACTGTCAGATGCCTGCGCAATAGCGTGTTCACACTTGTGTCACTTGCAGTGGTATTGGGAGCGGTGCACTCTGGGCAGCTATCCCACAGAGCACCTCTTTCTCTTCTGCTGCTAAGACTTGAGGGAAGGTGGAGGGGGTTGCGGGGCATCCTGGGTCCTGTCCCAATGACCCATGATGCATTGCTTCGCATCCCAGAAATCCCTGTGCTTCCGTCCGCATTTGGCGCCATCTTTCAATGGTTTGTGTACTGCGCGCCCTGCCTCTTTGGGCTGCAGGAATGGATCCCGAACTGCTGACCAGTATGGTGCTCACTCGACTAACACGTCATGAGTGGCAGTGGAGTTACTCCTCAAACTACAAAGGCAAGAGGAGTGCGACATTGATCTCGCCATGCATACTAGCTATGACACGAGATTGCTTGTGGCATTTACGGAGGTGCTGACCACAGTGGAACGCCGCTTTTGGGCTCGGGAAACAAGCATTGAGTGGTGGGATCACATCGTTATGCACATCTGGGATGATGAGCAGTGGCTGCACAACTTTCGGATGAGGAACGCCACATTCATGGAACTGTGTGATGAGCTCGCCCCAGTCCTGCGGTGCAAGGACATGAGAGTGAGAGCTGCCCTGTCATTGGAGAAGCGCGTGGCGATTGCACTGTGGAAGCTGGCTACTCCAGACTGCTACTGATCGGTCGCTAACCAGTTCGGAGTGGGAAAGTCGACCGCTGGATTCGTGTTGATGAAAGTGTGCAGGGCCGTTAATTGCATCCTGCTCCAAAAGATCATGACTCTGGGCAACATGCGTCACATTATGGATGGCTGCACAAATGGGCTTCCCTTACTGTGGAGGAGTGATAGATGGCACACATATTCCAATTCTGGCTCCAGACCACCTAACCACTGAGTACATTAATCGCAAGGGGTATTTCTCAGTGGTTCTCCAGGCACTTGTGGCTCACCGTGGGTATTTCACAGACATTAACGCAGGCTGGTCTGGAAAGTTTATGACACACACATCTTTTGGAACACTGGCCTATTCAAGAAGCTGCCAGTAGGGACTTTCTTCCCGGAGCAGAAGGTCACTGTAGGGGAAGTCAAAATGCCCATTGTGATGCTGGAAGATGCCGCCTACCCCTTAATGCAGTGGCTTATGAAGCCCTACACAGGGCAACTTGACAACAGCAAGGAACATTTCAACAAGGGTGAGCAAGTGCAGAATGACTGTTGAGTGTGCATTTGGCTGTTTAAAAGCCCGCTGGCGATGTCTCTATGGGAAGCTGGACCTGGCCAATGACAGTATTCCTATGCTTATAGCTGCATGCTGTACGCTCCATAATATTTGTGAAGGGAAGGGTGAAAGCTTCACTCAGGGCTGGACCGCAGAGGCTCAGCACCTGAAGGCTGAGTTTGAACAGCCAGAGACCAGGGCTATTAGAGGGGCACAGCGTGGGGCTGTAAGTATCAGGGATACCTTGAGGCAGCAATTTGAAGCTGAAAGCCACTAATATTTGTTGCTATGCTCGGGACTACAGTGCTTGTAATGCTAGGAGGTGATTGGTGCACATGATGCAATAAGGGGGTTTAACATAATTGTATGTTGCTTTGCAGTGCTCTTTTTGCTTTTAATTAATACAATAAAGATTGCTTTCAAACCAACACAATTCTTTTATTAAAAGACAACAACTGGAGGAGAGAGTCAAACGAAAAAATACATCAGCAGGGAGTGGGGATGGGGGAACAGAAAGTCCCAGGAAGAGGAGGGGTCCCGGGACAGCTGAAGATTTGTGTATGTCCAGGGATCATATCCAACCTTCTCCTTTGGAGTACAATACAGCGGGTACTGTACTTCAGCAGGGAAAAACTGCAGAGGAATGGGTGTTGAGTGCAGTGGGTAGTGGGAGTCCACAGTGCTGGACTGTGAGGAGGGAGGAGTGGAATGCCATGAGTATATACTGGAGCCAGGAGGTTGATAAGAGTGTGTTGGTGGTGTCTGGGGAGAGCATGGGAAAGAGTTTTGCGACAGCGGCTGCACAGGAGGGCGGGCATGGAGTTGCTCAGTTTGAAGAGCTAGTATCACCTGGAGCGTGTCTTCTTTGTGCTCCATAACATTTAAGAGCCGCTCTGTGGCTTCATTCTGGTGTGCCACGTTCTCCTAAAGGTCCCTCTTCTCGCTGTCCCACCATTCCTTCAATTCCTGTTTCTTGGCAGTGGAGTATGCATCATAACCTCACGCAGAAAGGCCTCCTTAGTTCTTCTTGGCCGCTTTCTAATTCTGCACAGCTGTTCTGCCACCGATAACGAAGAGGGAGGCTGCACTCCCGAGGTCATCTCTGTGAAGTTTAAATGCAACATTTTCTTATGTTCTTATGTTCTTAGAACACAGACAGTACTCACACACCTGTCACTAACTGGCTGACCCCAGGCAAGCACACATGAGCCACAAGACCCCCAAAATGGTGAGTAGCCTCAGGGGCAAGGTAAATCACTCCTCCCGGACCCTGCTGTACACTGGACACATGGCTCTTGGGGAGAGCCATCACTGTAGGGGGGGCCTGATAATCATTCCTGTCCCCACACTTTCCACAGGATGTGATCATTATGTCGCTGCTGAGGGTGAGTAGGGAATTAAGGGACAGTCTTCTCCAAGCCTTCGGCTTCCACTCTGGCCCCTATGCGGCTCACCTGTGTGCAGCTTCACCCCCCCACCCGTGACAGCACAGTGGCATGGGCAAGTTACCATTAATGGGGCAAGAAACAAAGCAGGTCTGCCAAAGAACCTGTGGCAGCGGATTGCCCAGTATCTCCACAAGAGTTTCCTGGAGATCTGAGGGAGATTCCCGTGAAGTGACGGAGTCAATCAACGCCTGTTCCGCTGCTCAGACTAGGCATGCAGTGGAAGACAAGCCTGCTTTCTGCAACCCTCCGGCCCTTCTACCCCCAACAACTCGCTTCAGCAATTCCCCAAATCAGATCCACTTGCCAGGGGCCTCCTCTCCTGTTTGCACTTCGCCAAGCTCTGACAGCTCTGGTCAGCTAGGCTCCTCCGGGGTAGAAAAGAGCTCCTGGCTGCATGCATCTCTGGCCACCAAGTCGTCCTCTGCCCCTGGGTCTTCCCCCCCCCTTCACATCCTCATCCAAGATTTCCTCCTCTTGGCTTGGTCCACTCTTGACTGGCACGTGAGCCAACAAAGTATCCACAGGGGCCTTCGCAGTGGAGGTGGGGTCACTGCCGAGTATCATGTCCAGCTCTTTGTAGAACCGGCAGCTCGTGGGTGCAGCACCGGAGCAGTGGTTTGCCTCTCGTGCCTTGTGGTAAGCATTCCGCAGCTCCTTCACTTTTACCCTGCACTGCAGTGTGTCCCAGTCCTGGACCCTTTCTAACATGCATCGTGAAATCTGTCCGTGGGTATCATAAGTCCTACGGCTGGAGCGCAGCTGGGACTGCACAGCCTCCTCTCCCCAAATGCTGATGAGATCCAGCAGGTCGCCATTGCTCTAAGCGGGGGATCACCTGGTGCATGGAGCAGGCATGGCCACCTGGAAAGATGCGTTGAGACCACTGCACGCATCACCACACAAACAGGAAGGGGACTTTCAAACTTCCAAAGGAATTTACGGGATGGGGATGATGGTTGGTCACCTGAGGGCAGGGCAGTAGAGTTCAAACCGATAACTAGAGAGGTCAGAACAGGCATTACGGGACACTTCTCGGAGGCCAATCGCAGTGCTGTAATCGCCTTGATGTCTATATTGGCACTGCAGTGCTGTAGCCCCCGTGCAGAAATCTGTACACCTCTTGTTGGGGTGGTTTTTTTACAGCGCTGCAACAGCGCGGTTTCTGCGCACTAAGTGGCTTGGCAGTGTGTACACCTCGGGAGTTACAGCACAGAAAGCTGCTTTTCTGCGCAGAAACTTGCCAGTGTAGACAGGGCCTAAAACTAAAGGTTTATTATAAAGGAAAAAAAGATAGAACAAGAAGAGAGTTGTTAAATGGTAAAGCAATCAGATAAATACATAAGACTACAAAGTCCATATATCAAGTTCTTAGCAGTGTTGGTGAGTTTGCTAGCTTGAAAATCCCTCTGGAACACATCCACAATTTGGATGGGTCATTCAGTCCTTGTTCAGAGTATGAGGCCAGGTCTACACTACCGCGGTAGTTCGACAGCTGGCAATCGAACTTCCGTGTTCGATTTATCGCGTCTGGTCTGGACGCGCTAAATCGATCCCGGAAGCGCTCGCCGTCGACTGCGGTACTCCAGCTCGGCGAGAGGAGTACCGCGGAGTCGACGGGGAGCCTGCCTGCCGCGTGTGGACCGCGTCTGAACCGCGGTAAGTTCGAACTAAGGTATGTTGACTTCAGCTACGTTATTCACGTAGCTGAAGTTGCGTACCTTAGTTCGAATTTGGGGGTTAGTGTACACCAGGCCTTAGACCCACAATAGAGGTCTCTCTATGGGATGGGGAGCAAGCAGATAACGGACACAGTGTTGGTATACAATACTCTATCTGCTCTTTACTGATTACAAAACAAACCTTACTCACTCCACAGTCACACCCCAAACATACTATACCAAATTCCAAAGGTCAGAATGGTCCCGATGGCCAGTTGAGGTTCCTTCCATCAGGATAAGATCTTAAGATGCAGGGACCCGGCAAAAAACATATCTATATCCACACAGGACTCTGGATCAGTGAATGACTCTGATTTGCAGAAATCATAGGCATCCATTTATAGTCCATTCTGTCGCATCATGGGTTCTTTGCCTTTCTTTACTAGGCCTTCGACTCGCACAATTCCAAAGAGACAATTCTGGGCAGGCCGCCATGATCCAAGGTATGCCATTTCCTCCAATTCTTATACAATTTTGCATTAGCCCATCTAATGTTATTTCCTTTTCTGATGATTTACCGTATTTTTCTTGGAACATAAGATTGTTTTTGCACAAAGAGTTCTAATAGTCCTTGACCTTAAGTCCTTGCTTCGGTTGCTAACTTGCAATGCACGCATTCATGTCAAGCACGCATCATTCATATCAGGCCTCAATGACCTATAACATATTACATGAATATATGAATCACAATGTGTATATATATATATCCCAACATTACCCATTCTTGATACATAATTAATGCCATTAATTATTGTATTACTTTATAATTTTGCAAGCGATTCAATTTTATATATCACTTGCTCCAAAACTTCTTGTTGCTTTCTTATTCGGGAGTATAAACATAGCATAATAAAGGTTAACAAAATCATTAATGCAAATAATATTACAATAGGATTTAGCATTAAATTTAGAAGAGCTGTGACACTGGGAAACCAGCCTTTTAAAACATCATACCAATGAGAAATTACCAATTCTTCTTTCCCCAATTTTAATATTTGACCATTGCGGATCAAAATGTTTATTTTCCCCAGCTGAGCAGACTTAGATATATCTTTTGCATATTGCCTGATTTTTTTCACTTTCATCAATCAATTTTTCCCATTGTTCCCAATGTATCCCCAAATCAATGGAACGGTCCACATCTTTTGGTTCCCAAACAATTTCCTTTTTTAAAAATAGAGGACATCGGTAAATACTTCCATTAATAATGACCTCTGTTACATTACATTTACATGACTCAATTGAGCCTTTTTCTGTCATACTTCCCCAAAATACATGTTTTTCAGTGGTTACTACACAGATACACCCATTGCCTAAATCAAACACTTTTGTGCCATTAGAGGCTAAATATTGCATGGTACATTGTCCGCTTGAATGGTTCAAATGACATCTCTCTAGGAACCAAGTTAGTTGTGGGCACACCCATTTGCTTCATCTCCACTCTTCACGTTTCGTTAATTCTACTAATTTATAATCCTCTTCTTCTTGAATCAAGTGTGTCCAACTTATTTTTATTTGCCGTAATTCTCCATTAATAATTTTTGGCAACACCCAAGCCATTGCTGCTTTTCCTTTGCTTCCCTGTGTTGTGTAACAGCATTCTGCCTTTCCACTCTCTCCTCAGAGTGGCTTGATCCCAATTAAACTCTATATATTTCTTCCATCTTGTAATTCGTTGAGTCCATATATGAGGATGTTTGAACCATTCAAAAGGCCATTGCCCATTACTTAACAGATTAACCATTCTCTCTATGTATTGTATCCCATAAGTTTGCATCTGTACACATCGTATTGCTAGTACAGTTTTATTGTCAATTTCAGACACACCAAATAGATTTACATTTAGAGACATTTTCAAGGCCTGGGGTTGTTTCAATTGGAGTTCCACACTTCTTATTCCTTGTTCCAATAACGCACCAAAATTTTGTGTCACATGTCTGTATAGCCCCCAAAATCTTACCCAAAGCTGACATTTTCCCTTATAATGTCTCAATATCAAATGAGTTTAAAACTCCAGCTCCAGCTACGATACTACCTATGATATATTCCCCTATACCTCTCTTATTTCATGTAGTCCTATCTCCCCATTGTTGTTGCCATTCTTGTAATAGAGGCAAGGCATATGGCATACACTCCGGATGTTGTGCACTTATGTTTACTTGTGCTCCTTCCAACCAGATTGTTTGATCCACAATAGTTGGGGCTTCGATTACTTCTCCCCTCCTATATGGGTGCTTGTCTGCCATGATTCTTGGTGCAATCTTCTTTACTGGTATCTGATTAATAAACATAAAAACTGACCATATCCCCGAAAATATATTCCCCCATTAATTTTCCTAAAGCAACTCAATCTTATCATTATGGAAGGATTTACTATTACACCATATTCCCATAATTTAAGAGCCATTGACTCATTCCATCCCACATGAGTATTAGCCAATTCTTGTTCATTAGTCACATCTAGGGTGACCACATCAAATCCCATACTCCAAAAGGTACAGTTCAGAGTACTCATATTCAGATTGTTCTCATCATAACTAAATCTAAACCTTAGGTGACCTTCCCCCCTTAGTATGTACAAATATTTCCATTGCTCTTCCAAATCTTTTGGCTTTAGATATTCCCATGTCACATTTTTGCCACCTTCCATCATATTTCAAATTTTACTTCAAAAGGGTTTTTCTTTACATCTGGTTTTGTTTGGTCCTGTTTTTCACATTCTGTCCCACAAATAGTCAAATGCATTATCCCCTTTGATCCATACCTCCATCCTAGAGGTGCTCCCATATGTATATCCATGTACCCCTACATTTCCCCAAATATTCAAAAAACATAAAAGCCAAAAACTATATTTCCACCCTTTTTGAATTCTGAGGGTCCTCAATATTGAAGCCATGGCCCTTATTCCATAGGAATAATGTCTGATGCTTCCGGCCGTATTATTTTAAATACTTACACTAACCATTTCTATCTTTGCTCGAGCTCCGGTATTATATTTTTTCTTCCTAAAATATAACGCACTCAACACAATTCTTCTACTAAGCACAAAATGCAAAGCAAAGCAAGCATAAGCAATAAACTGATTACAAAAATTGTAGCACCGTATCCACACTACAAATCCAAGGTCCATAGAGGATAAGCTTCGGTGCAATTGGGCATTCCTTTCCCTCTGTAAAATAAACTAAAAGAAAAAGAAAGGAACATTATTTAATCTTTAGACCATAACTTTAATTGTGATGTGTGGATCCACTTTCCCTTTCCCCCCTTGTTAATCTGCACTACAGTAGGTAAAATTTTATTCATGATGGAAAATGGTCCAACCCATTTAGACTCCAAGACATGATTTTTCCATGTTAATTTCAAATACAATACTCTATCTCCGATTTTCCATAATTTACTGTACTGAGCCACACGAGAATCCACAGTCTCTTGCTTTTTCAATGGCGTCAGTCAGTTTAAATTCAATTTTCTTAAGTTCTATTGGTAACTTCCTTACCCATTGTGTAACTGATACCTCCTCCCCTCCTTCGTCTTGGTACAATAAAGGGCTCCACAATCTCAGAGGCCTTCCAAAGAGAATTTGATAAGGCTGGTAGCCAGTACTCAATCGATCACTATTTTGGATTGCCGCCAACACCATTGGCAATTTATCATCCCAATCTTTGCCAATTTCTTGCACTACTTTACGTAGAGCTCGTTTAATAGTTTGATTCATCCTTTCTACTGTCCCTGATGATTGAGGATGATAGGGGATATGTAGTTGTTGCTTTATTCCTAAGGCTTTTAATAAACTTTTAATGACTCCTCCTACAAAATGTGGCCCATTATCTGAATCAATTACTTTTGGAGTTCCATATCTACTAAACACTACTTCCCACAACTTCTTGGCAGTGATCTCTGCAGTATGATTTCTGGTGGGAATTACCTCCACCCATCCAGAAGAGGAATCTACTATCACTAATAAATACTGATTCCCCTTTGGGTATTAGGCAATTTATCAATATAATCAACCTGTATTCCACTCCATGGCCCCACAATTCTTTGGTGCAACAAGGGTCCCGAATTTGGTGGTCTATTCCCATCTGCTGCACACCTTATGTCGTTTTTTAACAAAGTTTTCTACGTCCTCTCACACCTTAGACCATATTCCAATTTGTTTTACTTTAAAGAGAGTATTCTCTATTCCTTGGTGGGCCATAGTGTGGCACAGGTTAATAATCTCTTCTCTTTGAAGTTTGTCAGGTGCCCACTTACCTCTCCTGTTTTCTTATTCACCGCATAGTCACCTTGTATATTCCAGTTTCCCCATCTTTCCTCAGGTTTAACCCCTCAGTTTTATGGCTTCAGCTCTAGTAACTACCATAACTCCCAAAGGGTTCCTTTGCTGCTAATTTAACTAAAGCATCTGCTTTATCACTCCAATATTTTTCATTTCCTTCTCACTTTTGATGACCTTTAATATGTCTTACTCTTAATTTTCCTGGGTGTTTTTTCAACCAATCATAGATAGATTTCCTTTGGAGCAAATTTTTCATCTCAGCTGTTTCCCAATGATTCTTTTTCCAAATCCCAATCCAGTATAACAGCCCTTGTACCACAAAGTCTGAATCCACATAGACAGTCTGCAACATTATTTTTCTGTTTAAGCAGATCACTAAGACCTCTGACCTCTGCTCCCTGAGCTGAAGTCATACTCATAGAACCAGAAATAGTTTCCCCATCAATTTGTACAGCTCCATATCCCATATATGGCTTAGAGTTCTCATGGTATGAACTACCATCTGTAAACCAAACCTCTTTTTCTCCGAGGCTTAATACTTCATCTCCCGGGGTGCTTCTTCAACTAACTTTGGTTCAGTTTCTGGAAGTGGGCATTCATGCTCCTCTCCTTCCGTCAGGAAGGCATATGGTAACATTATTGCTTGTTTGTTATTCTCATAAGTAACATCTCTGCTAGTTAACATCAAGGTCCATTGGGCCATCCTGGTATTTGATACTCCTTTCCCCTGCAGTTTTCCTGATAAAATATACTTCAGCGGAGAGTGAGATGTTTGTATTATAATAGGGGCTGTGCCAGTAGTCAAAGAAAAAGCTTCAATGGCTCACAGAGCAGCTAAACATTCTCTTTCACAGATCCCAAACTGCTGCTCATAGGGGTTAATCTTCTAGATTCATATGCTACCGGTATTAACTTCCTATCAGTTTCTTGCATCAATACCGCTGCTAGACTGCATTGGGTTGATGCCAACTTAATCACAAATGGCTTGTTTATCTCTGGGAATTTCAATGCTGGAGCTTGCATCAAAGCTTGTTTTAAATTACAGAAAGCTTTTTCCTGTTCAGGCCCCCACTCCCATTCTACTTTCTCTTTTAGTAAACACCACAAGGGTCCAGTTATAATTGCAAAATTCCAGATGTGTTTCCTTAAATAGTTAAATCCTCTTAACATCACCCTCAACACCCTGATTAACCTAGAAGATTCATTCATATTTAAATTCTCTGTTCCTCCTAATTCTGCCCACTGTACCAGCCATGTAGCTAAATTTTTCATATTCACTGGGCCTAATGACTTTACCATCAACTGTAAGTCTGATGAACTCCAGGAATTATTTGTGTCTCCTCTGACTGTATCTCCCCCACTACATCCTTAATGTTTGATCTCCATTCTATCACTGCTACAGACTTTTCTGGCTTACGCTCTCCCGGCCAGTTTCTTATTTCTTCCCTCAACTTAGTATAAAGCCCCTCTCAAGGTTGGTCAAATTCCCTTTTGTCTTGACTCCCTCACAGATCCTCTCCTTACCAGATATTATTGGAATCCAAATCCAAATCTCTCTCTTTTTGACACACAGCCGCAAGTTGCAGTTCCTGTATTTTTACTTGCTTTTTCAATGCTGCTACAGTTTTCTGGCACCAACTGTGAGAAACGCTTGCGATCTCCTCTTCCTTTTCCTTAGTCAAATCTCAAATTAACTGTTTCATTCCTATCACTTGATGGTCTAATTTATCTTTGCCTGCTTTAATCTTTTCCCAATCCATCATTCTTTTCTCCAATTCCCTATTTTGTTTCCCCATTTGTTCTGAGTTTGCATGATCTGTGCCTGCCTCACTTCTCATTCCAAATTTTCCTGGCAAGTTTTAAAATTCTCTTGTAATGTTTGTAACTCTGCACAGACTTCCTCCTTACATGCAAATTTCCTTTTTTACAGCTTGCCACAACAGCCATACTATGGCCGTTTGCTTTTTACTGGCATTAGGCTTGTACAGCTGTACATATTTCTCAAACATGTTTTCTAAGGTGTCAGGGTTCCCTCCCCACTCTGAACTTTAGGGTACAGATGTGGGGACCCGCATGAAAGACCCCCTAAGCTTATTTTTACCAGCTTAGGTTAAAACTTCCCCAAGGCACAATTTTTCCCTTGTACCTTGGATTAGGTAAACACTGCCACCACCAAGTGATTTAAACAAACATTTAGGGAGGGCCACTTGGAGTCCTATCTCCCCCCTAACATCCCCCCAAGTCCTACCACCCCCTTTCCTGGGGAGGCTTGACAATAAACAAGATGAGCACAGACCTATCGTGGGTTTTTTTAGGACACTAAAAAACCCAATCAGATTCTTAAAAAAAACAACACAGAACTTTATTAGAAAGAAAAAAGGTAAAAGAAGCACCTCTGTAAAATTAGAATGGAAGATAATTTTACAGGGCAATCAGATTTAAAACACAGAGGATTTTCCTCTGGGCAAAACTTTAAAGTTACACAAAGAAAACCACTAATACACCTTCCTCTTAGCACAGAGAAAATCACAAGCCAAAATAAAAGTAAGCTAAAGCATTCTCTTGCTAGTACTTACTAATTCTAATGGAGTTGGATTGCTTGCTTTCTTGATCTGTCTCCGGCAAGCACCCAGAACAGACAGCAAGCAGATACCAGACAGTGTTGGTATACAATACTCTAAATGCTCTTTACTGATTACAAAACAAATCTTACTCACTCCACAATCACACCCCAAACATACTATACCAGAGTCCAAAGGTCAGAATGTTCCCGATGGCCAGTTGAGGTTCCTTCCATCAGGATAAGATCATAAGATGTGGGGAGCCGGCAAAAAACACATCTATATCCACACAGGACTCTGGATCAATGAACGACTCCAATTTGAAGAAATTATAGGCATCCATTTATAGTCCATTCCATCGCATCATCGATTCTTTGCCTTTGTTTACTAGGCCTTCTACCCACACAATTCCAAAGAGACAATTCTGGGCAGGCCGCCATGATCCAAGGCATGCCATTTCCTCCAATTCTTATACAATTTTACATCAGTCCATCTGGTGTTATTTTCTTTTCTGATGATTTTCCATATTTTTCTTGGAACGTAACATTGTTTTTGCACAAAGAATTCTAATAGTCCTTGCTTCGGTTGCTAACTTGCAACACACGCATTCATGTCAAGCACTCGTCATTCATACCAGGCATCTATGACCTATAACATATTACATGGATATATGAATCACAATATATATATATATATATATATCCCAACAAGAGCTTCGTTTGTAGCAAAGTTCCTCCAGAGGTAAGAAACAGGAATGAGGACCAGAAGCAGGACTGAAAACAAAATGGTGAAGATGCAGCTGCCTTTCATAGTTTTTTGCCATGCGGGTTATACTTCCTTTGTCCCCAAACACAAGTTTTACAGCACATGGCCTGGGAAAGCCTTAGAGTTCTGTCATAGGAATGCCCCGCATGCCTAGCTGAGTCATAAGGCGTATTCCCTGGTTTCTTTCAATGGGCCATCGAACAGGCTAGGCAGTGCTGATGCCAGTCTGTCTAGGGCTATCACCTAGAAACACAGCACAAGTTTGGAAATAGATATACCATACGTATCTATTAATCATAATACAAAGGTGATACAAACATATAAACAAGATTATCATACCTAGCAAATTATAACATTTTTGCAGATACCTCACATGGCATATCTGCTCAGATTCCTTGCAATTTTATAATATTGGTATCAACAATATCATAAAGTGTCCCATATATTGCATACAGCATCACATCAACCACCGTAGCTCCCCACAACACTACTGACTTAATGAAGCGGTGCTAATGACACTAGCTGAAATTTAGATTTAAGTAGATGAAATTTAGAAGTTCGTCCATCCATGCCAGAGCTCTACACTGACTTGTACAGCAAGTTAAGTGGAAAACCTCTTCTATATAATTTTTGTTCACCAGGCCTGGGTGTAGTGCCTGGTTTTCAAGTGTCCCTCTTTCTCCCAAGCATGACACTGAAAATGCAGAAGTGTAGATTCCCATTTTCAGAGGTGCTGAGCCCTCGTGTCTCTCATTTATGTCAGTTAGAGTTGTAGATACTCAGCACTTTTGACAAGTGGGCTTGTAGGGCCTTGTGGAGGATAATAGTAGTTGTTGTTGCATGTTAAGATTCCCAAACAACAAAATTTTGGACCATTTTATTGGACTCATTAAGGCCCTGAGAACCAAGCTTCCTGCAACAGAAGGTCTGGCCTACTCTGCCCCGTGGCTATTCATTCTTCATCTCTCCTCGGCAACTGGCTGGTCCTCTTTGTGACTAGCCTGTCACACTTTCACTTCCTCCGGGGCCAGCCAGATAGTTCCCCCTCCAGAGTCTCACTTTCAGTTGTATAGATCTTCCCTGGTGCACTCTACCAAGAGACACTGAAAACTTGTCCTGCTTAGAAACAATGTTTGCTGAATGTGGAACCCAGGCCCTGTCATTTTGCCCAGAACTAGGATAAAGATTTAGGAAGTACCTAGAATGAGACAATGGAGAAATGAGATGAAGCATTGCTGGGAGGTGTTTACTTATTTATTTTTGGAGTGTAGCTCTAAAGAGGAAAATAAACCTGTGAATATTTGACCAACATGGGTAGAGAATTACCTACTGGCAGAACTAATTAAAATCCTTAAAGTTATTTTTTTATAGTAAAAAGTAGGTATCAGTGGGAGGTATCTTTTATTCAGCTACCTCTGTTTTGCACATGAGTGTAAGAGACCATGACATAGGCAATTAAGCCTAGTGGTCATGTCTGGGCTGGTGTCCACAAGTCAAAGATAACCAAAAGATGGTAGTCAGCAAGCAGGGATTGGAGTAATCACTAGAGTCAGGACTGATAAGCAAGGGTCAGGGTCAGAGTCAAGCTGGGGTCAGAGAATGGCAATCAGAAGGCATGGTGTGGGTTGGAGTTGTAGCAGGCCAGAAGTCTGTGTGGTTGCCCAGACAACCTCATGGGGCACCCTCCAGTGTTAAATAGGGCACATGAGGTCAATCAGAGGGCCCCAGGGTGCTTTCACTCTGGACCCATTGGGTGGTATTTCCTGTGGTGCCTAATCTCCACAGTGCTCCTGGGAGGTGGCTCTACATGGCCTCCTGGTGGTGATGTGGGAATGTCAGCTTCCACAGACATGGGTTATCCTTACATTACCCACCACCACCTTTACGGGCACCCTTCCTCTGAGTTTGTGCTGGGCCTGGTTTGTCCAAATGGTCTTGATAAAAGCTTTTTACCATGTCAGGGACATGGACATGGGCAGCAGGTTCCCAGGAGTGCTTTTCAGGACCATAGTCCTCCCAATCAATGAGATAGTACAGTATCAGTCAAGGATAGCGTAGACTATATTCTTCCTAGCCTTGGACCTGAACTGACAGAGGCAGATGTTAGAACTGGTCAGAAAAGGGGTCTTCTGTGTAAGGCTTCAGGAGGTATACATGGAAAACAGGATACATCTTGAGTGAGCTGTAGTCTGAAGGTGATGGGGTTGATTTGCTGACAAATCTGGAATGATCTGAAGAACTGGTGGCCTAGCTTTCAGGACAGCCTGTTCGTAAGAGTTGCTTTGCTTCAAGACAGACCTTTTGCCCCACTGTGAGAGCTGGGCCTTCCTGGTATCGATGGTCCATGTACTGCTTGTACTCTTTTTTTTTTGTGTCTTCAAGGTGGCCCTTAAGCTCCTCCTGGATATGATGAATTCGTTGTATTCAGTTGACAGCTGCTGGGTTCAGGGAGGTTGCCAGCAAGACCAGGTAGAAACAAGGGTGGAACCTGCAATTTGCCAAAAAGGGACTTTGTCCCATGGAGTCATGGTCGGCATTGTATGAGAACATGGCATAAGGCAGGAGTGAGAACCAGTTATCTTGATGGTAGTTGACAAAGCACCTCAGATATTGCTCTAGTATTTGGTTCGCCATCTCTGTCCGCCCATCTGTCCGGGGGTGGTACACGGAGGAGGTAAAAGTGTAAACATCCATTAACCAGCATATTTCACGCCAAAAACATGAAATAAACTGCGGGCCTCAGTCCGAGGTGATATGGTCTGGAAGCCCATGAAGGTGGATAACGTGAACCCACCAGAAGAGGGGATGAAGTGCACCATTTTAGTCAGTTGGTCTACGACAGTCAAGACCATTGTGTGGCCATGAGAGTTGGTGAGTTCCACTATGAAATCCAGGATGACTGAGGACCAGAGTCTAAGTGGGTCTCCAGGAGTACTAAAGTGCTGAGGGCTTAGTGCAGGGAGTCTTGGTACATGCACACAGGTCACAAGAGTCAATGTAGTCTTGTACTTTGGCTTGCATAAAAGGCTAGCAGAAGAAATGGGAAGCCATGCAGAAAATCTTAAGATGGTCAAAATGGCCCGCCAACGGTGTCATGGCAAAAATGAAGCACTTCTAGCCAGCAGCACCCTGGTGGAATATATATGCACCAACTGAGGTATGTAATTTCATCCTGTGTGGAGCATTACATTTTAGTTCTGGCTCTCATTTGTTCAGGCTCTTCCACTACCTCCTGGGCTAACAGATTGCCGGCTGAAGCTGATTGGATTAGAGCAATCAGGTCTTAATGTATTGCGGCACTAAGGATGCTGAAAGGTTTTCGGAGACAATGGTCCTTGGTTAGGCTCCTCACCATCTTGGTAGTATTTCACCTTTCAGGTTAGGGCATTGGCTTTCCGATTCCTGGTTCCTGGGCAATAGGTAAGGAAATTGAACTGAAAGAAGAATAATGCCCACATGAGCTGTCTTTGGTTCAAGGCTTGAGTCTCATACAGATATTTGAGATTCTTATGGTCCGAAAAGACTTGCACAGGGTGTCGGAGTCCATCAACGTGATGGCATCATTCCTCGAAGGCTGATCTAATAGCGAGCAGTCCTTTATCTAATATTTTATAACTCTGTTCAGCGGGGGTGAGTTTTCAGAGTAGTACATTCAGGAGTGCAACACTTTCTGTGGGCCATGCATCTGAGACAGTATAATCCCAATGACATCAGCTTCCATTGTGAATGCCTGGGCTGGGTTCAGATTTGCTAGAATGGGAGCAGTGCTGAGAGTGGCCTTGAGCTGTTTGAAGGCATGGTGAGCATCAGGCATCCAAACAAATTTGACCACCTTGTGGAGGAGGTTTGTCATGGGGAGCTTGAGAAGGTACAAGGGATACCATTTGACTGAGGTCAGAGGCCACCAGCTGGCTGGCTGACTGATTAGCCCCGCCCACTGCACCTGGGAAAAGACCTGCAGTTTAACTGGCTCATCCTCATAAAAGGAGGAGCAGGACATGGAGAGAGAATGCTGCAATACCTGCCAGAGGCTGAAATTACTGTGGGGAGAAACTGCTTCCAGAAACAAAAATGGACAGAAGGGACACTGTGGGAAGACCTGTTATCAAAAGGTTCTGAGGTAAGAGCCAGGAACTTTGGGTTGAGGAACTTAAGGGGGGTGAGGCACAGACTTGGGGAAGTGCTGACCTTGTTTGTTGAGGAGACTTGAAAAGAAACCACAACAACGAACCCTGCTGGAAACTACCATCCCAGGACTTGGTGAGAAGGTTCCAGGCAGAACTCCCTCAGGGAGGGCACTGGATCAGCAAAGGCAAGCCGGGGTCCAGCTGGAAGAGGGTGCTATAAGACAGACCCCAATCTCTTACAGGGCTATTTGTGCTGAGAAGCCTGGAAAGAACCATCAATAAAAATTCACAAAGCCCAGGAAATGAAGTACTCCTGGGGGGACCTGGGCCCAGCTGCAGATGGCCTTCACCTTCTGGGGGTCCATCTTAATGCCCTCTAGGGAAAGGATATTACTCAAAAATTCTGTGGAGGATTGATCACAGGTACATTTTTCCAATTTCATGTATAGGCTGTGCTTCCATCGTCTTTCCAAATTAATGCAGTAACAATGCTGCTCAGGGTTATCTGAAAACACAAGTATGTCATTGTGATAGATGACTACATACTGCTCCAGGATGTCTCCAAATTGTTCATGAAGTGTTGAAAGGTCGCGGAAATGTTGGTCAGACCAAATGGTATTACTAACTATTCAAAGTGCCCATAGTGGGTTTGAAAGGCAGTCTTCCATTCGTTTCCTGCCTTAACACACACCAGGTTGTAAGTCCTTCCCCCAGCCCCAAGGTCCAGTTTGATGAAAATTCTAGCAGACTGCATATGATCTAGCAGCTCCAAAATTAGGGGTAGGGGATACCTGTTTCAGACCATCACCTGGTTTAGGACCAAACAGTCTATGCAAACAAAAAGGACCAGAGCCTGTGCTGAGGAGGTGGAATGCTGGATGAAGCCCTTGGCCTGGTTTTCCTGGATGTACACACAAAGGACTGCCAGTTTCAACTCAGATATTGCATAGATCCATCTTCAAGAGACCTTCACCCTGGGTTGCAAGTCTATGGAGCAGTCAGAGTCCCAGTGCTGAGGTAGCGTGTTTGTGTTTTTCTTTTCAAAAACATCCACAGAATCCCATTACTTACCAGGGAGGTGGGGACTCCGGCTTGGAGTGGTTCCTTCTGACTAGCCACCACCATCTGGGGTCCCCCCAGGTGCTGTCACTTCTGATCAGCTGCAGAAGCCTGGGACTAGAGGGTTGGGGCCAGCTGCCTGCAGGCAGACCCTTCGGCAGGGTTCAGAAGGGAAGCTGATCCTAATCTCTTGCCAGAAGATGCAAGGGTCCTGGTGCTCCAGCCAGGTGATGCCGAGAATTAGGGGGAAGTGTGGGGAATGGATCACATTGAATTGTAGCACCTCCTTAGAGGTTTTTAAGGTCTTAGAGATTTTTAAGGTCAGGCTTGACAAAGCCCTGGCTGGGATGATTTAGTTGGGGATTGGTCCTGCTTTGAGCAGGGGGTTGGACTAGATGACCTCCTGAGGTCTCTTCCAACCCTGATATTCTATGATTCTCCTGATGACCCTGGAGTATGGCCTCTAGGGATACTGTTTCTTGTGTCACTGGCCCAGAGTACGGGAGTAACCATAGGCAACGCGTTGGGGGCGGGGGCATGATGGCTCAAGAGCCCCCCCCACACACATTTCTGCTTGGCCTGCTGGGGAGGAGGGAGAGGGGCTCTGTCCTTCTCCCATCACGCCTGCCCCCCAGAATGCTTGGCCCCTGTCCCCGACAGCTGAGCCCAGGTGGGCAGCAGAAGAGGCAGGACCAGCCGCTTCTCACGCCAGCTGCTCTGGGTCGCTGCTCTGTGAAGTGCAGCAGCTGCCTGAGAGAGCCTGGCTAGAGAGGCGGTGGTGGCAGCCCTCCCCCTGCCCGGGCCCACCTGCCAGGGACAGGGGCCAAGAGAACTGGAGTCCCCTCTCCCCCCAGCGCATTTCTGGCTCACTCGGCCTCTGTCCCCAGCAGCTGGGCTCAGGTGTGGAGCAGGCTGCTGCTGCCACCTCCCCAGCCAGGCTCTCTCAGGCAGCTGCTGCGCTGCACAGAGCAGCGGCCAGGAGCAGCCAGCTTCAGCCATGTGAGAAGCGACTCCATCCTGCTCCCCGCCTGGGCACAGCTGCCAGGGAAAGCAGCTGAATGTGCTGGGGCAGAGGTGCAATGGGAGAAGGACAGAGCCCCACACCCCATAGGTAGGGAGATTGCTGGTCAGAGGAGACATGTGGGGCAGTCGCATGTCCTCCCCTTTCAATTGTGCCCTCCAGTATGGTGAAGCACGAGGCACAAGTTGTCTATGGGAGTGACCATCTATCATCTTTACTAGAACTGATGCTCGAGTGGCTACAGTGTCTGTGAAATTATTGGCAGCCTTGGAATCGATCAGGACCCACTTAGGGGGAAATTGTCTTGGCCCCACCTGTGGTACTTAACTGTATCTGTACTTGGAAGTATGGGGAGGACCCTTAAGGTCTGGGGGGTAGTTCTGAAGCATGGTGCTCTGATGGTGCCCAGGCAGGCCCCCCAGGCTTGCTTATTTCCCAATTCCTTGTTGCTCGAGGTCCGCGATGGGCAAGAGGTGAGGGCATGTCCTGGTGCTCCGCAATAAAAGCATAAGTTATTTGCCCATCACCATTCCTTTTCTTCCAGGATAAAGCATCACTGGACCATATCCAACCTGAACTGGTTCATGGTTGGGCCCTTGAGTTTTTCAACATGGGGAATGGGCAAGCAGGCTGCATGGTTCCGCTTCTCTCCTCTTTCGCTCATGCAGCTGGCTGTCGATATGGAGAGAGAGGTCAATAAAAGCATCCAAGTGGGTCAGGGTCTCAACGTGGGCTAGCTCATCCTTCACCTCCTCACTAAGTCCACACCAAAAGTGGTTAAATTAGGCCGCCTCATTCCATACAGCATCGGCCGCAAGTCACTGGAGCTGGGCTGCGTGCAAAACTGCTGGCCCTCGTCCTTACTGGACCTTCTGTAGTGCAGCTTCTGCTGAGTAAGCATGATAAGGGTAATCAGAAATGGTGGGAAATGCTCGCAGGAAGGCATCCCAGTCTGTTAACATCAGGCTGTCCTGCTCCAACAGCGGGGAGGCCCAATCCAGCGCTTCTCTGGTTAGCAAACTGATCACTAGTCCCACCCTGGTCTGGTCACTGGGGTACGTTCAAGGGGAGAGCAGGAAAAGGAGGCAGCATTGGTTCAGGAACCCCCTGGACTTCTGGTGGTTCCCACCAAAACATGCCAGTAGCCTTACTGCAGGACTCTGTTTGGAGGTCAGTGGCCCAGCCTGAGCCTGGAGCACAGACATCTCTTCCTGGGACTGTGCTAGCTGCTCACGAGTGTCTGATTTTCTGCTAGGAGCTGCACCATCTAGGACCGCAGCACACGGTTCTTGGTTTGGAGTTGAGTGACACACTCCTGCAGATTCAGTACCCTATGGGGTCCAGCGGATTGTGGTAGACCCATCTCTTCCATTTCCCTGCTAAGGGGCTTCTGTGGAGGGGGTCAGAAATGGGTCTGGATGAACTGTAAGGGATCAGGGCATAGGCGATCTGGCCCAGCAATCATGGTTAGGGTGATGTTCACATGTCAAGGAAGGCCACTAGGCGGTAGTCAGCAAGCTGGGATCAATAAGCAAGAGCCAAGGTCAGAGTCAGGCCAGGGCTGGAGACCAGAGATCAGAGACCAAGCTGGAATCAGGAGGCAGGGTCAGAGTCAGACTGGGGTCAGAGACTTGTGATCAGAAAGAAAGGTGCAGGCTGGAGTCACAACAGGCAGAAGTCTGTGTGGTTACCTAGACAACTTCCTGGAGCACCCTCTGAGTTAAATAGTGTGCATGGGCCAATCAAAGGGTCGCAGGGTGCTGTCACTCTGGACCTTTTGGGCGGTACTTCCTGTGGAACCTAATCTCCACAGCACTCCTTGGATGTGGCTCTACGTGGTCTCCTGGTTGCAATGTGGGAATGTCAGTTGTCCCAGGCTCTAGTCCCACTCCTTACAATGAGTTTTCTGAATGAAAAAGACTTATCAGGGAGGATATAGATAAGGTATTTTTTGTGTTAAAGTAAATAGAGAAAGCATGGATCAAATGAACAGCAGCAAAGTGAAGAAAAAAAACAAGCATAAGTGTAGAAATGTTTTCCGTTCCCCTGCTCTGCCTAATGGGAAAACAGCTTCATTCGTAAGACTTTGTCTTCACTGCCAAAAAAGTTACTCTGAGATAACTAGCTTGTCTTAGCTATACCACTGTAAAATCCTAGGAGACGAGACACTTCAGTTTTATTGTGAGGTAAACTAGGTAAGGTTGCCCAAAGGTAGGGATATCATATTGTGCTGATCTCGCCTAGCTATCTCAATATAAAAACTATAGGTGCCGTGTCTCCACTTGATTGTACAGCAGGATAGCTAATGCATGTTAGGTCTGGCCTACGGGGTGCAAAAAGTCCACACTCTTGAGTGCCGTATCAATGCTAACCTAACCACTGGTGTAGTTGCAGCTGGATTGATGGAAGAATGCTTCCGTCGGTCTAGCTACCATCACTCGGAGAGGTGGCGTTCCTATGGCAATGGAAAAATCCCTTCTGTCACTGTAGGAAGTGTCTACACTACAAGGTTACAGCACCATAGCTACAGCGCCATAGCTGTGCCACAGAAGAGCCCATGGTCTAGACGTGACCTTAGTCATCCCACAGCACACACATGTCTTTTGCAGTGAAAACATAGCCAAAGGTTCATCTAGCCGGACACTGAGGTTATGTCTACACTGCGATAAAACACCACACTTGGCATATGTCAGCTGACTCAGGCTTGCAGGGCTTGGGCTGTGAGGCTATACAATTGCAGTGTAGATGTTCGGGCTTGGGTTGGAGCCTGAGCTCTGGGATTCTTCCCCGGCACGGGGTCCCAGAGCTCAGACTCCAGCCCAAGTTAAAATGTTTACCCTGCAATTTTATATCCCTGCACACTGAGCCCCATGAGCCCAAGTCAGATGACACGGGCCAGCCGCGGGTGTTTTATTGCAGTGTAGACATATCTATAGTCTGTGTCTAAGTTAAGGTCTTGTCTTTACCAGAAAACTTCTCTGTGCTAAGAAATGTTTGTTCCTTCTCAATCAATTGAAATGAATCCAGCAGCAAATGCCAAAGTACTTCAGCTGATTGTCAAAGATTTCAGTTTGCAGTGTTGTTGCAGCTGTGTTGATCCCAGGATATTAGACAGACAAGCTGGGTGAAGTAATATCTTTTATTGGACCATCATCTGTTGGTGAAAAAGACAAGCTTTCAAGCTTACACCAAGATCTGAAGAAGAGCTCTGTGCAAGCTCGATTGAAAGCTTGTCTCTTGCATCACTTGAAGATGGTCCAATAAAAGGTATTATTTCACTCACCTTGTCTCTCGAGGGATTTAAATAATGTTACAAATAGGATGTTTCTGCAGGAGTAAGTAAAGATTGAGGTAAAATTGTTCCAGGCTCAATTGTTTGTGTGCTCAAAATGGATGGAAATGTTTTCAAAACATAACAAATAAACCTCCAACCGCAATGAAAGTAGGAGTGACATATTCTGCTCCGCAGCTGTCAGCAGCTGGCTGTTGGTCTAACATAGGGCTTCCAATGTTGCTAACACCAGTGGAAATAAACTGATGTTAACTCCATTTGCAAAAAAAAAATCCCACTGTTGCTAAACTTCCCTAGCGTAGCCAAGGACATATCTTCCCTTACAGTGGGAATAAGCTGCTGTAAAAGCAGGAGTCAGAGATTCTGCCTTACTCCTGTGTCAGATAGATAGCTTGGCAAGCTCTGCATCCAGTAAGAATAAGGCCATGTCTACACTACAATGTTAAGTTGACTTCATGTAAGTCGATATCAAGCCTCCGATTTAAGCAAGTCAATATTGCGTGTCCCCACTATGCTCATTGTGTCGGCAGAGTGCATCCTCACTAGCTGGGTTTGCATCGACGCACGGAGCACTGCACTGGGGGTAGCTATCGCACGGAGCATGGAGCCGAGTGGAATTTGGGGTTGGGCTTGCAATGCCTTATGAGACCAAAACATTTGCCCAGGTGATTATGGGAACATGGAGTTAGCCTCCCATGATGCACTTACCTCCCTCCCTGAAATCAACGACAAACAAACCAAGCCTTTTTTGCGCCTTTTTTCATAAGCAATACACAGTGATCCCTTCCAACCACAACCATGGCACATTTGGGAAAGCGTGGTTGTGTGACCCAGATTTCACCAAACAGGGGCAGATTACTTGTTGAATTGTTTGCGGTTTAAGGGCTAGCATTGAAAACTTCCCCCGTTTCCCCAAGGTGACCGTATGTGATATCACCCTCCTGAGGGTAACACAGGAGGCAAGAGAGCAGATGCTGGTCTTTGTGCTGCAATGCTGTGTGTGCCACAATGATGCCAGCAGAGTTAATACTGGAGTGGTGCAGGAAAGTGTCCTACCATGATGACAAAATAAGGCAGCCCTTCCCAGAGCCATCCCCGTGCACATAAACAGTCTTTTTCGGAGAGCATCCTCTGTGTAGCTGGAGTGGCCACCAATACCCACTACGCCCACTTTTTTTGTTCAGATTAAACATAAAAAATAATAGCATGTAACCCCAACAGTTTGATTGAAAATTTGTACTCACCAGAGGTGCCTTCCCCGGCATCACACTCCGCTGCTAGCTGGTCCTGTGAGGGGATGGGCTCCAGGGTTAAAAACAGTTCTTGGCTGCTGGGGAGAATGGATCCTCCGCTTGCCTGCTGCGCATTCTCCTCCTCTTCCTCATCAACAATGTCCTCCTCGTTGTTGCCCGAGGTCGCCTGGGGCTCCTGGGAAGTATCCATGGAACATTTTCGGATAGTGGTGAGGGTCGCCGCCAAGAATCACATGCAGCTCCTCATAGAAGCAGCATGTCTGTGGGGCAGAACCAGAATGACTGTTCGCCTCCCTTGTCTTCTCGTACGCTTGCTGAAGCTCCTTTATTTTCTGCTGTGTGTCCTTGGTGTAGCCCTTCTCCCCCATGTCCTGCACGATCTTGGCATAGATGTCAGTGTTTCTTCTGCTGGTTCAGAGCTCTGCCTGCACTGAGTCTTCTCCCCACCCAGCAATAAGATCCACCACCTCTTGTGGACTCCATGCTGAAGCGCGTTTGCGGCCTTGAGTCTCCATGATCAGCTGTGCTGACGAGCTCTCCATGCCAATCAAACAGGAAATGAACATTCAAAAGTTCCTGGGACTTTAACAGGGGAGCGGCTGTTTCCTGTGTACCTGGATGACATCCAGTGGAGTTGAAAGTGCTCTCCAGAGCAGTCACAGCAGAGCACTGTGGGACACCTCCTGGAAGCCAATTCACTCGAATTACTCAACACAGTGTCTACACTATCCCCATGTTGACCCGTGGATATTGAATCAAGCGCTACGCCTCTTGCGGAGGTGGAGTACAGAAGTCTACTTTACAGGCCACATAGGTCGGTGGAAGGGACTCAGTAGGGTAGACACATACATTATTAGATCGACTTAATGCGGCTTATGTCGACCTAAGTTTGTAGTGTAGACCAGGCCTAAGTGGTATAAGAGAAGGTGATAATTCTCTTGGAATGCAGAAATAACACCTGAGAGTTAAGTGATATCTGCTGCATTCTGAGGGTTACAAGACAATATTCAAAAGTGTCTAATTGCTGCATTCCATAGTCTGTGCATTATAGTGGGATGAAGCTTCATCTCCAGAGAACAAAAGCCCACAGACAGCACACTAAAATAATTGATTTTCACTTAGGACCTTCTCCTGTGTAGCAATGGAACAATGGAAGATAGAGATTCTCCAGACTTCATTGGATTGGGCCCCTTATTATTGCATGGATTTCTAAAGCACCCATCACCATAGCATCTGGTAGCACTTCAAATATTATATGAGAGTCACTCACAATAATGCAATATGCCTCTCCCCCCATTTCTTTTACCCTCATGACTTCTTGAAAGGTTTTATTCCAAGATGAGTCATGGTGTTCCTTATCGTTTGTTATGAAAACACCTTTACAAAGCAATTATTCTTGAACCACGTTGTGAGCGTCTCCAGCAGAAACATGAATAATCAAAGTTCCTGATGTGCAATAGCTGCCAGTTGCTTCATTTTCAGTTGAATCAAGCCACTTGATTCTTGTCATTTCTCAATCAAACCTACTTTGCCTTTGACAGCATAAAACACTTGCACTAGTTTAACTAAACTTGTTTTTTGGGAGCCCTTTGTTTTCACTGCAAACTGTTATATTTGATTACTTCTGTATTTCATTATTAAACAGGAGTTCCTCTATTTAAATACCTACTGTTCCTTCAATAGTAATATGAACATTTGTTAAAGATATTTTATTAATCTTGTTTTAAAATATTTCCATCAGTAAATTAGTTAAGCTAAACCAATTTAACTGAGGGCTAAAGTGATATAAGTGCACCTACATTAGGGGGTTGCACCTGTTTAGATTTTTTTTTAAACTGGTGCAACTTGTTTATTACAGACAAGGCCTAAGGATCTATTACTGAAATAGGAGCCACAACATTTATTGACTGCTCAGGCACACAGGTCCATCTGTGCAGTTCCAGTTGCAGGATTGGAGCGTAAGGTTCCTGCTCCTGAAAAGCTATCTTTTCCTTACTATGTGTACTATAAAAATAATGAGTTTGTCTTTAGTAAATTTAATAGATATAAACATACTCAGATATTACTGTGTTGATGGAGTCCATATAAATACTTAGAAAGACACAGTATCAGTCAGACAAACTTTTTAACTGTCAAGTGCTTTAGAAAGCGGTTCCGAGGACTATGAGATTGTTATATTTGTGTTGGGGTTGTATGTCTTACATGGTACATTGTGAAAGGGTTTCCTCTTTTTCTTTTTAATGGAAAGTGAAACTTTGTAATACGTCACACTTGGAAATTACCTATCTGCAAAAATGGACTGAAATAACCTGAAGCTAATTGGAAATGGAAGAACAACCTGTGACCTTACATGAAATTAAGGGGAAAGTCAATGGTTAGAAATGAAACAAAAGAGATGTTTGTTTCATGGAATCCAGGCTAGAGAGAGGCATTTGTGAACATGGGGAAATTTACTGGCATAATTATACCGCGGGAGTTTTACCAGTATAACTCCACATGTGGAAACTCTTAAACCTGCACTCAAGCTTTTGTTACTTGAGTTCCAATCTTGCTCCCACTGCCTGCAGTCAGTGGGAGCTCTGACAATAACTTTAGTGGAAAGAGGACTGAACTCTTGTGTCCATTTTAACCATTACTTTCTTTTCAGGTGTTTTCTTGTGTGCTAGGCTCCACTATTACCTGTCAGCATTGTGTTCTTGGAGAACCAGGGCACAGTACCCAGCCTGTCTGACTCATGAAAGACCCCTCCGCCCCCAGCCTCTGCTTGAACGAAATCTGCATCGGAAGAAAGACTTACAAAAAGCCATGAAAAGGCAGTGGGAGACACACCTAAACCTCTGGGATAAGGATGACAGGATTAAGGAAACTCTCCATGCCTCATTTGCATCGAAGATGGGACAAGGAGGCTTCCCCATTAGCATACAGAATGGAGAACAGAGATTCCAAGGCAAAAACCGCACAGAACTCTGGGACCAGAAAAGCAGGGAAGCACTGCATCATGGGGGATCTCTGCTCCAGATGTTAATGAACCTACGCCTACATACACCCAGCTCAGTAGTTATCAGACCAATTCTAGTAATAAATACTTTATTGGTATCCAAAATAGTGAAGCTCCCTAATTGCATTGTGAGCTCCCTCCAAGGAACACCGCCCAAAGCCAGGAATCATCAGCTCCCATGTCTGGTCTGAACAAAACAACTTTGGTATTCTCCCTTGTTTACACATAAACAAATCTAGTGTTCTCCCTTGAACCATTGTTGTTTCTCTGTAAAAAAAAACCCTACCTATGGTCAAGTAAATGTTCTGATGCCTGGATCCAAAATCTGAATCAGTTCCATTGGGACTTCATCTTCTCCTGATAGAGCATGCTGGGGGCTCTGCCTGTCTCCAGCATGCCGGACCCTCAGCTACCACCACCTCCTGGGACCCCCAATCGATTCAAGCTTCATGGAGTGGTGAGAACCCAGCTCTCTCTCTCTCTCTCAGTATAGCCTTCGGACTCTGACTTGTGTGACCAGTTATAGTTTTCTAAACCTGACTTTTATAATCAAATTTAAGTTAGATTTAATATTATAACTGTTTTGTTTGTTTGGCTCCCCTATGGTTATTACCTGGCAATAAATAACTTTCATGATTAAGCTGGTTGCTTCTGTCTCTCTCTCCCCCTCGTGGGTGCTTTTTTTTTTGGTTTCCTCATTTGCTCTGCAGCAACGCTCCTCATACCTAAGCTAAAAGATCCCTGCAGCGCCCAAAAATCCTGTAGGGTTTGCTCATCAAGTGGGTTACTACCAGAACAATTGTAACATGAAAGTGGGGATAAAGACGTGCTGAACGAGGGGCATATGAGGTTGGCAGCTTGGAAGTGCTGCTCGACCCAGTCTGCTGAGTCCAGGGGCATATGAGGGTGGCAGATTGAAAGTGCTGCTCAACCCAGCCTGCTCAGGCGTGCTCTATTCTGGTGCGGTGCCCATGGCATATGAGGGTGACAGCTTGGAGGTGCTCTTTGACCCAGCCTGTTGAGTCCAGGGACATAGAAGGGGTCAGCTTGGGAGTGCTGATTAACCCAGTCCTCTCAGATGTGCTCTGTTAATGTGTGTGTGTGTTCATCTGATTCTGGGGCTGGAAGAACCCAGCCCTGGGGAACCTAGGTCCTGCAGGATAGCTCCATTGGGAGGGAACTTGCAGCAGGGAGAAGTAGAGCTCCATATGAGAACACAAGTGACACAAGCAGTACATTGATAGAAGTACAGAACTCCCCCCCGCAAAAGTAACCCTAATAAATGAGCATACCCCAAAGTAACGGGCAAAGCTGGTAACACTGCCCAAGAAAAGCAAAGCGATTGTCCTAACCCCATGTACCACATAGGGCTCTGATGCTGATCGGGGGTCTTTGAGTGCTACTGCAATACAAATAAGTGTGGTTCATAAATAGACAAGGGTGGGAGTGAAGAGGACAAGGGTGACAACAGAACATGCAGTTACTCATTAAGGCATGTACACACTTTGAAGGTTCTTTTACTTCCCTCCCCCTCAATTCTCACAGGCTTTGTGGCCGCAGTACGAAAGTCCAAATATTTTATTTGGCACCTTCATATGACAAGAATTTGCCACTGGGGGCAGAGCCCTGCTGATTCATGGATAATACACTTATGTGCAATTTATACATTTTCCTTTAACTGCTTTGATACTAATGGCTAGAGTTAAACACACTGCAGCCAACTGAGCCTAAGGAGCCACCATCCTTAAGTGATGTGTCAAAAGGCAACAACTGCCCCTTTCCTCACACACTACACACCCTAGTGAGCATGCCTATTTATTGTTATCGATGAATAATCTCAGAACAACTGCACTAGGTCTTTTTTCATTGATGTGAGATGCAGTATCTGCTAGTACACATACACATTTCAACAAACATGACTGCCTCCCAGCCTTCAGGGTGTGGATAATAATAATTAACACCTAGCCCTTCTATAATGGTTTTCATCAGTAGAGATCACAGGATTATCCCTGTTTTACAGATGGGGAAACTCAGGCAAAAGGAGGTGCAGTGACTTGCCCAAAGTCACCCAGCAGGCCAGTGGCACAGCTGGGACTAGAAACCAAGGCCTTGGCTACACTTGCAGCTGTACAGCGCTGTGAGGTAAACCTGTCTTCGTACAGCTGAGTAGGGAAAAGTGCTGCAGTCTGTCCACACTGACCGCTGCCAGCGCAGTGGTGTGGCCACACTTGCAACATTTGCAGCTGTGTTGGGAGCGGTGCATTATGGGCAGCTATCCCAGCATTCATGTGGCTGCAACGTGCTTTTCAAAACG
Source organism: Emys orbicularis (assembly GCF_028017835.1). Classification (NCBI taxonomy): domain Eukaryota; kingdom Metazoa; phylum Chordata; order Testudines; family Emydidae; genus Emys; species Emys orbicularis. The sequence continues at coordinate 308,955,977 of NC_088683.1, forward strand.
GGGGGGGGGGGGTGTGTGGATTGTGACAGGGAGTGTGTGGGGAGAGAGAGTGCTTTTTGGAGCATGTCAGCTCTCTATTTTGCAAGTTCCGAACTCCCGGCCCCCTGCTCATTCATTTACTCACTCAAAGCAAGCTGCAAACTGTTTGCTTTTCTCTGTGGTACGAGCTTTGAAACCGGCACTTCCGCATTCCTGCAGCCGGTCACAACAATGGAGAGGATTGGCCACTTGACAAGGTGATTAGTACAGCGCTGCAAGTGTTTACACTCACACCCGTGAGTCGTAGCCACTCCACTGCATCTGTTATTCCTCTCGGAGATGTGGAGTACCTGCAGCGGTGTACCCAGGGAGATACAGCGCTGCAAGTGCCCTGTCAGTGTGGATGGGGAGTGAGTTACAGCGCTGGGGGAGGCTTTACAGTGCTGTAACTTGCAAGTGTAGCCAAGGCCCAAGTCTCCTGAGTGGGTCCCAGGGACCTCTTAGTGCTAGCTGGCAGAGAACACAGGGGGTGCATAGTGTTTTACAGGAATCCCCTGGGTCAGATATATGCTTAGTAGTTCACCAAAGGGTGATATGTGAGGTCTCTACTGAGAGCCAGTAGCCTGCTGGTCATCATAATCATTGTGAAATGTATGTACGGATAATATTTAAGAAGATATGTATCTATACAGAAAGTTATGTTCTTAAGGTATTGGACGTAAGGTGGGTCACCATGAAATGACCAGCAGGTGTGAGGACTGTTGAACGCTGTTTGTCCAGAGAGACTTGGAAAGTATCATACCCTGGAAGGGGAAATCACTTAGTGACCTGGCCGGAGGGGCGAGTCATGGAGAGGAAGCAGCAGCTCCTAGAGTGAGAGAGGGGCTGCAGACTGAGAGAGAGACAGAGAGTGACAGAGTGCAATTACTGGAAAGGAGAGTTTGCCAAGGCAGAGCTAATCCCCAGAACAGCCAGGAGGAGGTGCCGTCGAGTGGTGAGTAGAGCACCCCGTGACAGGCTCCCATAGGTACAGGTCCTCTTGAAGCACGAAGACTTAGTATAATGGTTTTTGCTGAAAGACATGAGGGCAAGTAGAAATCTGGCCAAAGAGGCTGGGAGAAACATGGGTACTTCTAGCTATGGGGAGGTTGGGGCTGCAGGCATCATGCGCCCCTTACAAAGATATGTTATCATAACTTGTCTTCCAGGAGGGTTATAGATAGGAGACTACGTAGCTTCACCAAATGTATTTGTGTCTCCAATTTACTGCCTCCTTCTCTTGCAGGCTTAAGCTGCTCTAGAGCAAAGATATAGAGATGGGTTTGGGCTTGGCCATAAATATAGTTTCCTGCACTCAGCTGAATTTTTGCCAGTGAGTTGTACAAAAAGGCTTGGCCTCTTCCCACACCAGTGTGGTGTCCTCGTTTTGCCTGTAATACAGTCAGTGTCAGAACGCAAAAGTCAACCTTAAACAAATGAAACACAGGAAATATTAGTAGGGAAACTCCTGATTATATTTACCCTGCTTCTAAGCTCCAGTTATGCCTTGGAACTCACCCTGAGGTGCTTGCATGGAGTGGAATGGCCTTTCCGAACTTCCAAGCAGTTAGGGAAAACTGAAGTCCAGGAGTGGAAGCCTGACCCTGTAAGGTGCTGAGCGCCCTCAGGTCCCACTGATATCAGTAAAGAAGAACTGCAATGGGAACTGAGGGTACCTTGCATTTTGCAGTAGGCATATCCAAAAGTTTTGAAGCCACTGCTGGTCATCCGAGTTTTGCAGCACAGTATGGTCTCACCACTTGGTGCCCATTGTATGAGCCCAAAACCACTACTCTGCCATGTACAAGTTTCTCAGTGAAATACAGAAATACAAAAGAATGTCCTAGAAAAGGTCAAGATAGTTGTGGTGATCTGTGCTGCCTCCAGGGTTTTGAAGGTGAGAATGAAAAACGGTGTGGAAAAAGAGTAGACTATGGGATGGAACAGAGGGATTTGTGGGAATTTGACCCCAGACTCCTTCACTTTCCTGAGAGGAGTGATGGTATTCCACAATACAAGCCGGCAGCCCCACAATACATTGCAAAAAATTCTCACAAATCAGTGTCAGTCTGCGGTTCAGGGGTCACTGGGATGCCTACCCACTGTGCCACATTTTTTGCTGATACCAGTTTGGAATTGGAAATCCCCAGTAGGTGCTGTTGTGATGGAAGCTTGTAGAATAGTGTGTTGGAGGGATGCGTGGGAGTTCTGACCACTATGCCGGGGCGAGTTTAGTTCTATGAATAGGGTCAATAAAGCACACGTAAATTAGAATGGACGAGGAACAGTTGAGAACTGCTTGGAGAGAAATGGGAGCCTCAGGGCCTGATTCCCCACTTGATTACATCAGTTTTACACTGTTATAGCCTTATTGAAATCATTGGAGTTATACTCACGTAGAACTGGTGTAAGCGAGTGGAGGACTCAGTATCTGGCAGTGAGAGTGAGGCTTTATCACTGTTAGAGTATCTTTATTTATTTCAGATTTTGTTTGAATTATGTCTGGTTGAGTCTCTTGAACTATTAGTGGCATTTGTTTGCCAAAGAAAGGAAATACTGAGTAGCTCGCACAGAATTTTACAAATCACTTCACATTTGAAGTAAATTATTGCACTAAATTATAAAGGTTATTTATTGAGAGCCAATGCCGAGCTCATGGCTGCACAAAAGGAACAGGCCCTGCCACAAGGATGTGACTATATTTTAAATCTAGTATTGTGCTCTTTAAAATGAGCTGCTCACAGCTACTAAAAAGTTGTACCTCTTGGAACACCCTGCAGTGTTAATTTAGTCAATTTACACATTGCATAAGAAATAGTTTCCATCTGTCAACAGCTGACACCTCAGAAGTAAAACATTTTTACAGCTTATTTACACAATCAAAGTGCTGTGCTGAGACTTTTCTCAAATATTTTAAATTGTCTTTATTTAAAGAATAGAATGTGTTACTTAAATATGCAAACTAAGCTGTTCCACCATCCCCTAGAAAATGCATGAAGTACAAAAGCATGCACCAAATACTTAAAGATGCTTACCACAATACACGTATTGGGTTACATTTTTGCTCTTTTACAATGAAATAAATGTAGAGTAACTTCATCTATATCTTTGGATTTATACAGAGAAGAATTTTGTTCAACAAGTTATTATACTCATGGAAAAAGAGGAATAAAAACACCCTCACACTTTCCTTATTATTTAGTATTTGTATTGGCTAGCCCCCATCAGGGACTGGGGTCCTATTGTACTAGGTCAGGGGTGGGCAAACTACGGCCCGCGGGCCACATCCAGCCTGGCTCCCAAGCTCCTGGCCCGGGAGGCTAGCCTCTGGCCCCTCCCCACCGGTGCTCCAGGCAGCACGGTAAGGGGGCAGGGAGCAGGGGGCATTGGATAGAGGGCAGGGGAGTTCGAGGTGGTGGGCAGGGGGCAGGAGTGTGGATGGTGGTCGGGGGGGGAAACGGGGTTGAATGGGGGCAGAGGTACAGGGGGGCAGTCAGGAAGGGGGGGTTGGATGGGGCGGCAGGGGGCAGTCAGGGGCAGGAGTTCCGGGGGCAGTCAGGGGACAGGGAGAAGGGGTGGTTGGATGGGGCAGGGGTCTCGGGGGGGCCATCAGGAATGAGAGGAGGGGTTGGATAGGGCGGCGGGGTTCCGGGGGCAGTCAGGGGACAGGGAGTGAGGGTGTGTGGATGGGGCAGGGGTCCCAGAGGGGTCGTCAGGGAACCGGGAGGTTGGATGGGGCAGGAGTCCCGGGTGGGCAGATAGGAAGTGGGGGCCGGGCCACGACTCCCTCCTCTAACCGGCCCTCCATACAATTTACAAAACCCGATGCGGCCCTCAGGCCAAAAAGTTTGCCCACCCCTGTGCTAGGTACTCTACACATGTATAATGAAAAGCCAGTCCCTGCCCAAGAGCTTACAGGCTAAGTATACGATGAGGCAACAGCAGGGCGGGTGCAAGGATGTTTCGCGCCCTAGGCGAAACTTCCACCTTGCGCCCCACCCTCCCCGAGCCCTGTGGCAGCTCTCTGCCCCCCTCCGCCCTAAGGCACCCCCCCCCATGGCAGCTCCCCCCCCTTCGCCCTGAGGCGCCCCCCCCGCAGCAGCTCCCCCCCTCCGCGGTGAGGCGCCCCCGCGGCAGCTGCTCCCCCCAGCCCGGGGAGCCGTGCGGCAGCTCCCCGCCCCAGCTCACCTCTGCTCCGCCTCCTCCCCAAGCACGCCAAGCATGCTCCACTTCTCCCGCCTCCCAGGCTTGCGGCGCCAAACAGCTGATTGGCGCCGCAAGCCAGAGAGGGAGAGAAGCAGAGCGGGGTGGCATGCTCAGGGGAGGAGGCGGAGCAGAGGTGAGCTGGGGCGGGGAGTTCCCCTGCGTGCCGCCCCCCCCCTTATTTGCTGCAGGCGGTCCTCCCCGTGCCCCCCTGCCCCAGCTCCCTCCGCCTAAATGCCGACGACGACAGGGGTAGCTGAAGATCCGGCCGCCATGATCACCGCCGAAGGACCCGAAATGCCGCCCCCCAAATGCTAGCGTCCTGGGTGACTGCCTAGGTCGCCTAATGGGTTGCACCGGCCCTGGGCAACAGGCAGATACAAGAGATGGGAAGCACAAGGTGATAGTGAGACAGTTCTGATCAGTGGCTATACCTTCAGCAAAGATAACAGTGCACCTAACATTTGACTGCCAGTGAAGTGTTATGCTTAATGCTACATAAGAATTTAGTTTGTCCACCATTTATAGACTTTTCCCCGAATGCCACTTCCAAATCAGGCACTGGTCTATATGAGTAGGAGGATCGGAATCTGGCCCTTGATCTTGTTTTTTTATGTGAAGGGGAGAGGTTTACCCTATCTTTACCTTTATGTAATGCTTCTTCCACTATTCTGGAGTGTAATATCTACAATATGGCTGAGAAAGTGCTTCTTTAAGGCTTTAATCTCAGGTGAAACAGAATCCTTATTGAATCAAGCTTGAACTGCTACCTGGTAAGATGGGTCCAATGGTGCTTTTCCTTGATATCATTTTAATGATCTCTGTATATCTTTATTTTTTTTTATTGCCAAATATTTTCTTTCATCACACTGATGCAAAATGGCTACTCATACAGGGTGATTAGTAAAATAAATGATTAACTGAAACAAGCAAAGACAGCTTTCATGGTCTCTAGATATGTTCTTCTGCACCGTCAGTGCAAACCCTTGCTTTTCTGTATAAAACAGTACTTTTATTTTGCTCTTTGTTGTGTATCTTAGTTATAACTGACCAATTACTACTGCCTTCTGCTTCTGCACTTTAGCAATGAGCGACAAAACAAAGCTGAACCGGTGCTTGACAGGGGAGGACAAATAATACATTCAGTGTATTACTTTCCAGACACTAGGCCAGATTTAATCAGGTTCTATGGTCAGCATATCCAGCCCAGGGCTGGCCTTACCATGAGGCGAACTGAGGCGGCTGCCTCAGGTGCCAGACTGTGGGGGGGGGGGCACTAGGACCCAGAGTGTAGAAAATTGTGTCTGCTGCTGGTGCATATATAGTCTCTCTGCTCTAGATGCACAGAGATGGCGGAGTGCTGTGCTGGAGGAAGGAGGGCACAAGAGACATAACAGGCAGGCAGGAGAAAAGGTGAGAGGGAATAACAGAAAGCAGCAGGAGCTGCAGGGAGAGAGAGGAGGAGGAGCCTCTTATGTACCTCTCTAGCACCCCCAGGAGCCTGGACTGATTAACACCAGCTTCTCAGGGAGCTTCCTATTTCCTGCTGCTTCCCTAAACCCACTTGAGGAGAACAGGCAGTCAACTGAAGTAGTAGGAGCCAGTTAGGCCCTTAAGACGCTGATATCTTCTCTCACTCAGGCCCTGCTACCAGTCTGCTTATTTGTCCCCTTCAATTGAGTGTTGAGAGCCACTATAGCTGGCACCGAACAGCAGTCATGAGTGAAAGAAGAAAACGCCCCTCTGGGGCAGCATTCAGAAAAAGAAAGAAAGCAAAGGAAGCTTTTCTATCTAAGCAGGAAGGAGCTCTCCTGAGACACACAGACACAAATGTTCATGGTGAGCCTTCTGGCCCCAGTGAGGATGTGAGTGGTGAGGAGATGCCTGATCTTCCAGTTAGCCAGAGTGCAGGTAACCTGGCAGCTACTGCAGCATCCATATTTCCATCTCAAATGGATGTAACCATGCACATTCCTGAAGAAAAGTGTATATCAGAGAAGAGTGTGGTGGAGGTGCAAGAAACAGCTGCTGCTGAGTTTAGTTCCTTAAGTCTAGATGATCCAGGACTGTGGACCCACTTCAGCAGTAGACTGAGGGACTTCCTTGTACTGCATGGACCACAGCAAGTGAAAAACTTCATGTTCCCCAAAGACAATGAAAATAGAAGTTTCCATCCAACACATTACTGGCATGATATCCCCAATGGTGACAAAGTGGAGAGGCCATGGCTTATGTACTCAAAAACCCAGAATGCTGCATACTGTTTTGGTTGCAAACTCTTCCAGTCTAATGTTCCAGCCACATTGGGTTCTACAGGAACAAAGGACTGGAAAAATCTGTCTAGAAATCTGACATGCCATGAGAAGGCAGCAAATCACCAGAGAGCATTCCATAGGTGGAAAGAGCTTGAGATGAGACTAAGGTTAAAGGCCACCATAGATGATCAGCATCAAGAGAAGACTGCATCAGAGTCTCTTTACTGGCAAAATGTTTTGAAAAGGCTCATTGCCATTGTGAGACTGCTTGCTACCCAAAACCTAGCACTGCATGGCACTTCAGATCAGCTGTATGTGCCAAACAATGGAAACTTCCTTAAAATTGTGGAGCTGATGGCTGAGTTTGATGCTGTATTCCAGGAGCATCTAAGAAGAGTCACCACCCAAGAAATGTACAAACACCACTACCTTGGAAAAACAATTCAAAATGAGATCATACAGTTATTGGCAACAAAAGTCAAACAGAAGATTGTGGCAGATCTGAAGTCAGCAAGATATTACTCTGTTATTCTGGACTGCACACCTGACATCAGCCATACGGAAAAAATGACTTTAATGGTGCGTTTTGTAACAACAACAGAACCTAGTGAAATTGTCCCTGCAATGGTGCCTGTCAGAGAGCATTTTCTAGAATTTATTGACATTGATGATACTACAGGAGCTGGTATGACAAATGTGCTTCTTTAAAAGCTGGAAGATACGGGAATTGCGATAGCTGACATGAGAGGTCAGGGCTACGATAATGGTGCCAACATGAGAGGAAAGAACAGAGGAGTGCACACACGGATCCGAGTTAAACCTTCGAGCTTTTTTTGTCCCATGCAGTTCTCATTCATTGAACTTGGTGGTCAGTGATGCAGCATCAGCTTCTAGTGAGGCTGCTGAATTTTTTAATGTAATTCAAAGCATCTATGTATTTTTCTCTGCATCAACTCATCGATGGCAAATTTTGAAGCAACATCTGGGAACATCCTCTTTGACACTGAAACCACTGAGTTCCACACGATGGGAAAGTCGAGTGGAGGCAATAAAGCCTATCAAACACCAAATTGGGAAGATAGATGAAGCCATAGTTGCCATTATGGAGGAAAATGCTATGACAGGAACTGTTTGTGGGAGAACAGTGGCAGAGGGAAATGGAATCACCAGAAACATACATAACTTCAAATTTCTGTGTGGCTTAGTGTAGTGGTATGACATACTGTTTGAAATATATGTTGTAAGCAAGAGACTCCAAGGTGTTGACCTGATATATCTGGAGCAATGGAACAACTGGACAAAGCAAAGTCATACCTACAGTCTTACCGGTCAGATGAGGGATTTCAAAACGTTCTGAAGAGTGCACAGAAGTTGGCAGAGGAACTTCACACTGAAGCTATTTTCCCACCTATTCAAGAATACAAGAGTCACCGAAGAAGAAGACATTTTGATTACGAGGCATGGAATAATCCCATAAGAGACCCCGAACAACAATTCAAAGTTGAATTCTTTAACCAGGTGCTAGATTATGCAATACAGTCAGTTGAAGAACGTTTCATGCAGCTCGAGGAACACAGCAGTATATTTGGGATGTTATATGATATTCCAAAACTCCTCACTATACCTGAAGAAGACCTACACCAGCAATACAGGGCACTAGAGACAGTGTTGATACATGATGACATGCGCGATATTGATGCAAGTGATTTAGGTGATGAACTGCAGGGGCGCCCAGAGGGGGAGGCAAGTGGGGCAATTTGCCCCAGGCCCCGGGCCCCACAGGGGCCCTGTGAGCCCTGTCCGAGAATCCCTTTCCTGGCTAGAGGCGCCTTTTTAATTTTTACTCACCCGGCGGCGGTCCGGGACTTCGGCGGCACTTTGGCGTCAGGTCCTTCACCTGCTCCAGGACTTCTGCAGCACTTCGGCGGCGGGTCCTTCAGTGCCGACGACAACTCAGAGCGAGTGAAGGACCCGCCGCCAAAGACTTGGAGCACCACCCGGTGAGTACAAGCACCGCAGCGGGTGGCGCCTTTTTTATGTCCACTCCCCCAAAATTGCTTTGCCCCAGGCCCCCTGAATCCTCTGGGCGGCCCTGGAACAGAGCAGGTAATCATCAAGTGATCCATCCCCTGTCGCCCATTCCCAGCTTCTGCCAAACAGAGGCTCAGGACACCATCCCTGCCCATCCCGGCTAATAGCCATTGATGGACCTATCCTCCATGAATTTATCTAGTTCTTTTTTGAAACCTGTTATAGTCTTCGCCTTCACAACATCCTCTGGCAAAGAGTTCCACAGACTGACTGTGCGTTGTGTGAAAAAATACTTCCTTTTGTTTGTTTTAAACCTGCTGCCTATTAATTTAATTTGGTGGCCCCTATTTCTTGTGTTAGGAGAAGGAGTAAATAACACTTCCTTATTTACTTTCTCCACACCAGTCATGATTTTATAGACCTCTATCAAATCCCCCCTTAGTCATCTCTTTTCCAAGCTGAAAAGTCCGAGTCTTATTAATCTCTCCTCATACGGAAGCCGTTCCATACCCCTAAGCATTTTTGTCGCCCTTTTCTGAACCTTTTCCAATTCCAATACATCTCTTTTGAGACGAGTCGACCACATCTTGATACAGTATTCAAGATATGGGTGTATCATGGATTTATATAGAGGGAATATGATATTTTCTGTCTTATTATCTATCCCTTTCTTAATGATTCCCAACATTCTGTTTGCTTTTTTGACTGCCACTGCACATTGAGTGGATGTTTTCAGAGAACTATCCACAATGACTCCCAGATCTCTTTCTTGAGTGGTAACAGCTAATTTAGACCCCATCATTTTATATGTATAGTTCGGATTACATTTTCCAATGTGCATTACTTTGCCCCGCCCCTGGGGCTACAGGTTGTTTGCATGCTCTGCCATGCCCTGAGGGTCTGAGATCCCAACTGCTATTGTCTGCCCCAGCCAAGAGGTTCGGGGGCCAGAGATTGAATATTTGTTCTGCCCCATTTCCAGGGCTATGGACTGCTTGGTTGCTCAGCCCCGCCCGGGGTCCTGAGTTCCCCAATCGCAATCATTTGACTCAACAAGGAATCCAGACGGCTGTGTGATGGGGTATATCAACCCCATAGTGGGCCAACAGGGGTGGCCCTGCTTGACACACTGAACCCTGTGACAGAGGATACACAGCACCTATCAGTACTGACATCATAGTGTTCGGTTACTGTGACACTGCACCCCATATTCTTCATGGTGATAGTATTATGATATGATTATGACATATGTATTATGTATTTTATGCAAGATAAGTCATGTGAGCTGTCATTGAAAAGGTTATGATTTGCTGAATATGTGTATCCTATTTGTATGCATGTATCATTTTTGTATCTGAAGTTATGAATACTGACTATGCATCTGTAGTTCAAATCTAGTTACACCTGGGTAACACCCACTAGACAAGATGTTTTGAGTATAGATAGTGGGTGGGGAAGGGCCTATTCAGTGCAATGGACCATTAGGAAAAAACACTAGGCCTTAGGAGAAGCTGATCTCCCACCTGGGGAGCCTTCCTGTGAACGCTCCAAACAGCCTGTGAGTGATGGCTGCTATGACTCTACAAGGATATGTGATGAAATGTCTCTAGACTCCATCTTGGGATGTCAGTATTTTTCCACCAACCAGTCTGGGAATCAAGCTTTGAAACAAAGGGTTCCCGCCATATGCAAAAGCTATATAAGGCAGGGAGTGACATCATCTGGGGTTCTTTGCTTCCCACCAAGATGATTCCTGGAAACACCTGAGGAACAAAGACTGAACTGGGGGAAGTTCTGGACCCAGGCTAAAGGGATTTTTCGCCTGTGACTGGAACACCTGGGAATTCCAAGCTGTAAAGCAAGTGCAGCTTGCCCCTTAAGAATCTGCAGCCTGCTTGTATCATCTCTTAGGGTGAGAATCTGCTATTCATATCCAATATATTTAGTATATTAAGTTTAGTTTGCATTTTTTGTTTATTTGCTAGGTAATCTGCTTTGATCTGTTTGCTATCCCTTATAATCACTTAAAATCTATCTTATGTAGTTAATAAACTTGTTTTTGCTTTATCTAAACCAGTGTGTGGGAATCTTAGCTCAGGGCTAAGAGGCTGTTGCATATTCCTCTCCACATTGAGAAAGGGGGTAAATTTTATGAGCTTATGCTGTACAGTTACCTGTGCAGCACAAGACACTATAATTTTGGGTTCATACTCCAGAGGAGATGCGTGCCTGAGGAGCTGGCAGTAGCTTTCCCATGCAGGGGCTGGTCAGAGAGCCTGTTTGCAGCTGTGTGTGTCCCTACCTGTATGTATGCTGGTGAAAGTGCAGGCTGGAGGGCTTTGTAGCTTGTCACAGCAGTACAGTGTGAGAGGGAGCCCAGGCTGGTGGGTCAGGGGGCTCAGTGGTAACCCAGTTCCACGTCACAGCCCGGGGGGAACCTGTTGCAGTTACCTGAAAAGGTAATATTATGACAGTTAAGGACACAATATGAAAAGAAATTTGCTTTAATCTAATGGCAGGGTCATGCTGCCTGCCCATTTTGCATCCATTTTTTACTTATTTTTAAGCGTCACACTAAATGTTCCTTGTTACCAGTAACCCCCACTTTTCTTATCTCTCTCTCCATCACTTTCCTTATGTGACTTCCTCTGTATTTATTATTTCTGCAACATTGGTGCCACCCCCTAATTTGAACACAGCTAAGTTGACACGAAAAGAATGCACCCAGCAAATAAAGACATGAAGTAGCTGTGCAGGGTGAAGAGTGATGCTATTGGGGGCGGGGACTGTTTGTTTTGATTTTAATTTGTCAAAGAATTCTCTGAAAATCCTGAGAGGCCTGGACATGGCTACAGCCTGCAAGAAGTAGCCCTGCTTGAAGACAGACAGATGTGTCACCATGGTAACAGAAGCAGCTCCATGGAAGTGTTCTGTGCATCACTCAACCATCCACGGACAGTAGTTCAAAAACCACTGAGCTTCCTGAAATGCAACAGAGAGGGGATGGAAACAGTCAATAGGTGTAAGGTAAAGATATTTACCCAACTTCCATATTTTTCATCAGGGAGCTCATGGCTTTTTTCAGACTCAAAATAGGCTCTCTTTTTGTAATCTCATAGGCACAAACCCGGAGTGCAATCCTGCTCTCAGTGAAGCCCGTGGGAGAGTTCTTTATATGAACAGCAAGAGCAAAGGCCAAATTTGTTCTTTTGCTTCAGAAGTTTGCTCTGTGTTGCATCCTCTTTTGCCCTTTCCTCTTCGCACTTTCTGTTCTATGTGCAGATTGTTGATATTTGTTTTCTTCCCTTGAAGACATTTTGTTTCTCTTTTGAAAACTAATAAAACAGGTGAACATATAAAATGTCTGCTCTGACTTTATGGAATCAGAGCCATGGGTTATGAATCAAAATTTATTAAATGAAATAGACCTGTTGATTGGGAAGCCAATGCTGAAAAACGATCTGGCAGTGCCAGATGTGGCCACAATATTGAGCTGCTCAAATACATCTGTATTGGCGAACTGGTCACAGAAGTCCTGATTTCAGGGATAAAACTGAGATACTTTGTCTATAAACTAGTCTAAAATAGAATATTCAATATAAATATCCAATCTGTGGGATCTTGTTAAGCATATGGGATATGGGGTGTATATATAGGATAGTAAAACCTGACCTAATGATTCCACTGTATTTTTCACAGAAAAGGTGTTAACCTTTTAGGGCTAAATTCCAGTTTGAGTAATTAGTCTATAAGCCCTTCTAAATTCCTTCCCCCCTCCCCTGCTCATTACTGTAGTGTGGATATGATAGTCTTTATTTCCTGCCCTGCCCTGTTGTATAGTAGTGCTGTGTGCTGTTAAATGGCTAGCTCATTCCACCACAGAGATGGAAGTATGTCACTGGATGGGGAAGTGATCCACTTGTATAAAATATATCTTATAAAGATATAAAGGCATTATGTATACTGTAATAGACCCAGGCCAGTTGGGTACAGAAGAATAGCGGAAGGCAGATATACTGGCCACTGGATTAACAGTTTTCTGTTCCCTGATTGACCAGAGCAGGGGCTGCTCCAGGCTAATGAGAACACTTGACTCCAATTAACCTGCAAAGGGTCAGGTGAGGCCATTAAGCTAATGTGACCACCTGACTATAAAAAGGGCTCACTCCAGTCAGGCAGAGGAGAGGAAGTGCAGCTGAAGGGCTGGTTAATGAAGGCACCCTCAAGTTATTGATAAGGGAGCCCTAAGGTAAGGGTGGAGAAGCAGGAGAGCTGTGGGGAAGTGGCTCAGGGAAATGTAGCAACTCTGGCAGTGAAAGGTTGGCTGCCAACAGCTGCTACCATTAAGGTCCCTGGGCTGGAACTCAGAGTAGAGGGCGGGCCTGGGTTCCCCCCAACCCACCACTACCGGAACACCTCCTGGGAGGGGAAATCAGGCCCCTGTCAGGAGAGGAGGCTAAACTGTTCTAAAACAAGCCCCTAGGGACAACAGAGACTGTGGGAGTTCTCTCACCAACCTCCTTGCTGGCCTATGATGAAAAGGGCTCAGTAGACTGTAACCCTGGCCCTAGAGAGAGAAGGGCTACATGGAGGGTCACAGTGAGCCACTGAGGCTAGCATATACCGCCTAGAAGCGCAGGACCCACGGGGACAAGGTCAGAGCTCTGCCACAATACCCATAAATCACTTTCATTATAAGGCTGAGCACCAGAGAAAGATAGTCACTGGGAATAAATATTCATGGAGCTGCTCCTTCTGAGAGGAGACGTAACAGTTTTCAAGTACATAAAAGGTTATTACAAGGAGGAGGGAGAAAAATTGTTCTTCTTAACCTCTGAGGATAGGACAAGAAGCAATGGGCTTAAATTACAACAAGAGAGGTTTAGGTTGGACATTAGGAAAATCTTCTTAACTGTCAGAGTGGTTAAGCACTGGAATACATTGCCTAGAGAGGTTGTGGAATCTCCATCGTTGGAGATTTTAAGAGCAGGTTAGACAAACACCTGGTCAGGGATGGTCTAGCTAGATAATACTTAGTCCTGCCATGAGTGCAGGGGACTGGACTAGATGAGCTCTCCAGGTCCCTTCCAGTTCTATGATTCTATGGTTAAGGAGGTATATGGGGGTAGAAAAAAACCTTTATTTCACATTGGTAGTAGCAGTGAGATGCTTGATAATAACAGACTGGAGGATTTAGTGAGCTGATAACTAAAGGTTACAGAAGGTCATAGGAATGGAGAAGTTGACTTTTGAACATTACAAACAGCCAGACAATTTTTTTAAGGCATGACTTCCTTTTATTGTATCTAAACACAAATAAAGACTAGGCCTCCAAGGACTCAGTCAGTTAGTATGGCTTCCTTTTCTGTTTTTGACAAGATCCCAATTATACTGGGCAGCTGACTCCATGTGATCTATTGAACCCATGAAACAAAACATGTGGATGTCCTGAGATTAGAAAGGGAATTGGGTTCATAGTTTTACTTAAAAGATTTACTGGCTTAACTAGAAGGCGGGTAGAGGAAAGAAGAGGGTCCAATAGTATATATCACCTGGTATTAGGAGATACCAGACAAAACTGTCTGACTCACATGTGACTAGCTGACAATGTTATGTACATAAAATCCTAAAAATAAAATGCACAAAACTAATTTGAAAAACACCCTGGAGCTTTTCCTTCAGATGTGGATGAAATATTGAGTCTTTCTTTGGAAGGCCAGTCTGAAGGGTTATGGTCAGCAATAGCTCTGGTTGCAATCTAGCATGTCTCAACATTAGGGGGGAAAAACATCTAGTGGTACTGAGAAATCAGAGGTAATTTACCTGATTATTCAGAACAACTCTCTGTGGTATAAGGGGAAGCTGCCTCCTCATGCTGCATTTCTCTAACATCTTCTGAATAGGTTTTCTGAGGTAACCATGACCAGTCAGTGGTACATGAGTGGTAAAATACCCACTGTACCCTCTCTGAGGGACCAATTGTGATAGCTCTACTCATTCCACAAGCAATCCCCTTGATTTATTCAATGTGAGTTGGAAGGGGAATCTGGTCCCTGGCTGTTTTTGGCTATTGTCCCTTCTACACATTTCCTGAAGTATGTCAAATTTAAACTAGGGAAGCTGCAGCAGCATCCTTATTTGAAAATCTTTATATGTTAGTTAGCTTCTGTGTCTAGTAAAAATGTTCATGATTTCACTAGATTACTTTGTAATCTGTACAGAATAGAATTTTGTTTTATTTACTCCACCATATTTCATACCAAGGTCTATCAGGTTGCTTTAAAAAGAACCAGTTTTATTGAGAGTGGGAAGTTCCCCCCCACACACACACACTTTGAAAAACTGCCATTGGACATTACTTTCCACTTGAACAGGTATCAGAGAATGGATTAGGATACCTGAGGTTAAGGTAGGACACTGCTAATGGCTATTGTGGCAAATTGCCGGCACAACTATGATGGGTCTCATGCTTTCTCTTCTTGGGAGGGGGGGGGTTCAGGGTGCCATTTCTTGCACTTGAACTGGGATATTAACTGCCCCACTAGTGTCCTAGAGGAGGGGAGTGGAGAGGGAGGGACCCAGGCCCACCCTCTACTCCAGGTCCCAGCCCAGGGGCCCTAGGGATAGCGGTAAACCACTTGAACTAGCGGTTCCTTCCCCTGGGCTACTTCCCTCTTCTGCCCTTCAGCTTGTGGGGGATTCCTACCCTCCCTCTGCACAAGCCAGGTGTCCCTTTACCTAGGGTCTTGGTCTTCTTAGCCCACCGCAGCACTTCTCCAAACTTTCTTCTGCTTCCCTCCAAACTGCTCTCTGCTCCAACACCAATCCACTCTGCTTCAACTCCTTCCCCAGTCTGATTGAAGCAGGGGTTTTTTATCAGGTGACTGGCTTCAGGTGCTTTAATTGGCTTCAGGTACTTTAATTAATCTATAGCAAACTTTCTTCTCTCTACAGGGAATAAGGCTCCCTTCTAACCCTCTCCTGCTGCCCTCTGGCCATGCTGTATCACACTATATAGTAATGTGTAACTTGGGTGTAAGCACAAGTATTTGTGGAAGGCTGCTAGAACCCAAAGTTTGGCATAAATTTTATGGTAATTCAATGATTTCATGGTCTATACAATTCTTCACTATTTATGGTAGCACCTGTGATGTTCTAGCTAGAATAGGGTAGTGCATCTTTAAAAGACATGTTAGTGATCACTAAAATATGCATACCCAGAAAATGAACACCCTCTCCCTCAAATCTGATGTAGTGGAGAAGAAAAACTCAAAGCTCCAGAAGGCTGCTGAGGATATTATACTACTGGTGGATAAGGATGTACTAATATTAAGGAATATGTCATGGTTGTTTGTCACAGAGTGAGAGTTAACAAAGAGAATGTAATCATTTCAGCCCCAGCATCTTCTATCACAATGCTATGTTGATGTAACCTGTATACTGAAAGGTTAAAATGTTAAGAGGACTCCCCCTACAGTGCAGTTTTCAGTACATTACAAGTCAACATACAACTTCCTGAGTTTCCTCTTTTTATTCCAGTTGTCCACCAGAGGGAGCCAAACTCCACTGATACTGCATGGTAACAATGTAAACTGTAATAGAGTTAAAACCCACTTCATCAGATGCATGGAGTGGAAAATACAGAGGCAGGTATAAATACACAGCACATGAAAAGATACCTGCCTCTGTATTTTCCACTCCATGCATTTGATGAAGTGTGTTTTAGCCAACGAAAGCTTATGCCCAAATAAATTTGTTAGTCTCTAAGGTGCCACAAGGACTCCTCCTTGTTTTTGCTGATACAGACTAACATGGCTACCACTCTGAAACCTATAATAGAGTTGTGTCACTGGACTATCTGAGCTGGTTGAACATAGATCAAATCCATCCCCTCAAAAAGGAAGTGACCAAAGAATCAATGTCTCTAGCACACTTTAAAAGTACGAGTCCTGTCTTTCTCCTGACACTTTGAGAATAACTAGTATAAAGTAAGTATGTGGAAATGGACAAAGTGTTCTGTGATGGGAAGAAAACGTTGTGATACTCTATAAGGCACTGAAAACTTATCCCAAGCCAGGACTGAAAGATGTTTGCTTGCTGCTGCAAATCCAGTTGACCCTGTTCACACCAGCAGGGCTGCCATTTCAACCCTGGCTTGGAAAAGAGAGGGAGGCTAATGTGTTTCTCACATTGACATATTTCCCCCGCGTGCACACACACACACACCAAACAATCCTGGTATCACACTTTCTGATGTCCCACATTAATTTTGCTGATTTCATTATGCACAAATGTTCATCTCAAGGCATCTGTCCTCAAAACTGGACAGAGTTCAAATCATGCTCTATGCACCATAACACAGGGCAAGGCTAAGGCCTCGCACATGACTAAAATATGAATAACAACACTTCTCCTACCTCAGAGGGGTATTGTGAGGAGCAAATCATTAATGTTTGTGAAGTGCTCAGACACTACAGTGGTGAGTGCTATAGAAAAGCCTGTAGGTAAATAGAAGGATAATGAACCATTGTGCAACAATTAATGGCAGGTATGAAAGCAATGAGTAAGCTATTTCTTTTATCTCCACCTGCCCTGGAGAAGCTGGTGGCATCGTGCCATGATCTCTGTTAAAGTTGCAGTGTACATTTAGTATTGGTTTGTTTAAAGAAATGCCACTCCACACAGATCAAATCCATGCATCTTATCCAGCACCAGAGATTTGGATAAGGAGTGTTGATTCAATCCCTCTACTTCAAACTGCCTACCGATGTCAGGGTTAGCTACTGAATGTCTGAAAATCAAACTTCATTCAGATGGTGCTCAAACAGTTACCTACTCAAAGGTAAACAGTAACTAGATACTTAGCCACAAGCAGAGGTTTTTGTCTGTCGATATTCTGTAAGACAGGGATAATACTTCCCTACCTCACAGGGGAGTTAGGAGGATAAAATCCTCCTTATATGTGTGAGGCACTCTGCTGGGGTTTACAGACCCCACATTAAACCAGAGCAAGGCATGGGGCAGTACTGGGCCAGGAAGGCTCCACCCCTCAGCAGCTGCAGGGCATGTGCCAGGTGGAGGGACAGTTTAAATGGGCACAGGTAGCCCAGGAGTAAGGGGGAAGAAGTTACAGGCTGTGCTAGGAAATGAGGCCGATGCCCGGAGCTGTGGGAAGAGTGATTATAGCATTGGTAAGGCCACTCTGGAAGCAGTGATCCATTTTAACTTCGCCCCCTGTCCATCCCCCCCCCCCCCCACTTTTTTTTTTTTTTTTTTAAATTTTTGCAATTGGAAACCCAAGAGAGGCCCTGAAGGAGGGGATGTTGTCCCCCTGGCAGGCTATACTGATACTGCTAAGTCTATGACTGTGCCCCAGATGGAGGAGCCACAGCCTGGGAGGAAGTGATCTGGGGTGGGGAGTGTAACTTGGGGTGGACCAATGAGTGGTCTGGACATGGCAACACCCCTTTAGGGCCCTGGGCTGGGAACTGGTGGAGTGGGAGGGCCTGAGTCCCCCTCCCCTCTGTTGTGAGAGAACCCTGCAGGGGTGGGAACTGAGGCTCACTGTATATGACCTGGCTATCAAAAATGTGACTTTCACCCACCCCACCTAACACGGCTGAAGATTCAACATCCCTTTTAACAAGTACTGTACAGTCAGTCCCTGTTAGAATGAAGGGTGGATGCCAATTTATTAAAATGAGTATTGAATTTAATTGATCCTGGCCAGGAGAGGAAGGCAGCAGAGTTCAACTGGCCGAAGGGAGGCAGGGGAAGTTTTGTTTGCCCTTATCAAACCTATCTGAAAATGCTGGGGCTGCTGAATAGTTTTTGTACAGCTTTGTCAGTATAGAAACCACTGTGGTTAAAGAGGTAAAATCTCCTAATGTTAGAGTTGCCAACCCTCCAGGATTGTCCTGGAATCTCCAGGAATTAAAGATTAATCTGTAATTAAAGACTGTCATGTGATGAAACCTCCAGGAATACGTCCAACCAAAATTGGCAACTCTACCTAGTGTAGAATCAGTTATACTGGTATACCAACTTTTATAAGCGCCTGTAAGAGTCCCTCGCTCTCCCGCTCGGAGGGAGGCCACTCCGGCTGGCCCAGTCCGGTCCAGACTAGAGTCTGCAGGGTAGCCGAGAGCCCACAATAGGGCTGGGCGATCAACTGTCGCTACCAGGCTTCGGCCTGGGCTGGGGTAGCTCAAGTGGTCAGCCCTTCAACACAGTTTATCAGGGGTGGCTCCGGCCTGGGCAGGGCCCAAGCAGCCCACAAACAACCAATCTTTAAGGGTGGGCCCTGGCCTGGGTGGAACCCAGGCAGCCAGCGAGCAAGCAGTCTTTACAGGGCTGGCTTTAGCCTGAGTAGGACTCAGGCAGCCAGAAAACAAACAGTCTCTCCAGGTGAGTGATAAAGGAGCTCCTGTCCTGGGCTAGAGCCTCCTTGCACTGTGTAGGGGGTCAGTCACCCGGGGGGATGGGGGTGGCAGGGGGATGTGGGCCCACTCTACTCCACCACGTCCCAGCCCAGGGCCCTGGCAGGGGCAGGATTGGCTGTCCCTGCGTCGGCGGGGATCCAGCCGCAACACGCCGACCGAGCCACGCCAGGCTCTGCAGACGGCTGCTCCGTGGCTGCCTCTGGGCTACTTCCTGCCACCCTGGGGTTTGGTACCTGCGGCCTCCAGGCCTCTTCCGACTCTTCGGGGTAAACCGCAGCAGGTACTCCAGGCCAGTCGTCGTCCATGTCTGGGGATCGGGAACAGCCAGGCACCGGTTCCTCTCAGGGCCTTGGGAGAACAGACCGAGTGTCGTCCTCCTTTGCAGGCTCTCCCCCAACTGTGCTGCAGGGCTGGCTTTTTATACTTCCGGCCATGCCCTGGTACTTCCGGCGAGGGGGGCAGGGCGATCTAGGCTCCACCCTCCAAGGTGCCTGTAAGAGTCCCTCGCTCTCCCACTCGGAGAGAGACCACTCAGCCTCACTACAGTGCCTTTATACTACTTTGGGGTTGTACTGCTTTAGTTACATTGGTTTGACTATAAATTTGACTAAGCTTGGAACTGAGCTTGTAAACTGTGTCTACACTGACATTATCAAATGTTTGATGGTGGGCATCGGCCAGGGCTTCTCTTGCCTTCCATCAGGCAGAGATGGGCTTGGTTGCCTGGCTCATTTGGACAGGTTCTACATGCACTTTAACAAACTCAGCTATGTTCTGACTAGCAAAAAGGTCATAGTTCTACAAGTTCTGCAAAATCTAAAACCATTATGTGCTCCGGGGAATCATGTAAACTAGAGACTGCAAGAACCTAGTAGATCATCTAATTCATCCCTCTGATAGTGACAGCTTAGTCCATACAATGTATTTTCTAATATTTTGTTCAGTCTACTTTAAAATACTTCAAACAACGGGGATTCCACCATTATCCCTGGGAGATAATGCCACAATCCAATAAATTTTACCATTGATGTTCAATCTAAACTTGTTTCAGAGTGGTAGCCGTAGTAGTCTGTATCAGCAAAAAGAACGAGGAGTACTTGTGGCACCTTAGACACTAACAAATTTATTTGGGCATAAGCTTTTGTGGGCTAAAACCCACTTGCATCCGATGAAGTGGGTTTTAGCCCACAAAAGCTTATGCCCAAATAAATTTGTTAATCTAAACTTGCCATTTCTTAATTTCATTTCATTACTTCTAGTTATATATTCTTCCACCACTTCCTGGGGGAAGAACTGCAGTTCTACAGGACACTGGATACATGTATCTTCATGTCTCCCTCTAGAGACTAGCCCTCAAAGCTCAGGCCAAAATTTTCATCAATGTCCTTTAATTTGGGGTACCTCACTTTTTGGGTGCCCAGCTTGAAACAGTAGGGGTTAGTTTTCAGAGGTGTTGGGCTCCTGTAGCTCCCAATCACTTCAGGGGGCTGAACGCCCACAGCTCCAACTGAACATCAGGCCCTAATTGTCAAGCTGTGCACCCAGTTAGGTGACACTTTTGAACATGTGGGCAGTGGAACCTATATTTACTATGCCAGTCCCCATGATACTAACAGCCGGATCTCTCCTTTAGCTCAAGGGATAAGAACTAGTGCAGGGGTTCTCAAACTGGGGGTCGGGACCCGTCAGGGGGTCACGAGGTTATTACATGGGGGGTCGCGAGCTGTCAGCCTCCACCCCAAACCCTGCTTTGCCTCCTGCATTTATAATCGTGTTAAATATATTTAAAAGTGTTTTTAATTTATGGGGGGGGGTCGCACTCAAAGGCTTACTATGTGAAATGGGTCACCAGTACAAAAGTTTGAGAACCCCTGAACTAGTGCTTGTGGTGCCAAAGGTCCTGGCTTCTATCTCCTCTAGTGATTAGTCTGTATCTGTAAATGTCCATCGATTTATTAAATCTAGACCTTCAAACAGCTCTAGACCAGGGGTTGTCAAACTTCATTGCACTGCAACCCCCCTTCTGACAACAAAAATTATTACAGGACCCCGGGGGGAATGAAGCCTGAGCCCACCCAAGTCCTGCTGCCCTGGGTGGGAGGGCCAAAGCCCGAGCCCCACTGCCCTGGGTGTGGGGGGGGGGGTCAAAGCCGAAGCCCAATGGCTTCAGTCTGTGGCAGGGGTTCTGTAACCTGAGCCTTGTTCCCCAGGGCTGAAGCCCTTGGACTTCGGCCCCAGGTGGTGAGGCTTGGGCTTTGGCCCCGGGCCCCAGCAAGTCTAAGCCAACCCTGGCAACTCCATTAAAACAGGATCACAACCCACTTTGAGGTCCCAACCCACAGTTTGAGAACTGCTGCTTTAGACATTTACAGTATATCTGCCTTTAGCTGTCACCTGATCATACTATTTAGCGCTTGTAATGCTTTCTTCTAAATCATTCCTTCCTCTCCTTGCACTGTATTTTCCAAAACTAGATAAATACTAGTGCAACTCTGTGACCCTAGGAGTACCCTAATGCCAGAAGGCAAAGGGCTCCCCGGTATGTAGCAGTGAGCTTCACTGACCCTGACCAGTTCAGCGAACCCCACCTCGTTGCCCTCACTTTCATGACAACTTTTAGATATAGCTTCCTCTTCTTCTTCGGCTATTCCTTGATGCGAGGATGATGTCTGCCAAGCGATCATTGTGAGTTTTTTAAGTGGCTGAGGAGCCCAATTCATGCCCTGCAGATTTTCCCACAGAAGGGAGAGGCATAATCTTGGAGGAGACATAGTTGTTGGCTGGACTGTTGTGCCCTTTCTTTCTTCCTTTGTCACTTCTCTGTCTCATGAGCACGTCTGTTCTCCTCAAAGTGAGCTGTGACTCGGTGTATGGTGTGGTGCCACTGTGTTCTGTTCCACACTGAGTCCTCCCAGTTTGTTGGGTTGACGCCTCCCTTTTTAAGGTGTACTTCCAGCATGTCTTAGAAGAGTTCCCACTCCACAAGCCCTTCTTCCCTGACTTAACTGGGAGAAGAGTACTTGCTTCAGGAAGCAAGTGTCAGGCCTACATACACAGTGGCCAGCCCAGCAGAGCTGGTGTTTCATGAACCTGTGCTTCTATACTGCTGATGTTGGCTGCAGAGAGAACGCTGATGCTAGTGCGTCCGTCTTCCCAGCTGATACTGAGAACCGTCAGATACAGCTTGTCATATGTAAACTGGCAATGTGGTGATCATTAATATTATTGCATGGTGTATGTAAGGGTGATGTATTAAAAATTATGAATATGTGCTGGAAATATGTTCTTAAAAGGTGTTTGGCAGGCAGGGCTTAAGTCGCCCCATCCTAGGCAAAGGAATGTGGTTCTGCCTGCTTGCGTTGTTTCAATGAAATTACATCTGTAGAGAAAGCCATCAGGCAAACCAGGGTGGGAGATGGCCACTTAACACTCTCAATGGGGGTGGAAGCTGCAGCTCCAGGAAACCTTCCGACCACCTGAAGCAAAATCACTGAACTTTGGAAGATATTAGAGGAGAGAGCCAGCCAGCCACTGTGGCATCCTTCACCTGAAGAAACAAAGAAACCCAGCCCTTTGGGCTCTGTATATTGGATCCTGGCCAAGGACTGGCCAGCCATGCTGGAAGAAGGACTGTGGGGAGAAAACTACTTTGAACAAAGGACTAGATTGTTAAATTAGGTTTTAGTCTTAGAAGCATATTTTTGTTTTTGTTTGTTTGTAACCATTTCTATCCCAATTACTTCCACTTGGTGTCACTTAAATATTTGTTCTGTGTTAATAAACTCACTCTTGTTTTGTTTCACATCTATCTCAGTGCAGTGTTTCATACCGATGAGTCAAGCTAACAGGCTGGGGTGCTGTATTGTCTCTTTAAAGGAGCATCAAACTTGATAAGTTTTCGGGAGTGTTCCAGAGAGAAGGACTGGACACTACAGGGGAGACAGTTTTGGGGAATCTTGGGGCTGGAAGGGCTGTTGGTGTCACCCTGCACAGAGGAAACAGGCTGGTGGAAACCAGGGTGAAGCTATTTGTGCTGTGGTCACACTGCGGGTATCAGGTCTCTGAGCCAAAGCTGCACAGCGCAGAGGCACCCGGGGTTATCCAGCATAGGCGCCGACTCCGTGGGTGCTCCGGGGCTGGAGCACCCATGGGGAAAAATTGGTGGGTGCTCTGCACCCACCAGCAGCCAAGCTCCCTGCCCCGCCCCAGCTCACCTCCACCTCCTCCCCTGAGCATGCCGCGTCCCCACTTCTCCTCCCAACGCTTGCCGCCGCAAAACAGCTGTTTCGCAGCATAACAAGTTCCGGGAGGGAGGGGGAGGAGCGGGAATGCGGCGCACTCAGGGGACGAGGCAGGGCTGGGGCGGGGATTTGGGGAAGGAGTCCAATAGGGGCAGGGAGGGGGCAGAGTTAGGGCGGGGACTTTGGGGAAGGGGTTGGAATGGGGGCAGGGGCAGGAGTGGGGGGGGGTCAAGCACCCACCAGCGCCAGGAGAATTTGGCACTTATGTTACTCAGGGGAGGCAGTGACACAATCTCTTTCTGGTCTGGGTTGAACCTCAAAGCGTGACAAACACTTATCAGCATGATATTGCATTAAGGAGAACGATTGGTTTAGAGTAACTTTTCTCCTGCTGCCTCTTTCTGCTGCTGTGCCATCTCGATATGCTTGATCTAGGGCAGCCTGAAACTCTCATTAATGTCAGTGAGATGGATGGGCATAAATCTAGCACAGTAGGGCCTAAAGCCAACATGAGTCCTAAATCCATGTTGATGCACTTGACTAACAGCAGTCTGCTCTGAGCATCCACAAATTCTTTTAAAGTCAATGGGAGCTGCAGGTGCTTAGCACCTTTTGAAAGTCAGGCCATGTATTTAGGTGCTTAAGTATGGGTTTGGGGCCTAACTTGACCCACTAGGTTTGAAAAATTGTGTTCAGATTGAACATGAGCTGAAGCAGGGCCTCATGTCAGGAAGGGAGAGAAGCTTCCTCCCAAGCTTTGCCACAGAACAGGCAGTTCTAGGTGTCTGGGGACAAATCTGAATCTGAACTTTCAGACAAATGGAGATGCCATGTCTGGAGTAACACTGTACTGTTAGCAGCACAGGAACACTCTTAGCAGTAAAGAGCACAGAGATGAGTTAGAAAAACAACTGCCTTTTGTTATGGGCAAAATTAAAACTACACAGACAAGAATGTATTCCTGTTCAGGCTGATTTGGGTGGAATTTTGTGACACACAAACCCATTAGCAAGATATTGACAGCCCCCTCAGCTAGTAAAATACAAATGCCAGCTCTACACCAAAAGAAAATACTATTAATAGGTAGCAACTGGGAAACGATTGATCTCTTGTGGGCTTACACTACTGAGGGAATCAAGGTATTCAAACTTTCCACGTTACAGCAGGCTTGGATATTTTAACAAATGTTCGGGCCTAATCCTGGTCAGTGCTCAACTTTCGTAGGGTATGTCTACACTACGAAATTAGGTCGAATTTATAGAAGCCGGTTTTATAGAAATCGGTTGTATACAGCCGATTGTGTGTCCCCACATAAAATGCTCTAAGTGCTCTAGTCTGCGGACCGTGTCCACAGTACCGAGGCTAGCGTCTACTTCCGGAGCATTGCACTATGGGTAGCTATCCCACAGTTCCCGCAGTCTCTGCCGCCCATTGGAATTCTGGGTTGAGATCCCAATGCCTGAATGATGCAAAACAGTGTCGTGGGGGGTTCTGGGTACATGTCGTCAGGCCCCTCCCCCTCCGTCAGAGCAACGGCAGACAATAGATTCGCGCCTTTTTACCTGGGTTACCTGTGCAGACAACATACCACGGCAAGCATGGAGCCCGCTCAGCTCAGCTCAGCTCACCATCACCATATGTCATCTGGGTGCCGGCAGACGTGGTACTGCATTGCTACACAGCAGCAGCAGCTAACTGCCTTTTGGCGGTAGACGGTGCAGCATGACTGGTAGCCTTCATCGGCGATCTGGGTGCTGGCAGCCATAGGGCTGCATTGCACCAGCCCCTTGCCTTTTGCCTTTTGGCAGTAGATGGTGTATTACGACTGGTAACCGTCGTCGTCGTACAGCAGTGGCTGGAACTCCGTATGTCCCCCAGTTCCCCATCCCCCCAGTCATATTCTGCTGCCTTCACAATGACGATGATGGCTATCAGTCGTAGTATGCCATTTTCTGCCAAGCGCCCAGTATTTTCTGCTAAGCACCCAGAAGAGGCCGAGGGCGATCTGGGTGCTGGCAGATGTGGGGCTGGCAGACGTGGGGCTGCATTGCTACACAGCAGCAGCCCCTTGCCTTTTGGTAGAAGATGGTATGTTACAACTGGTATTCATATTCCAGGTCGATCAGAGGCACCCTTCCACTCTGGGCATCTGATTCTTCATTGTGTCTCCTGGAGACTCAGCCTTCCCAATGACGATGATGGCTATCAGTCGTAGTATGCCAAGCGCCCAGTATTTTCTGCCAAGCACCCAGAAGATGCCGAGGGCTATCAGTCATGCTGCACCGTCGTCTGCCAGCTTAAGATGTAAAAAATAGATTTGTTCTGTATTCATTTGCTTCCCCCTCCCTCCGTGAAATCAACGGCCTGCTAAACCCAGGCTTTTGAGTTCAATCTTTGGGGGGCCATTCTGTGTGACAGTTGTTTATGTTTCTCCCTGATGCACAGCCACCTTTGTTGATTTTAATTCCCTGTACCTGTACGCCATGTCGTCACTCGCCCCTCCCTCCCTCCGTCCGTCAGATACTAGTTTCGTGCCTTTTTTCAGACCAGATGCCATAGCTAGCACTGGGATCATGGAGCCCGCTCAGATCACCGCGGCAATTATGAGCACTATGAACACCACGCGCATTGTCCTGGAGTATATGCAGAGCCAGGACATGCCAAAGCAAAACCAGGACCAGCCGAGGAGGCGATTGCAGCGCGGCGATGAGAGTGATGAGGAAATTGACATGGACATAGACCTCTCACAAGGCACAGGCCCCAGCAATGTGGAAATCATGGTGTTACTGGGGCAGGTTCATGCCGTGGAACGCCGATTCTGGGCCCGGGAAACAAGCACAGACTGGTGGGACCGCATCGTGCTGCAGGTGTGGGACGATTCCCAGTGGCTGCGAAACTTTCGCATGCGTAAGGGCACTTTCATGGAACTTTGTGACTTGCTTTCCCCTGCCCTGAAGCGCCAGAATACCAGGATGAGAGCAGCCCTCACAGTTGAGAAGCGAGTGGCGATAGCCCTGTGGAAGCTTGCAATGCCAGACAGCTACCGGTCAGTCGGGAATCAATTTGGAGTGGGCAAATCTACTGTGGGGGCTGCTGTGATCCAAGTTGCCAGGGCAATGAAAGACCTGGTGATATCAAGGGTTAGTGACTCTGGGAAACATGCAGGCCATAGTAGATGGCTTTGCTGCAATGGGATTCCCAAACTGTGGTGGGGCGATAGATGGAACCCATATCCCTATCTTGTCACCGGAGCACCAAGCCACCGAGTACATAAACCGCAAGGGGTACTTTTCAATGCTGCTGCAAGCCCTGGTGGATCACAACGGACGTTTCACCAACATCAACGTGGGATGGCCGGGAAAGGTACATGATGCTCGCGTCTTCAGGCACTCTGGTCTGTTTCGAAAGCTGGAGGAAGGGACTTTCTTCCCGGACCAGAAAATAACCGTTGGGGATGTTGAAATGCCTATCGTGATCCTTGGGGACCCAGCCTACCCCTTAATGCCATGGCTCATGAAGCCGTACACAGGCAGCCTGCACAGTAGTCAGGACCTGTTCAACTACAGGCTGAGCAAGTGCCGAATGGTGGTGGAATGTGCATTTGGACGTTTAAAAGTGCGCTGGCGCAGCTTACTGACTCGCTCAGACCTCAGCGAAAAGAATATCCCCATTGTTATTGCTGCTTGCTGTGCACTCCACAATATCTGTGAGAGTAAGGGGGAGACATTTATGGCGGGGTGGGAGGTTGAGGCAAATCGCCTGGCCGCTGATTACGCGCAGCCAGACACCAGGGCGGTTAGAAGCGCACAGCAGGGTGTGGTGCGCATCAGAGAAGCTTTGAAAACGAGTTTTGTGACTGGCCAGGCCACGGTGTGAAACTTCTGTTTGTTTCTCCTTGATGAACCCTCCGCCCCCCCCCCCCACCCGGTTCACTCTACTTCCCTGAAAACCAACCACCCCACCCTCCCCTCCCCCCTTCGAGCACCACTTGCAGAGGCAATAAAGTCATTGTTACTTCACATTCATGCATTCTTTATTAATTCATCACACAACTAGGGGAATAGGCCAAGGTAGCCCGGGATGGGTGGGGGAGGAGGGAAGGAAAAGGACACACTGCAGTTTAAAACTTTAACTCTTATTGAAGGTCAGCCTTCTGGTGCTCAGGCAATCATCTGGGGTGGAGTGACTGGGTGGCCGGAGGCCCCCCCACCGTGTTCTTGGGCGTCTGGGTGAGGAGGCTATGGAACTTGGGGAGGAGGGCTGTTGGTTACACAGGGGCTGTAGCGGCAGTCTCTGCTCCTGCTGCCTTTCCTGCAGCTCAACCATACGCTGGAGCATATCAGTTTGATGCTCCAGCAGCCGGAGCATCGATTCTTGCCTTCTGCCTGCAAGCTGATGCCACCTATCCTCTTCAGCCCGCCACTTGCTCTGTTCATCCCGCGATTCAGCCCGCCACCTCTCCTCTCGTTCATACTGTGCTTTTCTGTAGTCTGACATTGACTGCCTCCACGCATTCTGCTGTGCTCTGTCAGCGTGGGAGGACATCTGGAGCTCCGTGAACATATCATCCCGCGTCCGCCGTTTTCTCCTTCTAATCTTCACTAGCCTCTGTGAAGGAGAAACATTTGCAGCTGGTGGAGGAGAAGGGAGAGGTGGTTAAAAAAGACACATTTTAGAGAACAATGTGTACACTCTTTCACGTTAAATTTTGCTGTTCACATTACACAGCACATGTGCTTTCGTTACAAGGTCGCATTTTTCCTCTTATATTGAGGGCCTGCCGTTTTGGTGTGAGAGATCACTCACGCAGTGCCAGGCAACAGTAGCGCTCTCATTTCCCATATCAAGCACCCATTGGGTTGGCCATTTAAAATGGGTTTGCAATGTAAAAGGAGGGGCTGCCGTTTCCGGGTTAACATGCAGCACAAACCCAACTAACCCCCCACACACACCCAATTCTCTGGGATGATCACTTCACCCCTCCCCCCACCGCGTGGCTAACAGCGGGGAACATTTCTGTTCAGCAGAGCAGGAACGGGCACCTCTGAATGTCCCCTTAATAAAATCGCCCCATTTCAACCAGATGACCGTGAATGATATCACTCTCCTGAGGATAACAAAGAGTGATAAGGAATGGATGTTGTCTGCATGCCAGCAAACACCGGGACCATACGCTGCCATGCTTTGTTATGCAATGATTCCAGACTACGTGCTACTGGTCTGGCGTGGTAAAGTGTCCTACCATGGCAGACGGGATAAGGCAGCCCTCCCCAGAAACCTTTTGCAAAGGCTTTGGGAGTACATGAAGGAGAGCTTTCTGGAGATGTCCCTGGAGGATTTCTGCTCCATCCCCATACACGTTAACAGACTTTTCCAGTAGCTGTACTGGCCGCGATTGCCAGGGCAAATTAATCATTAATCATTAAACACGCTTGCTTTTAAACCATGTGTAATATTTACAAAGGTACACTCACCAGAGGTCCACTGTGTGCCCTCAGGGTCTGGGAGCACGCCTTGGGTGAGTTCGGGGGTTACTGGTTCCAGATCCAGGGTGATAAACATATCCTGGCTGTTGGGGAAACTGGTTTCTCCGCTTCCTTGCTGCTGTGAGCTATCTACATTATCTCCATCCTCATCTTCCTCGTACCCCGAACCCGCTTCCCTGTGTGTTTCTCCAATGACGGAGTCATAGCACACGGTTGGGGTAGTGGTGGCTGCACCCCCTAGAATGGCATGCAGCTCCGCGTAGAAGCGGCATCTTTGCGGCTCTGCCCCGGACCTTCCGTTTGCTTCTCTGGCTTTGTGGTAGGCTTGCCTTAGCTCCTTAATTTTCACGCGGCACTGCTGTGCGTCCCTGTTATGGCCTCTGTCCTTCATGGCCTTGGAGACCTTTTCTAATATTTTGCCATTTCGTTTACTGCTACGGAGTTCAGCTAGCACTGATTCATCTCCCCATATGGCAAGCAGATCCCGTACCTCCCGTTCGGTCCATGATGGAGCTCTTTTGCGATCCTGGGACTCCATCACGGTTACCTGTGCTGATGAGCTCTGCGTGGTCACCTGTGCTCTCCACGCTGAGCAAACAGGAAATGAAATTCAAACTTTCGCGGGGCTTTTCCTGTCTACCTGGTCAGTGCATCTGAGTTGAGAGTGCTGTCCAGAGCGATCACAATGAAGCACTGTGGGATAGCTCCCGGAGGCCAATAACGTCAAATTCCGTCCACACTACCCCAATTCCGACCCGCTAAGGCTGATTTTATCGCTAATCCCCTCGTCGGAGGTGGAGTAAAGAAACCGGTTTAAAGGGCCCTTTAAGTCGAAAGAAAGGGCTTCGTCATGTGAACGTGTCCAGGCTTAATTCGATTTAACGCGGCTAAAGTCGACCTAAACTCGTAGTGTTGACCAGGCCATGTGAACGTGTCCAGGCTTAATTCGATTTAACGCTGCTAAAGTCGACCTAAACTCGTAGTGTAGACCAGGCCATAGACTTTCAGCCCTAGCTTGTTGAGGTTCATCGTGTTCACCCCATATCCAGTGCTGTGTTGCCAACTGCGGTGAAATGATGAACTGCTGAGTGAATGTCAATAGAATGTCATCCAGTGTACTGGGATAAGTCTGCTATATGTACCTCTATTCTCCTCCTGTCTCATCTGTCATGAGTAATGACTGCTGAAAGACCGTGCCTAGTTCTCCCCTCACACTAGATTTACACTTCAGTGGATGAAGCAATGTCCACTAAATCCTCAGTACTGACCCTAGACAAACTTTAAGTCAGATGCAACAATATATGTTGCCTCCAGGCACAGGCCTGTGGGTTAAATTAAAATATTCAGCGAAGTGCAGGATGTTACAGTAAACTTCTCAATGTTGGTCGGAGCAATGCGGTTAAAGATGCCCTGAAAAGTCACCCTTTAGAAATCAAGCCACATGCTTAGCCTTTAATTGAGAGAGAGGTTAAGCCATTAAGGTGTTCCCTTATTTTTACTAATAATTTGCATGTACACAGCAGATTACATCCTAAAGTACTACAAAATCTGTGGGTTCAAACTGACTTTCATTACAATGTATCAAAACTCCCATTGGATAGGTCTGCACTGCAATAAAAGACCCCTGGCATGCCTGCGGGCTGACTTGGGCTCGCAGGGCTCTGGCTGCGGGGCTATAAAACTGGTGTGTAGATGGTCAGGCTCAGGCTGGAGCATGGGCTGTGGGACCCCATGAGGTGTGGGGGGGTCTCAGTGCCTGGGCTCCAGTCCAAACTCTAATGTCCGCACTGCTTTTCTTAGTCCCACACCCTGAGCCCAGCGAGCCCAAGTCAATCGACCTGGACTCAGACTCGGTGCTGTGGGTTTTTTATTGCGCTGTCGACGTACCCATTGACTTCAAAGGAAGCAGAAGCAGCCCGTGTCTGCGTTAACACTACTGAGACATTAAACTGCATAACAATGTGGAGGAGGGAAATTTTGGCCAACTACACCAAAGCTCACCTTTTCTATTCTAGAAAAATAATCTCCACATAGATTGAAACCGTAAAAGTTGTATTCTTCGTAAAGAGCTCCATGCAGTAAGGGCCTGATCCTAATCAAAGCGATAGCCTAGTCTACACTACAAAAGGTTTGCAGGGATAGATAAACTCGCAGAACCTAATAGCATAGATACAGCTTTTGCCAGTATAGCTTATACCAGTTACCCAAACAAAATAAGCTCTACTGGGAAAAGTACTCTTTTGCCAGTGTAACTGCATCTATACTGAAGTTTTTGCCCCTATAGAAATGTCATTGTAAATCACACTGCTAACCAACATTACTATTCTATTCCGGCATTTTTTGGTGTTCTCCTGGCCTAAGTAATAGGAGTCTTTCCACTGACTTCAATGGCCACTGGATCAGTACCTAAATATACAGCACTCCATGTTTCTACTTGACCAGGATAAAGAACTGAGTTGATTGTCCTCAGATTTGAAGCTGTAGCTCCAAAGGATCTACTGAAGTCAATGGGAATTGTGCCTTCTTATGAAAGAACTGATTTTTTTTTTTGGGGGTGGGTAGAGGCAAGAAGTCGAGATATTCCAAACCTTGGCTCTAACTCAGCAAGACAATTAAGCCTGTGCTTAAGTACTTTGCTTGTTAGAGACTGACTTAGGCACAGGCTTAATGTGTCTGTTGTATATCTATCTATACACAGAGAGAGAAATAAGTACTAAATAAGTACACCATGCGTACCAGAGTGGCAGCTCCTGTTCTGTGGGGCTGGCTGGGCTCCACTGCCCAGTCTGGGAGTTGCTACCTCTGGGGCACAGTAGTGTTCACTTTTGGACCATCAGGAGGGATAGCCGGACCAAATTTGTGAGTGGCATTGCAACTGGTGCATGAAGTCTCAGAACTATTCATTTAAATTTGACCTAGCTAGACCCCCATTTTCATGACAGGGAACAGCTGGGCCAAACCTGAGTGGTACTGCAATGCCAGAAGTCATGATGCCTGGAGCAGGGAGCTGAGCTCAGCCAGCTCTGTGGGACTGGAGCCACAAGAGCAACTGCTGCAGGATGAGTGTGGGGCAACCTCTGCAGCCTGTGCCCCCAGGGGCAGGGCCCCCCATGGTGTCCCACCCTCCCCAGGGACAGGACTTGTTCCCCAGCCTCTCACCTGACTCTGACACATTCTGGTGACCGTCATGACTCATGGGTTGGGAAACCCTGCTCTACTGAGCCCTCTAGTGTTTCCCAAGTTTTTTCCTAGGGTCACATTGTCCTAGCCATTTTCAAACAGAATGGAATTCATGGGGAATAAGATGTTACGGCCTCTAATTAAGAGGGTGATATACTGTGGAAAAGAACCCAATAATTTATTTGGGCTCAGACAGTCTATAATTTGAAATCCAATTTATAACCCAAACTGAAAGGCTTCAATTCACCAGTTTTCTGTAGTTCATTTAATTCAAAAGACGTTGATAGGTCAGTGACATTAGTGTAGTGACATGACCCTAGTCATAACCAGACATATTATGATTGGAATTTAATAATGCAGAAGAAATAGGGTACTCTATTCTAATACTGAATTACTATTACTTATCCTTTGATGACAGTTTTATTAATTAGGAATCATTAAAAAGGGGATAGAGAATAAGACGGAGAATATATTATTGCCCTTATATAAATCGATGGTACGCCCACATCTTGAATACTGCCTACAGATGTGGTCTCCTCATCGCAAAAAAGATATACTGGCATTAGAAAAGGTTCAGAGAAGGGCAACTCAAATGATTAGGGGTTTGGAACGGGTCCCATATGAGGAGAGATTAAAGAGGCTAGGACTTTTCAGCTTGGAAAAGAGACTAAGGGGGGATATGACAGAGGTATATAAAATCATGAGTGATGTGGAGAAAGTAGATAAGGAAAAGTTATTTACTTATTCCCATAATACAAGAACTAGGGGTCACCAAATGAAATTAATAGGCAGCAGGTTTAAAACAAATGAAAGGAAGTTCTTCTTCACACAGCGCACAGTCAACTTGTGGAACTCCTTGCCTGAGGAGGTTGTGAAGGCTAGGACTATAACAGGGTTTAAAAGAGAACTAGATAAATTCATGGAGGTTAAGTCCATTAACGGCTATTAGCCAGGATGGGTAAGGAATGGTGTCCCTAGACTCTGTTTGTCAGAGGGTGGAGATGGATGGCAGGAGAGAGATCACTTGATCATTACCTGTTAGGTTCACTCCCTCTGGGGTACCTGGCATTGGCCACTGTCGGTAGACAGGATACTGGGCTAGATGGACCTTTGGTCTGACCCAATACGGCCGTTCTTATGTTCTTAATTAACATTATCAACCAAAGGTTTTTAAAGTCTTGCCAGGCACATGCACCTACGCAGACATTGTAGCCTGCTCTATCATTTTACTGAATTGCCATTCCTGTATCCTAGTCTTAAAATGTGACTTGTTTCCGTGGAAACAAATTGAATGTTTACAAGAGGTTTGTCGACAGTTCTATTGATTTTTTGTGTGTGTAAATTATGTCAAGATTATTTTGTTTTTCATAGCAAAACCACCACTGCTACATGTACAGTATATGTGACATTTCCAAATTTAACCTCCATTTTAAGGCCAGATTTTGCCACCCTTACTTATGTTGAGTAGTACTTTATGCCACAAATAAACACATTCAATTCAGTAGAGCTGGGTTTTTTGTGTAAGGTGATGTTCAAGGTGATTAAGTGTGGCACAATCTGTCCTATAGATTCTGTCTATTTCAAAAGTGTCTCCTACCACAATGGGTCTTCAGTCTCACTTGGACACCAATGTGATATCTAGTAATTTGTTTAATGTCCTTATTGTATTTTAATTGTGTTAATATAACCAAATTAAAGATCATGCATCTAGGATAAAGAATCAGGCCATTCCTACAGGATGGGACTGTATCCTGGAAAGCGGTGACTCTAGAAGGGATTTAGGGGTCATAGAATACACACAACTAAATAGAACCTCTCAGTGCAATGATGTAGCAAAAAGGACTAATGAGATCCTTGGGTGTATGAAGAGGGAGTAGATTTTTACCTCTATATACGGCATTGGTGAGACTGATGCTGCAATACTGTGTCCAGTTCTGGTGTCACATTTTAAAAGGATATTGGAAAAGGTACAGAGAAGAGCCACAAAAATGATTCAAGCACTAGAAAAATACCTTCCAGTGACAGATTTAAGGAGTTCAATCTGTTTAGTTGATCAAAAAGAAGATCAAAAGGTGACTTGATTACAATGCATACGTATCTTTACTGGGAGAAAATATTAGGTACTAAAGGGCCCTTTAGCCTAGTGGAGAAATGCATACCAAGAAACAATGGCTGGAAGTTAAATCCAGAGAAACTCAAATTAGAAATAAAGGCACAATTTTTTTTAATAGTGAGGGTGATTAATCATTGTAACAAACTGCCAAGGGAAGTGGTGGATTCTCTATCTCTTGACATCTTCATATCAAGACTGGATGCCTTTCTGGAAGATATGCTTCAGCCAAATACAAGTTATTGGGCTCAGTAAAGCAGTAATTGGATAAAATTCTATGGCCTATGTACAGGAGGTCAGACTAGATGATCTATTGGTCCCTTCTGGCTTTAAAAATGTATGAATTTATGAACTACTTAAACTAGTAATTGTTCCAAAATCCTGACTAGAACTTAGGCCTCCTGAAGGAGCATATAAAAATGCAGCACTCTAGTGGGGGGTGATATCCACCATAGTTAAGATTAAGACTATCTTACTGCTTAACAGCTGATTTTTGTGTGTAAGTGTGTGTTCTAAAATCTACATGCTTATGCAAGTTTTATTGAAGCTCATGATGCCTCATGGGGGATCAAGGGTAGGGTTAGTGTTCCAAAATTGAGATTGTTTGAGCCAGGTGTTCCTGAGATACAGTCCCCCTAAAAAATTGTGATAAAATTTTACAGTTCTTATAACCTTTTTTGCACACACATAGGCTCTGATGCTCCCTGCATTGATATCACTCACTCAAGATTGAGCTCATCTAGTGTTTCGCACCCACTTCCCCTTGGGGGAAGCACTATTAAAAAAAAAGTTATTCAGGATAAAAGTTGGTAATGTTATGTGGCCTGAGCCAAGCTGACAACCCAGAGAAGGACAAGATGGGTGAGGAAACATCTCATATTGTATCAGCTTCTGTTGGTGAAAGAGGCGAATTTTTGAGCTCCACAAAGTTCTTCAGGTCTGGGAAAGGTTATCAGAATGTCACAGCTAAATACAAGGTGGAACACATTGTTAAGCATAAGGAGTTTAACATGTGTTGCAAGAAACCATTCACAATGAAGTGGGCAATTAACACCTCTGGAGCCACAGGACAAAGGAGAGTTAGACTATGTCTACACTGCACTTTCATCAGTAAAACTTTTGTCAGTCAGGGGTGTGAAGAAAAAAAATAAAAAATAAAACACCACACACCCCTGACTGACAAAAGTTTTACTGATGAAAAGCGCCGGTGTGGACAGCATTTTGTTGGTGGGAGACGCTCTCCCACCGACAAAGCTACCACCCCTCATTGGGGGTGGTTTTATTTTGTCGGCAGGAGAACTTTCTCCTGCTGACAAAGAGCAGCTACACTGCATACTTTACAGCACCACTGCTGTAGCAGCACAACTGTGCGGCTGTAAGGTGCGCAGTGTAATCATAGCCGTAGTGGGTTACAGATTGTTGTAATGAGACATAAAACCCGTGTCTTTATTGAATCCATGATTTTTAACGTCTAGCAGAGTTATGCATTTAAGTGCCCAAGCTTGTCTTTTGAAGGTATTATGCAGGTTTCCTTTGAGGATGAATGCTGAGAGATCAGATATGGTCTGATTGTTTTGTGAAAAGTGTGAGCCCACAGGTTAAGGCGATTTTATCATTTTCCTGTGAGTTCATTTGAGATTGCAGTGATTGTCTAATTTCACCCATGGAGTTGTTGGGGAATTTGATAGGCATGAACACATCAAAATGCCTAGCACATGTAGTGTACCTCATCCAGTGCAGCAAATGCCCCATACCTGAAGAAGAGCTCTGTGGAGCTCGAAAAGCTTGTCTCTTTCACCAACAGAAGCTGGCCCAATAAAAGATATTACCTCACCTATATCCTGGGACCAACACAGCCACAGTAACTCAGAGGAAGTCATTTGTACATATAAGCAGAGTCAGGATAAGCTCTACCCTGACATCTGGTGGTGAATTATGGTGAGGGTTGAAAAGAACTTCAGGGGCTGATCTTGTTTGCATAGGCACACCCACCCGCCTAGCCTGGGACAACAACAACTGAAAGTGGTTACTTTGGCTGATGTGGGAGCCCCAGTTTCTCTGTTATTGGGGCAGGAAGAATAAAGTGTTGTTACCCTGATTCTGTGAATCAAGGCCAGTGGAACTGTTGTATGACAGAGGGACTCACCAGTAACTAAGTAGCACTTGCTAGACAAGGGGCATGGGTTACAAAACCCAGTGAATTGAGAGAGGTTGGGGACAGGTATGTGCACCCTTTTGAGGGCCTGGAACACCAATTGCACTACTCCCTCTCTCCACTGTTGAATAGCAGAGCTAGGTTTGCTTCTATTAGGAGTTTAGCTAGAAGTTGCTGAACTAAATTCACTTTGGGCCAATGGTGCACCAGTGCTGGGGCTTCCCTACTACAAGCTGAAATCGCTAAAATTGCTGAGCTAAGATCACTGAGTGCTGTGTTAACCAGTGGGGGAGCCTGAAGATATATTGCTAAGCAGCTGGCAGAGCCAAGCAGTTTGTGGGATGGTTGGAGCGGCCCATAGAACAGCGAGCGGAGCGGCGCAGAGCTGAGCCATTTGCGGGGGCAGCTGGAGCGGTTCATGGGACGGCTGGTGGCGTGGCTGGTAGAGCGGCTGGTAGAGCAGAGCCATTCGTGGTAAAGGCTGCAGCAGAACTCCACGGAGAGGTGGGGCAGTCGGCCTCGGACCACGTAAGGTGCCCCTTAATGTCCCGTGTGTCCCTTCCATTTCCGCCCAGGCTGGGGGGGGTAAAACTCTGCAGATAAACTTTTGAACTCTGGGTGGCACCGACCAGGGACAGAGACTTTGGGGTTGTTGGACTTTGGGGTGATTGGACTTAAGACCCTGAGGGGAAAAGGACACTGCCAAACTTACTTGGAGGTGGGTCTTTTGCTCTTGGTTTGTGTTATGAATCCTGTTTGTGGTGTTTCCCCAACATAATGCCGCATTGTTTCCCTCCTTTATTAAAAGGCTTTTGCTACACTCAGACTCCGTGCTTGCGAGAGGGGAAGTATTGCCTCCTAGAGGCGCCCGGGGGGGTGGTATGTAATTGTCCCAGGTCACTGGGTGGGGGCTTGAGCCGGTTTTGCATTGCGTTATTGAAACGGAACCCCTAGATACTGAACCTGGCCCTTGTTGCTGCCAACTCAGAGGGGCAGAAGGGTTACATTTTTTCACCAACAGAAGCTGGCCCAATAAAAGATATTACCTCACCTATATCCTGGGACCAACACAGCCACAGTAACTCAGAGGAAGTCATTTGTACATGTACAGCAGGACTGGAGGTCTGTTGCAAAGTAGTATCTTTGCAGGCAGTCTGACAGACTAACTGGGTGGCTCAAGGCAACATGCTCTGACTACTGAACCTGTGCCATCCCCATGCATGGTGAGTTGGAGTCGTAGTCTGGTCCTGGTGTCTTTCTTAAAAATGGGTGTTGTGCACATTAGTTGCATTCTGCAGGGGCTCCTTTTGGAAGTTTTCCCTAGAGACCAAAGCTGCTAGTAAGGTGCTCTAAAGTCTATGTACAGACAGATTGTTTTAAAAATTGCTATGCCTGATTAGGGCCTGGGTAGAATTAGTGGTTCAAATTTTGCATCATTTGATCATGGGTTTCCTCAGATACAGCCCCCCAGTAAGGAGTTGCTTTTAATATTAAAATCTCTTTAAAATTGATATGCATCGACTTGAAAACTGGTATGCCACAAAAGGGCTGGGGGAGTGTGTAGTGGAAATTTCAGTTCCCAAGATACAGCCCCTTCTAAAATGAGTTGGTCATAATACTTTCAAGTTCTTAACTTATTTATTTTTTGAGCAGAGCCAGGGAAATGACTCATGAAATGTATATAGTAGACTGCCCTTGAGATCTACTACAGAATAGTACCAAAGAGCAATTTAGAAATATTTCAGAAGTAACTGCATTATAAAACTTTGGCAACTCTGCTTACTGACAGTTCATATCTTGGAGAACTATTATTTCCTCCAACTCCTACATGAGTGACAGTCAGTGTATACCATACTCAGATGGTGGCTTAGTGGAATAAGCTCTCTCCCTTGAATACAAGAGCTGTAAGCTCCAATCCTCTCTTGTGGAGCTCTGCATTGTGTGTCCATTAGTGCTTCTAACTTGCTTTAGTTGGGGCCACAATGGGGATCATGATGTCTTCCCAAAGCCAAGACATGAGATGAGACTGCAGGACTGAGTAGACTTCTGAAGTCGGTGGGCAAGGCTGTTATGGTGCATATCAGCACTAACAAGATGGCTTCATTTGATACCTCACAGCTTATAGGTGACTCTAGAGAAAAATCTGAAGGGTATTGAAGGAAAGGAATGTCCAAGTGATCTTCTCAGAGATCCTTCCTGTGCCATGAGTGAAGGAAGACAGAAGGCAGAAAATTCTCAAGGTGAAGTGTTGGCTGGGTAAGTGGTGTGAGGGGGAAGAAGGTTGTTTATGTGAAATATTGGGCCACCGTCTGTGAGGGGAGAAAGTTGTACAATTTGGGTGGCCTCCACCTCAGCAGAAGGAAGATCAATATCCTAGGAGAAAAGGGGACTAGACTAGTCAGGAGGGTGTTCAACTAACAACAAAAGGGGAGGGTGAAAAGGAGAACAAATGAGTAATCATTTAGCACAAAAGTCACAACGTGAAGAACAAAATTAATCAAGAACCAAAAGGCATGAAGAGAAGATTCTTTAATTGTCTATACAAGAATGCTAGGAGCCTGGGTAACAAACAAGGAATTGGAATTGCTCACTTATAAGCATAAATTCAACCTAGTTGGTATTAGTAGAATCTGATTCACATGACTGGAATGTTAAAATCACTCATTACAATAATCTATATAGGAAGGGCCAAGTGGGCAAAAGAGGACAAGGAGTGGCACTCTGTCAAAAATGCAATTAGCTGTTTCTGACTCACTGATAACTCAGAAGCAAATGATCTTGAGTGTCTAATGGATAAATGTTCTAATAGCTAATGCTAAAGATGGGGTATTAGCGGTTGTCTGCTGCACAATAATCACACTAGAGAACTGGATGACTCCTTAAGAATGTGTTACATGTCAGTACTAAAATGTACTTGGAATTTCTAAATATTACAGATGACCATTTCTTAACTCAAAAACGGTTGCATCCAACATGAAAAAATTCTATATTAGACCTCACCTTGATAGATAAAGAGGAATTGAGCATAGAACTAAGTTAATGGTTGCTTATGTGAAAATTATCAAGACTTGATTACATTCATTATGTGCAACCAGGATAAAGTTCAAACCAGTTATAGATATATTTGGTGCTTTAAAAGAGCCAATTTTAATCACTTGGGAGAGAGAATATAAATAGAAAAATGTGAATGATAATTAGAAGCTGTTTAAGAAAATTTTACTAGATGCCCAAGAAACCACGATAGAGAAATAAGGCTACACTGTTTTTTTAAGGGGGGAAGGGGAGTTAATAGCAATGAATATAAATTAGAAACTAGAAATAGTAGAAAATTGATAAGGGATGCCAAAGGACACAAGGCGAAATTTTTAGCCAGCAGAGTCAAGGACAATGAGAGAAAGTTTAAGAATGTTAGGAACTAAAGGAAGTCTAGCAATGGTTTGAGCCATTAATACATGGAAAGGGTAGAATTGTCAATAAAAATGCTGAAAAGGCAGAAGTGTTCAGTGCATATTTCTGTTCTGCAGTTGAAGAAAAGTCAGAGGAGGTATTCATATCATATGAAGATATATTTTTCATTTCAGCTGTAATTAAGGAGAATGTTAAACAGCAGCCACTAAAGTTAGACACTTTAAAATCAATAGCTCTAGACAACTTATATTCAAGAGTTTTTTTAAAAAGCTGCCTGAAGAGCTCTTTGGACAGTGACTGATTTTCAATAAGTTTTGGAGCACTGGGAAAATTCCCGAGGATATGAAGAAAGCTAATGTTGTGTTACTAGTTTAAAAAAGGTAAACAGAATGACCTAAGTAATTATAGGCCTGTCAGACTAATTTCAATCCTGGGCAAAATAATAAAATTGCTGATATGGAACTCAATTGAATAAAGAATTAAGAGGGTAATATAGTTAATCCTAGTCAACATGGGTTCACAGGAAAATAAATCTTGTCAAACTAACTTGATATCGTACGTGTTTGTGTGTGTTTTGATGAGATTACAATTTTGGTTGATACAATACCTACTTAGATTTCTGTAAGGCATTGGATTGATACCGCACAACCTTTTTAACTAAAACTAGAATGATTCAAGATGGCACACATTAAATGGATTCAGAACTGGCTATCGGATAAATCTTATAATGTAATCAAGCCAGTGTATTTCTCATGGAGTCTCGCATGGATCAGTTCTTGGCCTATGCTATTTAATATTTGTATCAATGACCTGGAAGGAAACAATAATTACTGATATAAATTTCAGATGAAACAAAGACTCACTAATAAAGAATGATCTGGATCAGTTGGTAAACTGAGTGTGAGCAAATGATGTGCATTTTAATACAGCCAAATGTAAGGCCATATATCTAGGATCAAAGAATGTAGGCCATATTTACACAATAGGGGACTCTATCCTAGGAAGTAGTGACTCTGAAAAAGTGGGTATTCACCCATGAAAGCTTATGCTCCAATATGTCTGTTAGTCTATAAGGTGCCACAGGACTCTTTGAAAAAGTATTGGGGGTCATGATGGATAATCAGCTGAACATAAGCTCCCAGTGCAACACTGTGGCCAAAAGGGCTAATGTGATCCTTGGGTGCATAATCAGAGGAATACCAAGTAGGAGTAGGAAGGTTATATTACCTCTGTATCTGGCCCATGTGTAACCAATATTGTGTCAAGTTCTGATGTCCACAATTCAAGAAGGATATTGAAAAAATTGGAGAGGGTTCAGAAGACCCACAAGAATGATTAAAGGACTGGAAAGCATGCTTCATAGTAGTGATAGACTCAAGGAGCTCAATCTAGTTAGCTTAACAGAGAGAAGTGTCAAAGAATGACAGTAGCTCTTTAGGAGGGAATAGGGCCTGTTTACCTGTGACTCTTCAGCTGCCTCCCAATTTGGTTTAAAAGCAAACAACTGGTCAATGAGGGTTGTGTTAGAGTACAGATCGAGTCAGTCAGGAAAAGGGTGGGTGAGAGCTTCCAAAGATCAGGGCAACTGTGGAAGCTCCCAGAAGGAAACTAGGTGGTTCCTGGGAGAAGGCTAAAGAGTAGCCAGAGGGATTTTGCTGGCTGGTGTCCCCCAGCCAGAGAGCCAGGCCTGGAGAGAGCTGAAGGCCAGAGCACAGCAGAGGGAGTTGCCTGCTGATGTCTAAGCTGGAGAGCTGAGTCTGAGGGCAAGAGAGGACTAGCAGTAGGGGGGACAGCATAGAGGCTTACATAATGATGTCTCCAAGCTGGACCCTGGGAATGGTGAGAGGGCCAGGGGGAAGGAGGGATGGTCCCCTAGTGAGGATGATCTCCCAGCAGAGAGGTGGGAGGCTCCTGCTGGGAAGAGCAGGTCTGCACTCCAGCTGGAAGGGCTGGGATGGCTGTCCCGGCAGAAGGACAGAAGAGGACGGATTAGGAGTTTAGGTGTGGTGGAAATGTGGCTGGAGTGTGGTATGTGCTATGTCAATATACAAGAGGTTGTATAATTTTTAGGGACTGTTTGCAGAGCATGTGTTAAATGGACTATGTATGGGCATTTTTGTTATGCACATATTTGCACTATGTTCTAGTAATGAAGCATCCTGAAGGAGGGGTATAGTTAGGCAAGAGAGCTATCGCAGAGTTACTGGGGACTCTGAAGAAGGGGAAGCTGAAGCAGACCCACCAGTTCTCCCCTGTCAGCTGCAGGAGGGGCTGCCCTATGACAAGAAGGCTAAAGGGTGATTTGATCAATCTACAAGTGCCTACATGGGGAACAGAAGTTTGATAATAGAGGCACTTCAGTCT
Organism: Emys orbicularis; assembly: GCF_028017835.1. NCBI lineage: Eukaryota > Metazoa > Chordata > Testudines > Emydidae > Emys > Emys orbicularis. Next base: position 308,997,870 of record NC_088683.1, read on the forward strand.
GGCAGACAAAGCATCACAAGATCTAATGACAGGAAGTTGAAGCTAGAGAAATTCACACTAGAAATAAGGTGCAGGTTTTTTAACAATGGGGGTAACTAACCATTGGAGCAACTTACCAAAGCTGTTGTGGATTCTCCATCACTGGAAAATTTCAAATTAAGAACAGATGTTTTTGTAAAAGATAGGCTCTAGTTCAACCTGTAGTGAGGAGGTGTGGCCTCCCTCAGAGTGACAGGAGGGACCACAACATGCCCCCTGGTGGGCCAAACCAGGAGAGCCACATCTGCCTCGCCGGAAGGGCAGGACAGGAAGCAGACGTACAAAAGGTGGGCCCTGCAGCTCAGTTGGGCTGGAGCCGCCACAGGAGACAGACGCATCCCGCCTGCTGCTGGAGCCTGCACAGGAGCTGCTGGGGCTGCCTCCTGAGGACGGGCCACTGGCCGACCAAGATACCAAGGAGTTGCTTGAATCCCCCCCAAAATGACAGACTACCCCCATGGTATAGAGGTACCAAACCCCAGGGATATAGGAAGTAGCCCAGGGGAACTAGAAGACCATCTGGTTGAGTGTTGGACTGCTATAAGGTCATCATGTTGCGGGCAGATTCCCCGCTGACCCAGTGGCAGACGACTCCAACACTGTTAGGGCCCCAGGCTGGGACGCAGAGAAGTCAGGCGGGCCCACATCCCTCCCCCCTGCCTAAGCACCCACATCTTAGGCCAGGAGGCCTGTGGTACCCTACTGCTCACCCTAGACTGTGCTGGTGCTCACCCCAGGGCCGGCTCCAGCTTTTTGCCGCCCCAAGCGAAGAAGAAGAGAAAAAAAAAAGCCGCGATTGGCGGCACTTCGGCGGCAGCTCTATCGCGCCACTTCATTCTTCGGCAGCAATTCGGCGGCCGGTCCTTCCCTCCGAGAGGGACTGAGGGACCCGCTGCCGAATTTCCACCGAAGACCCGGACATGCTGCCTCTTCCCATTGGCTGCCCCAAGCACCTGCTTCCTGCACTGGTGCCGGCCCTGGCTTACCCTTACCTGGAGCTCATAGACTGCTTAGTCACTCTGCCCTGATTGCAGGACAGAGCCTACTAACTGTCTGCTGCCCCACCTTGACTGAGGGCCCAGGGCTCATAGACTGCCATACCGTTCTGCCCGGCCGGAGGACCGGAGCACTAGGTGCAGCTAATTCCCCCCCTTTGAGCTCACCTTTACAGGTACGTGACAGTGAGGAGGCATGGCCTACCTCAGAGTGACAGAGCAGGATGGCCATGCAGCCTACAAACCCAAGATAATGGATTTGAAACAGGAATTAATCCAGGGAAGTCCTATGGCCTGTGTTATGCTTGAGGGTATACTAGAAGTAACTAGATGATCTCAGTAGTTCCTTCTGGCTTTAAAAATCTATGAACTTATGGTTGTTGCATTCATAAGTCTGTAGGGATGACATGTACCATAACTTTGTATTTCTGGATTTTCTAGGCTTAATTGGGTGTTACCATAACTCCTGATTTTTTGGTTTTCAGAGGTTGAAGTTTAGCCACTCTTCACATTCTGGAAGGGTAGGAGGCAGCGCTGGGCATCCTTAATTCTACTTTCACAAAGCATTTGGGCAATTCATTACCGTCAGGCATAGTGACACAATGCCTAAAAGTCACTATGTAAATTTGGTTCTTTTATAGGTTTAATCCATCCCTCAGAGCCGGAAATTTGACTAGCAGCATTGTCTTGCCAGCCTACTTCTCTGAAGGGTGAAGGAACAAAATAGCCAAGGCTTTTGTACTCCTGTGCATATAACAATACAACTAACAACAAATGTGGCAACTCTAAGGCCACAGAAAACAAAGGGGACTCATAATTTGTCTCTTAAATTGTTAAGTGTGAATGTTCCCATGCAAACCACTTCAAGTCTAGAAAACAAGAATACAACAAAGTCCAAAGCACATCATGTCCTCCATTGCCTAAGGTTAGACAACATACAGCTAATAGTGGCCCGATGGATGTGGCAGAAGCAATAAATCATTCTCTTTCTCTCTGCCCTGGTCTCCCATGTCATGCTTACTGCACAGCTGCCACTGAGATTAATAGTGTTTGCCTTCAAAGCAGAAATAACTTCTCACCCACCTCTCATTCTGTTAACAAAAGGATACCAAAAAAACCCACATTGTTTACAAATATCTACATTAGGCATTTAGAAGATGACCATCACCTGGGTGTCAGATTGGATAAATGCCCATTATATCTATGTGCTTTGGTTCTTTCATTTATATTGAGCACATAGCTTTGAACTTGCTGGATTATAAGCATTGCTATTTTTGTTAGCACTAATGTACATCCATCAGCAGGTGATAACGTGAGTGTAACAGATCTGTATCTGTGACATAGCAGAGACCACTGAAAAGTAGCAGAAACATACTGGTAAGTTTAGGTCACTCACAGGAACAGTGAATTTCCCATGCATTTTTAATGGCTGTCACACTCTGGTCATCCTGTGGTGCATTTTTGTAGCTGTTTGTTATGGTTGACATCATATTATCTCTTGTGATATGTTATATTTGCCTGGAAAAGCATTATCCACACCTAGCGGACGATGTAAATCAAAGTAATATGTAATTATAATACAGATACTCACACTTTAATATGACACGCTACAGTAAAAGGCATAACAATTATGGAATTATGAAAAATTATGGAAAGATATTGTCATCACCAGGATTATAAACAGAATGGGATGCAGATGAGTTTCTTTCATGAGTCAGTGTGATTTCGGCTTGTAATAAGTTTGGACTCTGGCCATCCAATTTGCATAAGGCAGACCTCATTCAAATAAAGAGCAAGTCATTGATCACAACTTGGAGGGATATTTTTCTGGTACAGCACCAGATGACAGATATATTTAGTGTTGTGACCACAGGGAAAATTAGTTCAACTCAGGCTCTTCTTTGATGGGCTGATTTCAGCCCTCGTTCACACATTTGAACTCTGGTGAGGGTAATAAGTTTGTATCCAAGGGCAGCATTTTGGCTCAGTGTCTTTAAACAAAAGATTGACAAAATCATCAGGTGTGTAGTGGCTTTGGGGGGTTTAAAATTGACATTAATTCCTCCTGAATTCATAAAGAAAGGACCAACAACTTCTAAAACACAGAACTCTGGGGCAAAGTATCCACCTTCTGTGCTCCTGCCACCATCATCTCCCAACCTCCAGTATCACTTCTTTTGTGGCTTGTCTGTTATTGTGAGGTTAAGCCTAATCTATCACTTGACCCATTGCTACTGCCGCAATGAGAGGAGTATGGGCCTAAACCAAAGCCCAAATGAAATCAAGTGAGAGGCTGCCATTGACTTAAATAGACTTTGGATCAGGCCCTATATGAATAAGATCTCTGGGCCTGCGTTTTCTCTTGTTTATCCTCAGGCCTACCAAGTGTCATGCCTCTGGACACTCACACATTATACAGCCCTACCATGTTTCCCCATCTCCGCTGAGACGTTGCACGTCTGGCTGAATTGTGGGAAGGTTGGAGGCATCTCCCTACACTTGCACCTGTGGCTGCTAGAGGTCACCATGGTGCCTACTGAGCAGGCAGCCAGGCATATCCTCTCTTGCTGCTTCCTTTGCTGGATCTGGTCTTGAAGAAAGAAAAAAAAAAAAAAAAGTTGCCATCTCTGAGACACAGACAAACTGGCCACTGTCTTCCCGCCCACCCACCCACCAACAAAAAAATAGAATCATAGAAATGTGGGGCTGTGTAATGGGGTGCACTCACCTCTCACGAGTGCCCCCATTTGCCAAGTGTGTGGGCCTGCACTTTCTCTCTGCTTTGTGGTGAGTCTTCAGTGAGCCAGCCCTCTGGCCGAGTAACACAGTCCGTACGTGAGATAAATCAAACCTCTTCAGGAATGTAAGTCCAACAGGGGGCATATCTCAGTGCCCTCTGTAAGGTCCTTTATCTGCAGCTCTATCCCTGGGCTCACTCCTCAATCAGTCCAGCAAGGCCTATTGCAGTACCATGGTCCAAACTGCCTCTCTGCCCCTTCTGGGCTCCCTTGAATTGTCCCTGCTCTTCAAGCAATCCTGGCCCTGGAGACTCTTTGCCTCTCTGGGCCTTACTGGCCCCACCTCCTCAGCTGGGCCACTAAAAGAGTTCAGTTCCCCTTCTAGGGTGTATCAAACACTGGGCCACTTTCCCAGGGGCTGGTGGAGGGGACGCAGGCCCACCCTCTATTCTGGGTCCCAGCCCAGGAACCAGCAGCCATCTACCACATCCCTTTAAAAAAACTGTGTCACTGCTACAATTCCCTGGGCCACTTCCCTGTGGCCCCAGGACATTCTTCACCCTTACCTCAGGGCCTTCTCCTGGTTGAGTCCCAGCAGTCAGCCCAGAATGCCTTCATGTTCCCCGTTCCTCTCCCCTACCCCGCCAGCACTGCTCTGTCTGAGATGCTATAGTTCCCTCAGACAGCCAAGCATATCATCCACTCTAGCACAGAACTGATCTCACACTCGCCCTGCAACTCTACTAATACTAGCTTGTGGGCCCTGATTGGCTGCTCCCTGCAGCCCCTTTCTGATTGGCTGTGTCCAATATAGCCACTCTAGGCTGCTTGGAGGGCCTTCTCCACTGCCCTTTTCTGGGGCAGGGTGTGTCAGGGCCATGAGGCCTCCAGCAGGGAGCCTCAGGGCCTAGTCCATGCAGCAAAGGCTAGAAGGGACTTTGAGAGGTTAAGTCCAGCCCCCTGTACTGATGCAGGATCCTGTAAAACTAGGGAATCCCTGACAAGTGTTTATCCAACCTGTTCTTAAAACCCACAATGATGGGGATTCCATGCCTCCCTGGGAAGCCTTGGTCCTGCTAGTGAAGGCAGGGGGCTGGACTTGATGACCTGTCAAGGTCCCTTCCAGTTCTAGGAGATGGGATATCTCCATTAATTAATTAATTAATTAATTAGCCTATTCTAGAGCTTAAATACCTTTAAAGTTAGAAAGGTTTTCCTAATATCTAGCCTAAATTTACGTTGCTGCAGATTAAGCCCATTGCTATTTGTCCTGCCTTCAGTGGACATAGAGAACAATTGATCACTGTCTTCTTTATAACATATTGGGAGACTGTTCATAGATTCCAAGGCCAGAAGGGACCATTATGATCATCTAGTCTGACTTCCTGTGTAAGCAGAGTCAGGATGAGCTCTACCCTGACATCTGGTGGTGAATTATGGCGAGTGTGGAAAAGAACTCCAGGGGCTGATCTTGTTTGCATAGGCACACCCACTCGCCTGGCATGAAACAACAGCAACTGAAAGTGGTTACTTTGGCTGGTGTGGGATCCCCAGTTTCTCTATTATTGGGGCAGGAAGAATAAAGTTTTGTTACCCTGATTCTGTGAATCAAGGCCAGTGGAACTGTTGTATGACAGAAGGACTGAGTGAGTCCTTCACCATTACCTAAGTAGCACTTGCTTGACAAGGGGCATGGGTTACAAAACCCAGTGAATTGAGAGAGGATGGGGACAGGTATTTGTGCCTGATGGTATGGGTCCCCCTCTGAGGGTTTGAAACACCAATTACACCACTGCCTCTCTCCACTGTTGAATGTCAGAGCTAACTGATTCTATTAGGAGTCTAGTTACAGGCTGCTGAGCTGAATTCACTTTGGGCCAATGGTGCACCAGCACTGGGGCTCCCCTACTATACTATGAGCTGAAATTGCTAAGAGCTGAAATCACAAAAGAGCTAAAGTTATTAAGAGCTGAGATCACTGAGTGCTGTGTTAACTAGTGGGGGAGCCTGAAGCTATATTGCTCAGCAGCTGGCGGAGCAATTTGTGAGGACGACTGGAGGAGCAGCGAGCAGCGAGCGGCGCAGAGCCTTGCGGGGCCGGTTGGAGTGGCCCAAGGAACGGCGAGCAGAGCTGTTTGTGGGGACGGCTGGAACGGCTCACAGGTCGGTGAGCGGAGCGGAGCAGCTTGTAGAGCGGAGCAGTTCGTGGGATGGCAGGAAAGTGGACTGGCTCGTGGTGAAGGCTGCGGCGGAACCCCCACGGAGAAACAGATGGCTGGCCAGCCTCGGATCACGTAAGGTGCCCCTTAACACTCTGCGTGCCCCCCCTTTTACTCTGGGGCTGTACTGACCAGGGACAGAGACTTTGGGGGTTGTTGGACTTTTGGGACTTTGGGTGGTTGCTGGACCCAAGAGACTTTGGGGGTGTTGGACTTTGGGGACTCTGGGTGATTTTGGGGTTGCTGGATTCAAGAGCCAAAGGGAAAGGACACAGCCCAATTTGCTGGGGTGGGTTTTGCTCATGGTTTGTGTTAGGAATCCTGTTTGTGGTGTTTTTCCAATTTTATGCTGATGTCGTTTACCTCATGTTATTAAACATTTTCTGCTACACTCAGACTCCATGCTTGCGAGAGGGGAAGTATTGCCTCTTAGAGGTACCCAGGGGGGTGGTATGTAATTGTCCCAGGTCACTGGGTGGGGGATCGAGCCGTTTTGCATTGCGTTATTGAAACAGAACCCCTAGATACAGAACCCGGCCCTTGTTGCTGCCAACTTAGATGGGCAGAAGGGTTACACCTGTGTAACACAGGCCATAGCACTTCCCCAAAATAATTCCTAGAGCATATTTTATAGAAAAACATCCCATCTTGATTTTAAAAATTGCCAGTGATGGAGAATTCACCACGACCCTTTGTGAATAGTTCCAAAGGTTTATTACTCTCACTTAAAATGTACACCTTCTTTCCAGTTTGAATTTGTCTAGCTTCAACTTCCAGCCATTGGATTGTGCTATACCTTTCCCTGCTAAATAAAGGAGCTATTTTTAGGTCAGTTTTCTCTTCTCAAGATTAAACATGTCCAGTTTTTTAATTTTTCCTCATTGGTCAGGTTTTCTAAACCTTTTATCATTTTTGTTGCTCTCCTTTGAACTCTCTCCAATTTATCCACATCTTTACTGATGTGTGGCACCAAGGACTGGACATAGTACTACAGCTGAGGCCTCACCAATGCTGACAAGAGTGTGACATTACAAAAAAATTACACTATGGTTTTTTGTTATTTTACCATTTTTCTGACTTTATCCTAACATGGTGCCGCAGTTTGGACTATGGAGGGGGGAGGGGGATTGTAGACCATTCTCTTGTGTCCCAAGAGAACCCCTCCCCCCAGCATATTACATCTTTTAACCACAAGGCAATACAAAAATGACCAGATGGGTTAAAAACTAGCCATGTGGTAACCCTACCCTGGAATGATTTTTTTATTTGATGGGCAAACTGAAAAATCAGAAAAAATACTTGATTTTTGGACCAAAATTTTTTTTCTCACTGAAAAAAAAACCCAAGCATTGTTTCAAATCGACATTTCATAATGAACATTTCTACTTAAAAAAAATTCCTCATTTTTATTCACTCCAAACTATTAGCCAAATTTTACCCAAATTCGTGAATAGGTGATCATGTTGAAACTGCATTCTTCGGCAAATTTAATATTCTAGTGAAAAATGTCACCAAGCTCTAGCCTAGAATAGACAAAGTAGAATCTGGAGGCTGTGTTGGATGAGATGGTGACACGTCAGGAATATTGTACTGTGTGCAAAAATGGGACCTCTTCATTTAGGATGGTCTACAGCAGTGGTTCTCAACCTTTCCAGACTACTTTATCCCTTTCAAAAGTCTGATTTGTCTTGCGTGCCCCAAGTTTCACCTCACTTAAAAACTGCTTGCTTACAAAATCGGACATAAAAATACATAAGTGTCACAGCACACTATTACTGAAACATTGCTTACTTTCTCGTTTTTACCAGATAAATATAAAATAAATCGATTGGAGTATAAATATTGTACTTACATTTCAGTGTGATACTTGAGTCTGTTATTCACTTGTCAGCCTTGTCTGAATCCAGAGCCCCTGCCGCTTGGGGCTGAAGCATGTAACTTAGCTTCATGGGGCCCTGGGCAATTGTCCTGCTTGCCACCCCCTAATGCCAGCCCTGCACTTGCAACCCCCCAGAAGCTGTCTTGTGACCCCACTGGGTTCACAACTCTCAGGTTGAGAAACACTGATCTAGATGAGTTGAATACACCCTGGAAGATCTCTGCATACCACCAGAGGTAAGTGTTCCCCTGGTTGAGAACCACTGGTCTACAAGATGATCAAGTTTCCAATAGTTTACTTACCTGATCTTAAAGAATTGCCCGGGAGCTTATTGCCCAGTGATGGAATTTAATTGGTTCATTTTAAAAAGGCTTGTACAAAATAGACAGAGGACAAATAAACTAAAGATATTGGGTTACCATTTATTCAATACTCGAAGTTCATTCATTTGGGGAAAAAAAGCACACCTCTCCAATTTTTTAATACTAACATTCGATAGATATCCGTGGTCTATTAAACAAGTGTAATCAGAGACTTCACTGAATAAACTCACTAGAAAAGACATGTTATAGGTGTTGTACTGCTGCTCATTCTGTAATATGGTAATACCCTGTTAAACAGAGTATCAAAGGGGTAGCCGTGTTAGTCTGGATCTGTAAAAGCAGCAAAGAGTCCTGTGGCACCTTATAGACTAACAGACGTATTGGAGCATGAGCTTTCATGGGTGAATACCCACTTCTTCGGATGCAATTCACCCACGAAAGCTCATGCTGTTAAACAGAGAGATCTGATGACTATATTCCTGTATGTCTCTTTTAAACAAAAGCTCACTGTTGTGATAATTATTGTTTTGCTTCTCATAGTTACATGGCAAGGATTCGTAAACCTGTTAATACTTCCTAAATACATAACTTGAGTGTATGCATAAGGTTTGTACATCCTACTTAAAGGGCGACTTAAAAAAAAAAAAAGTCTGCCTGAACATTTACTCTTGTTGCAAGCAACACTGACAATTATTGTAACTGAAAGATATTAGAGATACAGTGGCCTTGTTTATCAGTTAGTTCATTTGTGCATTTGACATCACTTTGTGTATAGTCAATGTCTTCACTGTGTAATCGGCTACTCCTGTTAATTGTGTCAGTCTTTTGCACAGAAACAGAGGCAAGAAAAACATTTTAAAAGACAGAAAAATGTTATTTTAAAACAAAAAATAACAGCAGGGGACTATGGGGCAGATGTGGTGCTACCCTCAACTTTGTTTGGGGGTTTTTCTTTGGTTGGTTGGGCTTTTTGGGACAGGGGTGTTTTTGTTTTGAATTAACTTGATTTTAAGTCAGTGATGCCCCTTAACCATGTTTATAACCCCCACATCTGCAGCCAACCCACCTCAGAGGGTTTTTTATTTTTTGGCATGATTAAAGTTCAGATCCACAAAGGTACTTAGGCATAAGTCCCAGTTTTAGGCACCGCTGTGATCCACAAAAATGTGGCTCAGCTGCCACTTAACCCTGCAGGTGCCTAAACTCACTCAGTGCCTACATTTTCAGGGTAGAAGTTCCCTACATGCCTAAGTTTCCACCTCTGGACATATTCGCTGCTGCCGCACTCTAGGTGTCCATATGCCTACCTCCCACCTGAGCCCCAGTACAATCCACAAACCAGGAGAAGATAGGCAGAGGAGCCCTTATCTCACCCATGGAGCCCAATCTGGTAGGCATGCTCTGAAGATGCCTACGGGGTCAGGTCCCATTCAAAATCTGGGTGGGGGGGGGGGCTACCTTATAACTTTTAGCCTAGTGGTTAGAGCACTCACTTGGGTTGTGGGAGACCCAGATTCAACTTGCCCCTCTGCCTAATAGGGAGTAAGGATTTGAACAGGGGTCTCCTAGTCTCAGGAGAGTGCTCTAACTACTGAGCTATGACATATTCTGATGTGGAAGGCAGCTGTCTCAGTCACTCCTGTTGAAACTGTGCTACTGTATATACTCAAAGAGACATGGGCCCAGGGAGAGAGACAGCAACCACACAAGATTGATGCTGTAGCCTGGTGGTTATGGGACCCACCTGGGAGATGGAGACCCGGGGTCAATTCCCCCTGCTCCAATGACTCTAAGTATTTATCCAAAGTGGAACAACTTCAGCAGAAGAGATTGAGGGACATCCCCCTATCCCATCAGAATATCCCATAGCTCAGTGGTTAGAACAGGCTCCTGAGAGTGTAGGAGGGCCCTGTTTGTGTCCTTTCTTCCTCTCAGGGAAAGAGGGGAATTAAATCCAGGTCTCCCACAGTCCAGGTGAATGCTCTAAGCAAAGGGCTTAAAGTTGTAAGATCACCATCTCCTCCTTCAGCTGCTTTGTGTGGAGTAGGGAAGGTGCCTAAAATGTTCTCACAAGAAATGTGAGAATGCCTAAGCCAGCTGAGTATAGGAGAGGGGCTTCTGGTTGTGCATTGCTGGCAGACACGTGCCTCCCTGCAGCCTGCACAGAAGTGCCTATCTCCCTAAGAGGGGTGGTATCAGGCTGTCTGGAGTGGCTCACAAACATGGGTGCCAACCTCAGGGCAGACTGTTAGAAGCCAGGGCACAAACTCCAGACTGGTTGTATGTTCTATAATTAGATTTCACCAACCAAGCATCAAGTGTGAACAGCCTTCTGGTCTATCTTGTCACCCAGGCAAGCATACCTGTGTGTGACAGATGGTCCCTTACACCAAAAATCACAACAATGTTCAGGTTACTCCCAGTCCCAAAGGACCAGTCACTTACCCCAGGTCAATTGTACCTTACGCTCACCAAAGACAATGCTTGTCGCCTGTAATAAAGCAGCTAAGGCTTTGTCTACACTAGCATTTTTGTTGGTAAAACTTTTGTGGGTCAGGGGTGTGGAAAACACATGCTCCTGACTGACGTAAATGTCACCAACCAAAGAACTGGTGTGGACAGCACTATGGCAGCAGAAGAGGCTCTTCTGCCAACATAGTTAATGCCACTCATGGGGGGCAGGGGCGGGGGGGGTCATTATTATGCCAGTAGGAGAGCTCTCTCCTGCCAGCAAAGCGTGGCTACCCAGGAGACCTGACAGTGGCACAGCTGTAGCAGTACAGCTGTGCTGCTGTAAGGTCCATAATGTAGATATAGCCTAAGAAAAGGAAAAAAGAGTTATTTACAAGGTTAAAGCAGGTAAACATACACACCAATGAGTGACAGTCTTAGGTTCCAAAAAGTAATAGAAGCTGCTGTAATAGGCAAGCTCTATATGTCCTTTAGGGCTAGCCCAAGCTTAGCAGCTTGGGGATCCCTTGCTTATTGTTAGAAATATTACCCTCTCCAAATTCCAAGCAGCATAGTGATGATTTCTCCTTAAAAGGGATTTTTATTCCCTTCCCACAGCATTCAAGCCGTGATGGGACAAGGGCTTGTGCACATACCCTCTTCATGAGTGAGGGGGAAGCAATCAATAAAGTTTTTTGTCAACTGATGTTCCACAATGGTTTGTCTGGTGCCTATAAGCCTTCTTTTGTTGAGGAAGAGAATACACCTCTTGTGGTAAACTAGTATATCACACTTGGTAATGCTTCCCTCCTGACTGGGGGGGAGGGGATCCAGTCTTAGCAAACATTTTATAGTTACAAAGCGAACACTTAAACATTACCGTATACCATGGGATACAGTAATAAGTGAGATTAATACATGCAGCATCCTACAAGTATTTCATAAGGTCTAAACACAAACCACATCCTTATAACTCTAATATAGATTTTAACAATACTAACACACAGGTGAGCCAGATTGGTTTCCAGCTATGCAGTGTTCAGTGAAGCCCTGGGGCCTTGGCATGAGCTGGCACCTGATCTGCCAATGTCACAGGTGGGGCGTAGGACACCCCCCTCTCATTCGCATCTCCCATTGTCTAGCTTAGGCAACTCCCCACTTCGTGTGCTGCTTTTATAGATTGAGTTTTTGGTGCCTTTCTCTTCCCATTCATTGTATTGGGAGCCTAGGTGCCTGACTCAGGCTTTGTGGATCACTGCGTTGTTCCAGTGATTTTTCTAGGTGCTTACAAGTTAGGCATTGTGATGGTGAGTGTCACAACCTAAGTTCCCTGTAAACTCCATGGCTGCACGGCCATGCAGCAGCCTATTTAGTGCTGTGCAGGTGCTCAGAGAACCTGCTCGGATACCTGCCATGGCTGGGGGAGGGGTGCCCCTCCCCCAGCCCCCAACCTGCCGCGGCCGAGGCCCCCCTCCACCCCCATCCCCAAGTCAGCCAGCGGCCTGGACCTGCCAGTGCCATGGCTGGGGTTCCCGGACCTGTCAGGGTGGCATGGCCAGTAAGGCAGCCCAGCTCGACCCAGGAGTGGCCTGGCCCCAGGCGCGGCCAGGGCGGTGTGGTGCGGCCCAGCCTGGCCCCAGGCACAGTCAGGCCCTGGACACGTGGCCCAGACCAGCGGGGGGAGAGACGCTTATCCTGCAGCCCCAGAGCTCCTGTGGCGGGGAGAGGTGCCTCTTTCCCCCCAACCCAGGTGCTGCTGCAGGGATCCCCATCCCCACCCCAGAGCCCGCACCTCTAGCCGGAGCCCTCACCCCCCCATACTCCAACCCTCTGCCCCAGCCCTGAGCCCCTGCCCATACTCCAAACCCCTCATCCCCAGCCCCACCCCAGAGCCCGCACCCCCAGCCAGAGCCCTCACCCCCCCACACCCCAACTTCCACACCCCAGAGCCCACACCCCAAGCTGGAGCCCTCACCCCCCTCCACCCAAACCCTCTGCCCCAGCCCTGAGCCCCCGCTCACACTCCGAACCCCTCGGCCCCACCACATTAATTTTGTTATGTGCACCAATATGGAGGTGATGTGTCACACATCACCTCCATATTGGTGCACATAACAAAATTCATTCCGCACATGAGTGGGAAAAATTAGAGGGAACATTGGTCACAGCGCCTAAGTCCCTTTGTGGATCCAGACATGGGTCTATACAGCCCAACTTAACCCTTGCCTCCTGAAGGAGAATTATATGAGGCACTGAAAACCTTGATTAATAAAGATATTTGCAGGGCTTTGTTGACTGACACGTCTACTTAGAGCCTGAGAGGCAATGTGGCATTGCAACAACTCACACTCCAGCAGAAGCTGCAGCTGCTGAGCTTTGTTTCAGGAGCTGGCGCTCTGAGTGAGGGCTGTGTTGTTTTGAATTTCCCTTTGCCCTAGTGCTGACACGTGAGGATCGACTGAGCCAAATGTGATAAGACTTACACCATGATATGGCAGTTCCGGAAAAGAGAAAACAATGATTGTTTCTAAAAGTGGCAAGAGAAAAAAAAACAAATGTGGAACTTTTAATTTTTTTAAAGCCCACATTACTCTGAAAAAGAGTTTGTTGGGTTAGTGGTTCCCTCCCCCATCTATTGTTTGGAGCTATTGGATTTCTGCCAAACTGTTCAGCACATCTCACTACCTTGGAGTGGAAGAAATGTGGCAGATAGGCGGGACTTACATAGCCTGTCTCATCAGCTGAAGTCAGACTGAGCCAGCTTGTAAACCATTTCTGGGATAATTTTTACTGTTCTACATTTGCTGGGATATGTCTAAAAGCTTGGCCTCCAGTCTTAGCTTTTGACAGGGTGATTTTTTATTTGAAGCTATGAATGTTGAAGGATAGTTACTTACAGAACCCAACAAGCAATCAGAATAAAACATTGAGTTCTTTACATACTGATACATACTGTCATACCGTGACCTTGAAATAATTTTCTGGAATATTAGGAGAAAAGCTGATGTCACAAATAATAGTAAGAAACTATAATATATTCCACTGCTGATCAGTGGCACACGGTTAGCATTTCTCTAGCCATGGGTATATCTAGACTTCGAGCTGGGGGGTGTTCTTCCCAGATAAGAGACTGTGACTAGAGTAATGCACGGATACAAAATGCCTAGGATCTCAGATGGGTACGTATTTAGGACGGCTAGACCGTCCCACGGCTCACACTGCTGTGGCTACATTCTATTTTCAGTGCACTAGCTGGATGAGAGCTAGCACGAGTATGTCTTCTCGAGCTGGGAATCACACCCCCTGCTTAAAGTGCAGACATACTCCTTGAGAAACAGTTTGTCACAGAGTGGCTGGCCCTATAAGGGGAGTTGCCAACCCTACCTGTGACTTATCAGGTGCCTGAGGCTGTGAGGCTAGCCTGAAGAGAGTACCTAGTCCTTATAAAGGTCAGCAAGAGCTCAGGGGGGAGAGTGAGGCTGCACCCAGAGAGCAGGAAGGCATCTCTGGGTTAGGGGAAAGAACTCTGTTTACATGTGACTCCCAGGCAGATGGCCTGAGATTAATCCGGCTAGGAGGAAGAAGGAAGCAGAAGAGCTCACTTTGACTCCCAGGCAGTCAGACGGGCCTGAATTCACAAAGGAACTTGTAAGTGCCTTGAAAATCATTGCAACAACAAACCTTGTGTTAGTTACCTATGTGCCCTATACAACACATGGGGAGAAACCTAAGGGGGGGGGGGGGAGCAGAGCCTGGCTAAGTTGTCTCTTAGTGCATACATAAATTCCAGTCTGAAAAATCTCCATTTTCCACCCCATCCCCCAAGAACTATCTGAACTGGCACCAATGCCTAAATGCAGTTGTGGATCTGGGTGACGGCCTGTGGAGTGTAATCCTGCAGGGAGTAGATAGGCCTCCGCAGAAGACCCAGGGTCTGGGAGAAAGGACATGATTGACAGGTTGAACTTGTGTTTAAATAGTTTAATTTTTAAGAAATAAAACTGAGTCCTTGAAGAAAAAGGGACTGAAATCACGTGGCTGGAGAGTGTTCTTTGATGTATGGGCTAGTGAGAAAGCCCACTGGCTTCTGATGTTAAATAACTATCCATCAAATAGATGTTTTTGCATAAAATATCTCATCCCCCTTTTCCCCTCCCCTCCCCACCCCGCCCCACCCCACCCCACATAACTGGCTGCAGTAACATGCACACTTTATCCCTCTCTCCACTTCAGAGCTGAGGCTCCTCAAATGAGCTGCAATAGGATACTTTAGTATAATGTGGCTAGAATTTAATACAAATACATGGATCATGTGTGTTTACATCCTATGCAGGCACAAAATAAACATCTTAATTACCATAAAGGCTTACAATAGTGTTCTATGTACATTACTTCATAATGCCACGACAATGCAAACATAATTCTAAATCTGAATTTGCCTAAAGCTTAGGGGATGAGGATAGATCCAGCGATCCTAGTAGGGATCATCTCTGCTAAATGCAGGGTATTTATAATGACCCACATTTTCAAATTTGGATTTCTGTAGCAAGGTTTCTAAATCCATGGCTTGGTTCCTAAATGACAATAGCTTGATCTTCAGAGGTACCAAACACACATAGCTCCCTCTGAAATCCATAGAAGCTGTGGGTGCTCAACATTTCTGAAAATCAGGCCATTTTAATTTCGGTACATAACTTTATGTAAATACGTTTAAAATATTTGGATAATGCAGAGGTCCCCAAACTGTAGGACCTACGGGGGCACAGAGGAATGGCGGGGAGGGGGGGCAGCCCTTCCCCGCCTCCAGCTCTGCTCTGGTCCTGCCCCCAGGCACGTTCCCGGCTCCCAGCCCTGTGCCTGGCCCTGTCCCCAGCCTCAGCGCAGCTCCACTCCCAGTCCCCCCCCCCCCGCCCCCCCGAACCTCAGCTGCTGGCCACAGCTCCATTCCTGGTGCAAGGCTGGAAGCGGAGCTGCACCTGGCCACAGGCCTGGCTACCGGCCCCCACCGCAGCCCGGCTGTGGCTCAGACGCAGCTCCTGGCCACAGCCCCACTCCCAGCTAGGGTTGCCAAGCCTCCAGGATTGGCCTGGAGTCTCCAGGAATTAAAGATTAATCTTTAATTAAAGATTGTCATGTGATTAAATCTCTAGGAATATGTCCAAGCAAAATTGGCAACCCTACTCCCAGCTCCAGACCCAATCCCAGCTGCAGCCCCAGCCTCGGCCCCCTTACCCTGTCTGTCCCTCCACCATGCCCCGAGCTGCGACTCCACTCCCGGCCATGGCTCCAGGGAGTATGTGCGGACAGGGTAAGGGGGGATGTGACCTTCAAAAGTTTGGGGACTGCTGGTTTATATAATAAATTAGTCATTACATGGACTGGATTATATTACAAATTAGTCATTTTGAGCCCAGCAGTTAGCCAATTCAGGGTCTTGCAAATTACTTCGTTTAGGGGGAGAAACTAGGGTGACCTGACAGCAAGTGTGAAAAATCGGGACGGGGGTGGGGGGTAATAGGAGTCTATATAAGAAAAAGCCCCAAATATCGGGATTGTCCCTATAAAATAGGGACATCTGGTCACCCTAGGAAAAACTCATGATGCAGTTTGGTATTTCTTTGGTGCAATCTTATTTATTTACAAAGAATGTAAAAAGTCCTGTTTCTCTGTACACAAACAGGAATCAAAGTGTGGGAGACAGTTTCCTTGCTTAATAGTCAAAGCCTCTTTTTCTAGCCCGCACTCTACCCCAACATTCCTCTCTCTTAGCTTTCTCTCAGGTTACACTACAGGTGCTTCTCTGCCTATCCTTGGCTTTCTGTTGCCTTCTCTGTCTGCTTCTGTGGTTCCCCTCCCTCCCTTCCTTCCTCCATGCTCACACATAGTTCCACCAAAACAATACCCAGACCCCTACATTTGCAGTCAGCCCCCAGTGAAACCCCTCTGCCCACATAGCTCAGCTCCTGACCATCCTTGTATGTGGCCTGTGTTTTGGGTGGCAGCTCCTACTGTTTCAGCTATTTTATTCCAAAAAGGAGCTTAACTGTTTTTTACGTTTATCCTGAATGATGGGCACTTGTTACAACCCACCAGCTTCAGAGGGTTCACCCAATACACACAGCATAAGAGTACTTATCAAATGACTGGTCTCATCAACCACTGCTAAAGTAAAAAATATATTGAACACTCAAAGTCCCAGATTTTGATTTTCTGCTGCCATAAGCACAAATAAAAATGCGTGGTCCATGCCTGGTCCATTGGAATCCTAGCCATGCATACGTAAGTAGGTGTGGCCACCAGATATGCCAACAAGCTAATGGGCCCCATGAAGAATCACATATAAGCCAGATCCAGTGAATCCTGTGGTTCTCAACATACAGGGTGATAGAGATAGCAAACTCCTAAAGAAAAGGAATAACAGGCCTGTAAAGGACCATGTGTATGAGTCACAGTGCTCCAATACAGACAGGAACTTATTCCAGTACAGTACATTGTACAAATCTGTGTTGTTAACATTAACGTACTATCACCAAATCTGACAGGTAACCAGTTTCCTGTGCATAGTACACTGCATCCAATACTCTGCTCAGTTACACACCGCTGAGCTGTGGTTTAGATGCAACCATCTGTGGCATGCTGTCAGACCCCTGTAAGGTTTACATTACTTTATTAACTTGCCTCAAAATGTTATGATTGTGCTACGGATGGGAGGTTTTTGCCACATTGCTCAGATATGGACACTATTCCTGCTAGGTTTGGAAGTAATTTATTTGGCTTTTTCACGGGTGTACTGTGTGACTTTCTGACAGACTTATGTGCTTAAGATTGCCTCTCCACATTTGGCCTATACCTATATGTGTGTATTTATTCACTCATATGAATAACCATGTGACAGAGTTCTGGGAACCAACAGCTGAGTCAGCACTGAGGTCACCTAAACACCAATTAATTGCCACCAGGTTGGAGCCGATGAGGGTAATTAGTGGATTAGAATGGGCTGGCAGAGGAGTAATGAGCAAATTGGCTCATTAACACAGAAGATATGACAAGGCACAGGAAGGAAGTCTAGAAGATATAGGGCATTCTGCTGATGCTAGGAAGGATTGCTGGGTTAAGAAATTTCTGCCTTCTTGTCTCTGGAATTCTGAGGAGAAACTGAAACTGGTAAAAATATGGTGTTTGGATCAGTAAAGTCGTGGGAAGAGCAGATGTAAATAAACTGCGTGGGGATGCTCAATACTTGAAGGTCTCTCTGACTCTGTGCAGACAGAGCAGAAGACAGGAGCAGGTTGTTGCCCTGTCACAAGTTGCTAAATTGCCTGAGTTATGTCAGCCTACAGATCCCTGTTCCATGACTGATTTAATACTAGATCTAGACATTTTAGTATCTGAGCAGAGTGTTATAAAAGACAGAGTGTCTAATTCATTTGGATAAATAATCTGCTGGTAGGTGGCTTTTATCTAATCTTTGTATCAGTTAGCTCTTTGTGAGGATATGTATTTTAAGATGTTATATCCTAGTAACACCAGAATTAAATGTCTACTGGAGCAAGACAGGCAAGCTCAGAGAATTCATAATAAGGTACTGAGCTGCTCTCATCTAAGTAATGGGTTCCAAGCCAGAGTAATCAAAAATTACTTTCTAATAGTTGTATAGCAGCACATATCAAATGAGGTGTTAGGCTAGTTCTTGGCAGCAGGTGTCCATATCATTAAAAACACTCTCCTGACTGGCATTGGTTGGTAGAGAGACCAGGGATTTTATAGCTATAGAGAATAATCCATCTATTTACTAATGCAAGTAGCTCTTGAAGTCAGAGTGAAGATCTATAAATAGGGCAATATGGGGAAGATTGGAAAAACTTCTGTTTACCCGTGGACACTTAAGATGGGTAAATAACTCTGTATTCCATGCTCATGAGAGGATATACCGTTCACTAGGTCTAGAAACTTCCAAGCAGGTAAGACAAACAGTGGTGCAAGTAGGGTGGTATGATCCGGTACGCCAGTAAGCTATTTATAGCTGGTACAGTGTACCAAAGACACAAGAGGAGCAGAACGTGGACCACCCGACCCGGTGGTCCCACACCAGCAGTTCCTCCAGCGCAGCTGTACTGCCCCCAGCCCTTCCACACAGCTGCGTGCCTGCATCTCCTATCTGGGGTCTGTACAGCAACCCTGCCGGAGGACAGGTCTGGGGGGGTGAGGCTGGGGGCGGTACAGCCACGCTACAGGAGCTGCCAGCATGGGGCCGCCCAACGTTCTGCTCCTTTCGCCGCTGCAATTCCCAGGAGAGACCTGGGGTTCTTCTGAGGCCATGAGAGATGAGGTGGGTGATATGCTCTTGAATAGTGGGATGTAGCCCACGAAAGCTTATGCTCAAATAAATTTGGTGCCACAAGTACTCCTGTTCATTTTATGAGGACTCCTGCATCACACATACTATTCAGCTGGGTGGGATGGTCTAGCTTCAGGTGTGGAAGGAAAATATGAAACTTCTTGTGAGCATGTGAATCATGAGCCCTACTAGAAATTATGTAGGAGGGGGAGGAAATCTACTGACCCATCAGTCAGTGAATGCATTTTGAATCTCTAAACTGAATACAAGGAAAGCCTTTTATCACTTATGGATTAATGGAGGCAGCTTCTGGCTCTGAAACTGCTGGCTGTGGAATGCCTCCAGCTATGTCAAAGCAAACTCTTTTGGATGAGTGAGATTCAGACAGACTCCATGTTGATTTCATCAAAATGTAATGAAGAAAAGCATTCTAGTAGGCATGCAGAAGGGAGCAAGGCCTTAATTAAATAAAGATGGTGGCCTTCTGTATTGCCTGAATTGTAAAGAGCAGGGGGCCACTGCTAATGCCCCCATGGGGTAGTGGGGAGAGGTGGGAAAGGAGGAATGATTCATATAACAGAACTCCCCAGTTTGCTACTCTTAAACCCTGACCTTAGGCTACTGGTGAGGATGTCATGGGGGGTGAGGGGGAAGCACAGCATGTAAGTACATTGCTCCCATGTTCTGAGGACTGGCTTTAGTTATCCCTCTTTGGAAACTAAGATGGGTATAAATGGCCACTTCAAGAACAGGAATAGTCTGGACTTCCCCCAAATAGAACAGTTGGGTTCAGTCCAGATTAGGTAAAAGACTAAAATGTTTGTTCTGAAATTCAGCAGAGGGCCAGATCCTGCAGTCCTTATACAGGGAAAATCCCCATCAACTTCAGCAGGGGTTCTGCTTAGATAATTCTTGCAGGGTTTTGTCCAAAGAAAATACAGGAGGTGTGTGAATGCAGTGCATAGCTGCTATAGAAATGCAATGCCTGTCAGCTGAATTTACAGATGTTGTTGTGACAGGGCAGTCAGCCCAGGGGTCAGCCTGCCCTTGTCGCATGGGTTGGCCCACCTAAGATTTTAAAGATGTGATCATATAAAATTAAGGACCTAGGAGCTATTGGTAGAGCGGATGCATCCCAGGAATAAGTGGTGTTGGGAGGAAATTCCATCACTATTTCTTTAAGGACACAGGACTAGGAGCCTGGCAGAGTTGGTAGGGCAAGGCTCACCTCTCACCCAGCCAACTGGGATGAACTTTGGGAGTGGGGACAAGTGTATATGCTGCCTTCTCCCACATAGTAGGAAAGACACCAGTGGAAGGTCTGTCTGCTGAACTCTCCTAGCTGGAGGGTGAAAGGACTAATTGAGGAAAAGGGCCAGCTGTCTCTATTTTGGGTCCTGGGACAGAATTAAAGACCCACTCCCTCAACCAAGAGGGAGGAACCATTGAACCCTGGCCATAATGGAAGTATTGGGACAAGAAACAAAAAAATAGGGACAGGAGTTGAAAATCAGGGAACCAGATGTTGACACAACAAAGAACACTGGACAGGGCCCACTGCTCCTCAAAGGTGTATAAGGAGTCAATGGACACTGCCCAGAGGAACTCTGCCTGGAGGCGTGATCGGACAAGGGACTGGCAATAGGCCCCACAGTGACAGCGCCCCCTTGTCCTCGCAGAGAAAAGCCCTAATAGTGTATGCATGTACATGTGCAAAATTTTAGATATTTTAATTTGATAGTAACAAGTACTGAAACTTGGGGGGGGGGGAAGCCCCCCTGAAAGCATTGTCATTAGAAGAGTTATTGACAATATTTACAGTTTCAAGGGTTATGAGTAAACTATTATGTATTCATAGCGAGAGAAAAAATGTTTTCATTTAGATATGTTGTCACTCTCCTATCAGAGATTTCATTGTGTGTGTGTGTGTGTGTGTATACACACACACACACGCATCTGAAAAGACTATGGTAAATTTTTGTCTAATCTCTGGTTGCACACCTAAACGATAAGCTGAGGTACAGGAAGGGGAAAGAAATTCTATACCTGTATTAGCATATTGCTTTCCCTAAGCCCATTATATTTGCATATCCCTAAGGGTGCCTGCTCTGGGACAAATGTGGCCCCCAGTGTAAGTTGGAGCAGCTGAGGTTAGTGCTGTATATTACAGCAGGCTCACACACCTGTGTATGGGCTGCTCTATGACCAAGAACTGCTAGAGTGCTCTGTATTGTGCCACTTCCCCTCCCAGTCCTGAATTCAACACACACTACAGGACATGAAATCTCTGAAAGAGGGGTTGCCTGCGTGGTGTTTGATCTCCTCTGCTCAGAAGATGACCAAGATCAAAGCTACTGATAAAGAGGAACAAACAGGAGAAAAACATCAGAGAGAAACGAGAAATTATTCATTTTAAATAAGAAGCAGTGGCAGCAATTTTAAACAGCATGTCTGCTTTCCGAGCAGATTTCAAGCTGCTGGAAGACTGTGATGTTGCTGAACAAGCCATGTGGTAGAAGTAGCTCCATGATGTTTCAGTGCTTCTAGAAGACTTCCATATAGAGTATCAAACACTGGTAACCTACCTCAGTAGGTACAGAAAGTAGCATAATTGTTCCATCTCAGGACTCTGATGTCAAAAATCCCCACAACCCGCTCAGGCTTCATCCTCGTAGTTTGAGATTACCAAAACCTCTTAGTACAACTGTTGTTGAGTGGTTATTCAGAACCTTCAGTGTACATAGTGCTTTACATGTAAGACATGGTCTTTGTTTGTCATTTAAATCCTGATAAATTAAGATGATCAATTCAAATATGAGGTGTGGAGGCATGATCAGTGAGGGGAGCAATGTAGGAAGCATTCAAAAAAATAAATAGATGGGACATGATACTGTTCAAAGCATAAGCGGATTGCATGAGGCCCAAGAGCATAGCAGAGACAAATCATAAAAGAAGATGCATTTTCTCACTCTTCACACTCCCCTGTAAGAGGGAAATAAGCAGAGATGTAGGACAGAGTTGAAGGGTTTTGAATAAGTACTTACAGCTTTATTGTGTACCACTGAGGGCAGGTTACATTATTTCTTGTTTTTACAAGACCAGTGGAGGAAGTCTGACGGCTCACGCTACCCTGTTCCAGGAGTCCTCCTGTAGACGAGACAGAGAAAGGGGAACAGACAGCCACTGAGAGAGGAAGTGGTGCTGCAGTAACTGTTGTCATCTGGAAAACCCCCAGGCTACTGTTGAGTTTAGGACCTGGGACAGGAGTCTGTAGTGCAGTATAGGGCAGGCCAGGGCTCTTCTCTCAACCAACCAGGACAAATCCTGGAAAAGAGGGCAATATATAGTCAGCCTCTTTCCTCAAAGTTTGGAAGATGCTGCTAGGAAAAAGGACTGGCTGTTCTTTTGAACCAGGAGAGTGAGACTGGGTAACTATCTCTAGACTACACAGGAAAGTTGTAAAATTCCTACCCCATGAGGGACTCCTGCTGGAGGAAGAATCCAGCAAAGGGGTACTTTTGGTGTTTGCAGTTCATTTCAACATTTGTTTAGCTTAGACTTTGCTGTCAGCCCAGCTCTTGTCTTTGGCTGGCAATAACCATACAAGTATGGTTAATACATTTAGTGACTTTTTGGTCGAAGATTAGATCAAACTGATCTTTGAGATGCATTAGACTGTTCCATACTTTGAAAGAGTACAGCTAGCTCACTGCCAGGGCCTGACTTTTAGCAGACTTACATTAGTTGAATATTTATTTTTTAAATTGCTTGATTTCTGATGTTCATTGGGCTGCTCCTTAACCACTAGCTGTCAACTCTTCTTTCATATACATTGTGAATATAGAAATAGGTGCCAGCTAATTGTAAACATCTATTGACACTAAAAATCAAAAGGATTCTTATTGCCCTTTCTTCCAACACCAGTGTCCCCGCTCTGGGGAGTGGTAGCAGATATTGGGGGGGCCTTGCAGATCATCTTCCTAGTGGAGACGTCAGTGATGCAGAGTCTGGCTATATTCTAAGTTTAACTTGCTTTATTTACAAGCATACACCAGTCCTGAAACACAGGTGGTATAACAGCATGCAGGCAATCCTTGCTTTCAGGCATTTCAACCCAATACCCATCCCCATGGAGCAACGCTGCCTCAAGAACTGACTAATCCGAGATCAAGGCAGAGAGCAACCGCACTGCTGCTTGCACAGTTTCTTCTACTCAGAATCTTATATAATCAAAAACTAATAAGCATTTCTTCAGAGACTTAAAAACTTGCTCATACACTGAGAAAGAACTCTGAAGACTGACTCTATGTAACAGAGCCACCTGATGATGGCTGCTATATGGCTGATGATGGCTGGATCTTTGTATGCCTTAGATGGATTGCTGTGTAGAAGCATCTGTTACAAAATCTTCAGCTAGTACTATTTGGTATGGGTCCAGGTTTAGATGATTAATGCTGAAGCTCTTTCCCATATCTGAGTCTCACAGGCTGAATGAATCCATACCTTCTATTCTATCTCAGGCAGATAGGGCCAGGGCCAGGGCCAGGGCCGTCCCTAGGGGGCGTGCAAGGTCAGGGACATAGGCACTGAGTTTCTAATCTGCCAGCTTCCTGTTGAAGCTGTGCCACTGAGGCTGAATTAATGAAAGAATGGTTGAGCAGGGCAGCTGGCTCAGTGGGTGGCCAAACTACTGAACTATAGTCTGTCTCTCTTCTCCTCCCCACCCAATGACTGTTCCACAGTGGATAAATAGTCAAACTCTTTCCGCCCCTCTGCCAAAGAGGGGAGAATTGAACCTGTGTCTCCCACAGCCCAGGTGAGTGCTCTAACCACTGGGCTAAAAGTTATAAGGTGGAGAATGGCACCACAGCCATCAGATTTTTTTAACAGAACCCTATCTAGTAGGTAGTCTAGATTGGGCCCCACATTTGACTTAGGTGGCCAAATGCCTGTCTTCCCTTGATTTGTGAATGGCTAGAGGAAAGCAGCAGTGTGCATGCCCAGAGGCATAAACACAGGCACACAGGGAACTTTTACCCTGAAAAACTTAAATGTCTAGTGAGTTTAGGACCCTAAAGGGTTTGCTGTGATTTTTGTGGATCACAGTGGAGCTAAAACTGGGACTTAGGTGCCTGAGCCACATTTTAGACCCCTAAGTATTTTTGTGAATCCCACCCAAACTGCCCTAGGTGTGACAGCAATTGCGACTGTAGCCCTAAAAACAAAAGTAATTGAAATGCATTTGGTCTCTTGGGGTATGTCTACACCGCAATTGAACAACCACAGCTGGCCCGGGTCAGCTAACTCGGGCTGCGGGGCTGTAGAACTGCAGTGTAGGCGTTCAGGGTCAGGCTAGAGCTCGAGTCCTGGGAACCCACAAGGGGGAAGAGTCCCGGAGCTCAGGACCTATCCCGAGCTTGAATGTCTACGCCGCAGTTTTACAGCCCACGCCCTGTGAGCCCGAGCCAGATGACCCAGGCCATCCGGGAGTGTTTAATTGCTGTGTAGACGTACCCTTGGTGATTCTTCCTGTAACTAACACATTGGACCAAATTCTGCCATCCATTACTTATGCAATCTTGCTGTATTCTGGGGAGTTGCACAGGTCTACCTGAGGGCAAAACATATAGCACCTTATAGCTTCTCCTTTTATTGAATCATTGAAATGTAATATCAGGGTAGCTAAAGGAATGAGGCAAGACAGCATTATCTAAAACTCCAACAATCTTTACTGCTGTTGGAGCCCTTACACAGCAATACTAACTGTTCCTAGGGCTGGCTACAGGCAGCACCACCTACCAGAAAAACACTTTATTTCAATTCCCACTTTTCCAGTCTCAAACTGTACCCACCTGCAACTATCACTGGGGTAGAGGATGTCAATTTACAATATAAATTAAGATGTTTTTCAGAACTGTTGAAAACAGTATTGCATCTGATGTCCATCAGAGGTATTAAAGCAGGGATTGGCAACCTTTGGCAGGCAGCCCATCAGGGAAATCCGCTGGCAGGCCAGGACTATTTGTTTACCTGCAGCATCCACAGCATCGGCCGATTGCAGCTCCCACTGGCCATGGTTTGCCGTTCCAGGCCAATGGGGGCTGCGGGAAGCGGTGCATGCCAAGGGATGTGCTAGCCGCCACTTCCCGCAGCCCCCATTGGCCTGGATCGGCAAACTGCAGCCAGTGGGAGCTGCAATCGGCCGAACCTGCGGACGCTGCAGGTAAACAAACCGTCCCAGCCTGCCAGCGGATTTCCCTGATAGGCCGCATGCCAAAGGTTGCCAAACCCTGTATTAAAGCAACAATCTTTCTAACAATACTGGGGAAATTCTTAAATAGTATTTAAGATAAGTAAAGATATTATTTGTAAGGTAAAAAATGAAGAACTCTGCACATACTTAAGTGATTTAATAGAGCGGAAGAATCAAAACTTCCCCACTCCTTTCTAGCAGTACTTGAGTCACATAGCATGTGGCAAGTTTTCCATAGATTCATTTTATGCAATGGAATTTTACTAGAATTTCTACTCCACGGCTAAGTCCTTCAGTTCTTTAAAATTAATCACACTTTCCTTACCGCTAGAGCTCCTCACTCCTTGCGTCTGATCATAGTAGGGAAGAAAGTTAAACATTTTTATATAGTTTAATTATTTGCTACACTTACAATAGCTAAAATACAATACAATAGCTTTGACAGTCCACTAATTGCTGAAAATGTTCTTCCTTGGGCTACTTTGTTATTAAACTAGCGTTTCCATAGGATATGGATCCTCACTTAACATGACAACTTTGTGGAGGAAAGATTGCTGTGGGACAGAGTGACAACCCATTCAAGGTCATTGGTAGCATTCACAGAGCAGCTGGAGATAGGGGGACAATTCTTCTGGGCCTGAAAAATGAGCACTGACTGGTGGGATCTCACTGTAATACAGGTTTGCGATGACAAGCAGTGACTGCAGAATTTTCAGATACACCAAGGCCACATTCCTGGATCTATAGTGCCAAGCTCATTCCAGCTCTCCAACACAGGGGCACCAGAATGATAGCTGCATTGACAGTGGAGAAGGGAGTGGTGATTGCACTGTGGAAATTTGGGAAATCATTTTGGAGTTGGGAAAATCCATGGTGGGAGCCATTTTCATGCAAGTGTGCAGGGTCATTACTCATCTCCTGCTACGCAGGACTGTGACTCTGGGCAATGTGCAGGACATAGTGCAGCAATGGGGTTCCCAAACTGTGGCACGCATATCCCTATTTTGGCACCAGCCCACCTTGCCACAGAGTACATCAACAGTACTTTTCTATGGTTATGCAACAGTCGGTGGATCACTGAGGACACTTCACTGACATCGCTATTGGCTGATCAGGGAAGGAACGTGACACTCCTGTCTTTAGAGCACAGGACTGTTCAGAAAGCTACAAGCAGGGACTTTCTTTCCCAACTGGCAGATTATGATTGGTGATGTTGAAATGACAATAGTTATCCTGGGGGACTCAGCCTTCCCCTTGCTCCCCTGGCTCCTGGAGCTGCACACCGATCACCTCCACAGCACGAAGGAAAGATTGAGCTACCTGCTCAGCAGGTGAATGACCATTCACTGTGCTTTCGGTAGACTGAAGGGACGCTGGCGTTGTTGACTCATATAATTGAATCTCTGGGAAAAAAATATCCCAATGGTTCTAGCTGCCTGCTGTGTCCTGCATAATATCTGTGAAGCAGAAGGGGAAAAGTTGCCACTGGACTAGAGGGTGGAGGTGGAGCTGCTGGCTGCTGAGTGTCAAAAGCCAGACACGAGCTCACTGTGGAGCTATAGAGCTTAGGGAGGCTTTGAAGGAGCATTTTAATAGTGAGCCACAGTAATCTGGTCTGGTGGACTGTGCTCCACCTGGCCCTGCTGTTTTGGGGCCTGTTAGGAATTGTGTGGTGTTTGGTGTACATGTATGAATATAACACTGTGTTTGTCACTGATCCTGAGTTGTCACACTGTATCATAACAAGTGGGTGCTTTCAGTACCGCTAGGCTCTCTGCAGCATATGGTATGAACTAATAAAGATGAATTATTTTCCAAAGAATAGAATTTTTTTGTATTTGGTTTTAATTGAAATGATTTTTCTTTGCACTTTAAAAAAAAAAAATCAATAAACTTAATACATTAATAAAACAGAACTTAAGACGGGGAGAGAACATTTATATCCATTTTAGCTACACATACATCAACTATGGTCTTCCTTACAGTCCCCTGGAGTGCAATGGGAGGGATAGAGAGGCAGCCACTGATGCCACACTGAAAATAGAGGGCAGTTGCAGGGAGGTGCTGCAATGGAGTTCTCCATAGACTGCAAAGGGAGGTGAGCCCATGTTTGCTGAACCTGTAGGTCCACAAGAGTCTGCAGCATCTGTGTTTGCTGCCACAGAAGCTCCATGTCCTCTTGCATCTCCCTGTCCTTTTCCTGCTGGGACTTTCTCCTGTCTGCTCTTTCCTTCTCCAGACTATCTGCAATATTCACCCTCCAGGCATTCTGCTCTCAGTCTGATGTAGCACAGGCTTGCAGGATCTCAGGAGTCCTCTTCTTTCTTCCCCTTATCTGGCTCTGGCATTCTACAGGTGTGCTTCCATCAGACAGCAGCAGCTACAGATAAAACACACAGAGGTACCATTGTCAGTATACTTACAGTGGAAAGTGAAAATGAAGATTCAGAACTCCCTTCCCTTGTTCCCCTCAAGTTTTAAACCAGACATGCTTATTGATACTTCTGCTTCAGAGTGCTTGTGCACAGCACCACTCACAGTACCAGCCATGGTGAGTGTGGTCTGCCAGAAGTGAGGGAAATGAGGTGGGAATTGCTTGGGTGCATAAAACTGAGTATAGGGCAATGGCACTGAACCCTGGCACCATTTTCCATAGGCGGTGGTGAACTCCTGAGGGTAATAAAGGCACAGAGAGCACAGCTGCTGCTTGGTTCCTGACGCTGCCGGTACCTGCATGCAGCTAGCCTGTTTACTGCAATGGTACCTGTTGAAGTTATCCCAAAGTGGTGTGGGAAAGTGTCCTAGTGTGGAAGAAGAAATAAGGCTGCCATCTCCTTTGGGAGAGGATCACAGAATAGCTCCATGAAAGTTTCATTTAGATCTCTCAGGAAAATTCAACGGACATCCCTGTGAAGTACATAAACTACTGAGTGTGCCCCCTCCCCTCTCCAGCCTAAATGTACAGAGGAATGAAAAGCAGATAACTCTGCCTCTTCTACTAGAAGTAGCAGTACAACAACAAGTAAATTAATGAAAAATTGATAGCTGGGTCCTGTTAAGTTGGAGATGCCATCAGTACATTATTGTAATGGGAAATACATTTACATGCATACCTCAAGTTCCTTCCCCTGCATCAGTCTCACCCGTGCTTGACTTCCAGGACTGACTGGACTACAGTGGAGTCTCAAACAGGTCCTGGTTCATGGCATAGCTGGACCCCCTTCCCCAGTTGCAAGTCCCTCATCTTCTTCCTCTCCTCCTCCTCCTCCTCGCTGTTCACAGCAGGAGTCTGTGACTTGGGTGCTGCAGAGGTATCCATGGTGGTCTGAGGGGTGGTGGTGGTGTCTCTCCCAAGTATGGCATGTGGCTCTTTATAAAAGTGGCGGGTCTGTGACTTGGCTTTGGGTCGATGGTTGGCCTTCCCGGCCTTGTGGTATGCCTGCCTAAGCACTGCTGCTGACCTCTGTTGCACCCTTTCTTCTGCATCCCGTGAGCAATTTTTCTCATAGATGTCAACATTTGTTGCTGATCCCAGCTGTGCCTGCACAGCCTCTTATCCCCACAGGCCCAGGAGATCTAGGATCTGCTGTTTATTCAAAGCCGGAATGCGTCTGGAGCATGCAGCCAGCACGGTCAGTTGCACACAACAAGGAAGAGCTACTAAGGGTATGTCTACACTACCGCGGTAGTTCGACGGCTGGCAATCGAAGTTCCGGGTTCGATTTATCGCGTCTGGTGTGGACGCGATAAATCGAACCAGGAAGTGCTCGCCGTCGACTGCGGTACTCCAGCTAGACGAGAGGAGTACCGCGGAGTCGACGGGGAGCCTGCCTGCCGCGTGTGGACCGCGTCTGAACCGCGGTAAGTTCGAAGTAAGGTATGTCGAATTCAGCTACGTTATTCACGTAGCTGAATTTGCATACCTTACTTCGACTTGGGGGGTAAGTGTAGACCAAGCCTAAGTGTGCTTACCAAGCTGGACAATCCGGAAAAGGCACTTCAAAAATTTGCAGGGCTTTAAACTGGTGGAGAGCTTTCTAGTCTCTGGGATACCTGGGCAGTGGAATTGACAATTCTGGCATAGCGGTCAGTGTCAGGCATTGTGGGACAGCTGCTGGAGGACTATTAGGATGGACATAAGTAACACAGTGTCTACACTCATACTGAGTCGACCTTGGTACATCGATCATTGCTCAATGCTGACTTGGGAGGTGGTGGTACTGTGTCGCTGTAACAGGGCACTTACATTGGTGGGAGACCCATTTAAGTGTAGACACACACACAACTAGGTTGATGTAAGGCGGCTTACGTCGACCTAACTTGGTAGTGTAGACCAGGCCTCTGTGTTTCTGGGGTGTGCTTGCACCACCCCAACATGGTTTCAAAACTAGCTGGAGGCCACTTCCACAGAGGTTGACCAAAAACTTAACATCTTGTGTTTTGAGAAAATGCTACAAACATTTGAAAGAAGTAATTAACAATTGTAATGTTTAGTGTTTAGACTGTCTTGTAGGCATCCTACAGCTGGACAATAACTAAGGGCTTATTTAGTCAGAAATCTATTAAGAAGTGATCAATAACTGATGGGAGGAGATTGTTTTATAATTGTCAATCTTCTGCCATCATCCCCAGATTCTACAGCAGGGGTGGCCAACCTGTGGCTCTGGAGCCACATGCGGCTCTTCAAAAGTTAATATGCGGCTCCTTGTAATAGGCACCGACTCCAGGGCTGGAGCTACAGGTGCCAACTTTCCAATGTGCCAGGGGATGCTCACTGCTCAATCCCTGGCTCTGCTGCAGGCCCTGCCCCCTTCCCGCCCCCTCCCCTGAGCCTACCATGCCTTTGCTCCTTCCCCTCCCGCCCACAGCCTCCTGCACGCCACGAAACAGCTGATCAGTAGGTGTGGGGAGGGAGGGGGAGGTGCTGATCGGCGGGGCTGCCAGTGGGCGGGAGGTGCTGGGAGTGAGAGTGGGGCAGGGAGCTGATGGAGGGGGGGGGGCAGGCTGCTGAAGTATTATTGGGGCTCTTTGGCAATGTACGTTGGTAAATTCTGGCTCCTTCTCAGGCTCAGGTTGGCCACCCCTGTTCTACAGCATTCATCTAGAACTAAACATGCACATAACCAAGCTATTCCTAGATGTCCCAAGATGGAACTGTTTGCTATATCTTTAAGAATGCCTCACTGGAAACAAATGGGTTCTGAGTCTTTTTCATTGAGGAGTTAAAACTATTTTGCTGTCTCTGTTGAAAATTAGCAAGAGATTAGCAATGACCAGACCTGCATTTCCTGTTCTACCAGGAGTGTAGATTCTGAATTTGCATAAATGCAGATGTCCCAGACAAAAGAATCAGTATTATGAAAGTGCAAATATTAAACATGGTTTCCATGTGTTCTGACAAAAGTCAATCAAAACTTGACTAGTATGCCTAGATACCCTGTATGTGTGCTTTAAATTATAACTTTCAGGTCAGCTTTGCTAAGTGCTTTAATACCAAAGCTTTGACACTGAACTTTGCAAAACATATGCAGATACAGTGTGTAAATAATATTCATAATATAATGGACATGGCAAATCTCTGGTGCTCTTGGGGGTGGGGGAGGAATTGTAATGGGAAGCAGTCCACATTATACATAGTAGCAGTAATACAGAGATGTCACTGTAGCTATTGGAGCGTTAAGTTTGTGGAGAAGTGGAATGGAAGTAGAACACAGTCAGACCACCAAATCTCAACAGTCACAATGGCATTTCTTGGAATTCTGGCAGGCAGTAATCCAGCAGAGAGAGGCTGTTCTTTTAGATACATTCTGCAGAATTAGACATGGCAGACTTGTGTCAGAAAATGCAAAGGGTGATTTAAAAAAAAAATGTAATTAGCCCATAATGAAGTACACTTATTAACACTTCCTTATGTATTACATGCAGATTGAATGGCTTCTTAATGTTTTAAATAAAAATAATCACTCTAGTACTATATAATGCATTAATCCTTTTGAATTAGTACTTCATATGCTAGACACACAAGTTGGATGAGGTAATATCTTTCATTGGACCAACTTCTGTTTGTGAGAGAGACAAGCTTTCGAGCTTAGAGAGGGCCCTGAAAGAGAGCTCTGTCTAAGTTCAAAAGCTTGTTTCTCTCACCAGCAGAAGTTGATCCAATAAAAGATATTACCTCACCCACCTTATCTCTCTAATATCCTGGGAACAACATGGCTACTACAACACTGCATATTTCATACATTGCTATTTTACTTGTATTTAAATATATCTTTTTACTAATGCTTGATTAGTCTCATGTTAATGTGTGTTTTAATCTAAGTGCTTTGAGATTCCAAGTTTTAACAAATTAAATCACAAATATAACTATCGGATAGTTGCTATAGATACTACAAGAGCTAAATCCTATCTGGCCTGATTTTTCAGAGGTGCTAAGCACACTCAAATGCAACCAAAGTCAGTGGGGGAAACAAACATAGAAGTATACTGTAGGAACTGCATATGCTTGAGAGAGGAAGGTTAGGGCACTAGCCTGGGACTTGAGAGTTGGGGTTAATTTCCCAGTTCTGCCACAGACTTCCTATGTGACCTTGGCCAAGTCCCTTATTCGTAGTCCCCCATCTGTAAAATGGGGAACACTACCCACTCTCACTGGGCTGTAGAATTGTTCAGATACTCTGGTAAAGGAGAACCATGTAAATACCTAAGGGTATGTCTACATTACCCACCGGATCGACGGGCAGCGATCGATCCGGGGGGGGGTGTCAATTTATTATGTCTAGTCTAGATGCAATAAATCGACCCCCAAGCGCTCTCCCGTCGACTCCTGTACTCCACCCCCGCGAGAGGCACAGGCGGAGTCGACCGGGCAGTGGCAGCCCGTGGTGAAGACACCACGGTAAATCAATCTAAGTATGTCGACTTCAGCTACATTATTCTAATTAAAGTCTAATTAAAAATCAAGCCAATAATCTTTAGTCAACACTCTGGCTGCTGTCTGGGCAAAGGCTATAGGATTAACCCTGAATTTTATTTTATGATATAATTTTACAGCAAATTAGCAAATTTTACAACAAAGTAGCAACATCCTGCACATTTGAATAGTCTGTATGTGTATTCAGTGAAGGCCGTGAGAGGATGGATGTGAATACACCCTGTACAGAGCCACATTCTGATTAGCTAATGGGCTTTTTTTATGTCCAACTTGAATGCCAGCTCCCAACACTGCAGAGTTGGGACTTCAGAGTGTACACACACACATCCCTATGTCTGTTAGAATAAATGTCTTGGGAGAGACAGCTAACTTGGGGGAACAAAGAAGAGCCATTTTGGGGGAAGGTACATGTTTATGTCTGAGTAAAAATATCAAGGAAAGAGCTGGGGAACAAAAGTAACTAACACTACAAAATTAGGTTGATGTAAGTCACCTTGAGTCCACCTATGTCAAGTTTGTCTCTGGCCGACCTAAGAGCCCTGTTATAGGGACACAGTAAAATCACTTCCTCAATGGTGCAGAGCCATGGTTGACCTACTGATGCTGATGCAGAGCCAATGTAGACATTGCATGACCTGTGTGGACTCTAAGAGTCCTCCAGCAGCTGTCCCGCAATGTCCTGTTTTCTGCGACAGTTACCGCTCTAGTCACAGTTGTGATCCCTGGGCAGTGGAGTTCACAGAGATCGGAAGCCACCCCTCCCTCCCTCCCTCCCGCATGTTTTTGAAATGCCTTTTCCTGATTGCACACCTAGCAGCTCTCCCTCGTTGTGTGCAACTGCCCAGCCAGCCATGCTGGCTGCACACACTGGATGCGCTCCTGTGTGGAATGGACAGGAAGTATCAGATCTCCTGGGCCTGCAGGGAGAAGAGGCTGTGCAAGCACAGCTACAGACCAGTCATAGAAATGTGGATATCTGTGAGCAGATTGCACAGGGGATGCAGGTAAAGGGATATGGCAGGGATCAGCAGCAGCTTTAAACTGTTCTCCGCATATTTGCCATTTCTGCAGCAGTTTCTAGTCTTCTCTCTCCTTTAAGCCATTTTTAATGTATACATTCAGTATTTCATATTCATGCTTCTATAATAAATTAGATGAAAATGGCAATTGGGCCACAAACTGCTGCTGCTGGAAGAGCAGCTGGGCTTCTGGAAGAGAGGAGAAAGAGTCCAAAACCTGACTGCACAAAACCTTGATAAATAAGATGGGGGTGGAAGACATTGCATGTACTTTTTTTAACTACAACTTAAAGCCAGGCCGGGGGTGCTTTAGCCAGCTATTGGTGCACTTCTTAGCATGCTGAAGGCATTCAGCAAAATGTACCCAAGCACATAAGAGAACTAGTAGTGCACATCCTGTTTTGGCTCGTTGCTCTATTATTTGGTGATTATTAGAACACTGGAAATGAATTTCACATCTTTTTCATGTCACTGGGTTTCTATCCAGCTATGTAATTACTATAATATTATTCAGTATGTAATGCTATCTCCCAAACTGGTCATTCCGACTTCCCTTCCCCCCCTCCCTATTCACGCTTTGGTTCATATTCTCACAATGTTCTCATTGTGATTCACTTCCCTATTGCCATTTTTAAAAATAGATGCTCAGGTGCCATGGTGATGGTGATGGCGTAAGAATCTGATCAGAACAGAAATACTGGTGTCTTCCCCCTCTTTTCTTCTAGCCTCAGATCTATGGAATACTCTACCCCTCTTCATTTTTGATTCTTTAGCCTTAAATGCCATCTCAACTTCTCCTTTTTTAAAAGCTGCTTTTAATTATTTGATGTTTCTCGCTCTTCTTGTAAGTTCTCAGTAGTTCTCACTTGATTTGGGAGCCATGTGGGTGGAGGAAGATGGTGAGGGAGAGGGAAGGCAGATCTGACAAGGAGCCAGGATGCTGGTGGAGAACTGGGACTGGCTGGGCAAAAAGACTGGGACAAGGAGCCAAGTGACGTGACACTGAGATTGGATGAGGAGCCTGTGGAGGGACACTAGGACTGGAAACCGGTGGAGATGAGGAACATGGGTGAAATGGAGAAGGGGAAATTAGGACTGGCTGAGCAAGGAAACTTGGAATGGGAGCGGGAGGGAAAGTCAGCGTGTCTGAAGGAGTGAGAAGAGGACTTACTAGGACTGGGATGAGAAGCCAGAGGACTTGAGATGAGGATTGTGTCAAGGAGCTGAGAATAGGGAGAAGATAGGATGAGGACAGGTTGGATGTGATGGGGCAGAAGGGGTCAAGCTTGGGGGAAACAAATGGAACAGTCTGTGCCCACTGGAGCACACTCCCCTGCAGAGCCTAGAATAGAACCCAAGATTCTTGAGTCCCACCGTTCCTCTGCTGTCAGCAAATATCGGTGAAACCCACTGGCAACGTTTCCCATCCCCCTCTAGGGCTGGTCCACGGAGGAAGACAACCTACTGTTGTTAGTTACTCTGTTAGCTCAAGTGGCAGAGATCTGTGTGGTGGATTTAAAGGTTCTAACCTGCTGATGAACCATGTTGGTGTCAGTATGATGCCACATGCTGGAATTCCTGTTTTTACATTTTGGTTTTTAAAAATTTAGGAAATTACACACACAAAAACATTCAAAGCACATTATGTAGGGTGCAAAACCAAGCACTCAGAAGTTAGGAAGTGCTAGAATTAAGGTTGCTCATACAACCTTATGAGCAACCTTAAGGTGTTATGATAGTGTTTGAATCAAGCACAGGAATAAGTTAGTGGTTGTCTAGGGACCAGTGATCACGACCTGATTACATTCAAAATACAGGTAAACAGAGGACAGTCCTGTACAGTTATATAAATTGGGTCTTTTGAAGCACCAAGTGTATGTGTGTGTGTGTATGTGTGTGTGTATATCTATATCTATAGTTGGTGCTTCAAAAGACCTAATTTCCCCAAGGTGAGTAAAATTGACTGGGAGGAAAAAATTAGATAAAAAACCATGAAGAAAATTTAGGAGCTCTTTAAGAAGAATTTATGAGATTGTAGAATTGTGGCTTTTTGGCAAACAAGAAACAGAAAAACTTTGGCTAAAAGCTTATCCCTGGTTCAATGGGGAAGTAAAGGCAGCAATTAGAAATAAAGAAGAAATATATAACAAATGGGAAAAAAAGGAAGAAATCGATATAAATTAGAAGTTACAAAGTGTAGAAAATTGATAATGAAAGCTAAAGACACCAAGGAAAAATTCATAGCTGGCAGGGCTAAGGACAATATGTTTTTAGAGGTATATTAAGAACAAAAGAAAACCTATGGCATAGGCCCATTGCTAGCTGGAGATGTTAAAATTGTTGTGCAGGCAACCCTAATTATGGCATTTCCTAACTTTTGAGTGCTTGACTCTGTAGCCTTAATGTTACTCTAGTGTGTGTGTGTGTGTGTGTGTGTGTGTGTGTGTGTGTGTTTGTGTGTGTGTGTGTGCGCAAGCAAAACCAAATTCTTGGATTGTGTAAACTGGCATAGATCTAACTGACTTAATCAGAGCTATGCCGAAGTACACTAGTTGAGAATTTGGCCCATGTAATTTTTCACTTATTAAACAGTGTGCTTGATGCTGTACTTTGTGCACCAGTGTGCTCAGTGCTACTGGGTCACTCATATGCATTTTAAAAACAGAAGGCCCTGATTTTCAGGGTCCTGTTGAAGTGAATGGAAGTTGCGTGTGCTCAGCACTCCTGAAAATTGGACCCTAAATGTGCACGTGCCTTGGAACAAATCTGATCTATAGGTTAGAAATCCTGGGCCAAATCCTGGGCAAGCGTGTGCCTTTGAGGCTCTGGATGATTTGGAAATGTCACGCAGGAGATGTAGTTTCAATATTCTGGTGAATAAATATTTCAAATGTTTAAATATATAACACACACAACCTAAAATAAGAATCATGCATTTCATTACTCTTTATTAATAATTTTGTCTGTATTTTTTAAGTAAACTAAGCTCTTGGGGAAACTGATGGACTAACTGCACTGGCTAAAATCAGGCAGACTCTATAGAAGAACGGTACATACTTCTCTCACATAAAGCTCTGTCTAGCCAAACATATTCAGCAAGCCCTGGAAAGCTATAGAAGGCCAACTTATTCAGTAGGCAGGAACAAAAGTGCAAAAAAAGCCACCCCGGCACAAAATTGTATTGCTCGCTGATAGTTGTACCGCGGCTGAAAGGAAGAGAGTTCATGTAAAATAAGATATTTTCATCACATGAACCATGACTGCTTGTCCTTGCTCTGTTCTTGCCTCCCTTTCCTCACTGGAACTATGCAGCACAGGTACAGGAACATCCCTCCATACATGGCCCTGTTTGGTAACAAAACAGAATCATGGGTTTAAAAGAGAAAATTCCAACAACCTGGTGTTGGGTTGAGAAGGGGTGGAGAGGACCATACCCACCATATCTCTAACGAATCAGAGAGCTCTTGCTTCCCTCCTTATTGTTGGGGCAGAGGCTGAAACAAAACCCAGGGGCTTCCAGTCACCTGCTCTAAACAGTAGACACACTGCTATTCTGTGAAGTGCTGAATGCTTTCTGCAAAGTGCTGAGCATCCTCCACTCCCATGGAAGACAAAGAGTTAAGGATGCTCTACAACTGGCTGGATTAAGCTCGTCCTCTGTCCATATTCTAGAATTCACTGCTTAAAATAATGTGTGTATAAGAGCGAGAATAAAAAGAAGCTATTCAAACTGCTACAGAAGTGGGCAGCACTCATAACTCATTCAAATGCCATTCTTTGGTTAAAAAGAACAGGAGTACTTGTGGCACCTTAGAGACTAACAAATGTATTTGAGCATAAGCTTTCGTGGGCTACAGCCCACTTCATTGGATGCATAGAATGGTAAGGTGAACATGAATATGGCTTGTGCTAGAGCTAACGGGCTGTAGATGAAACACATGAATGATAAAGACCGATTGGAATGTTGTGACTCTGCGTTTGTTTGACCTGTATTTGATGTAAACCAAGAAAACGTAGTAAGATATTTAACACAGGACGAAAGGTGACTTCAGAACAGAAAGTCTGAAACATCATGTAACACAGTTGTTGTAGTGGAAATCCAAATTCTCATTGATTAGTATGGCTGCTAAATCAATATGGTGGGAGAGAGGGAATCTTTTAAGAATAAAAATCGGTCTGCATTTCAGTTGCAAGCTAGACTGACACAATTTGTTAATTAAATAAGATGAGAAAATCAATGATTGTTTTGCATGCATGGTGTGAGTTGGAAAGGGTTTTCGGTAACTGTTGAGGAGGCACACGTAGAGCACTAATTTGCATACTGACTCAACTCCTCTTATCTCTAAATTTTTCTATTTAAGTCATCTCTAGCTCCAGCCTGCTTGTGATGCACAATATTTAATACCTTGTCTGCATGGGTGAATAGTGAGTTTGATATTATGCTGCTTCAGTGTATTAGGAGCATTTGTTTCATTTGTTTTGCTAGCTGTTCCTCACCTCGTCTAGACATCTTTATATGAGGGCCCACTGAAACAGGGAAGGCGTATAACCGCCTTCATCCCATGAACATGTGGGAATGTGTTTAGGGGAACTTGAGAAACTTAACATCTGTTTATCTAACTCAGTTGCATGAAAATGTTCATGAATGACAAGTGAGAGAACCCCTTCATTGAAAGCCTTATGCCAGTGTAGCCAATCAAACCCGTACCCTGCTGCTATTTCCTTTACTAGGAATCCCTGAATAGGAGTAGCCTGGATTACTTCTTGTGTGTCCTAACAATAGCAATGGTTTCAGGGCTGTACACAACACACTGGAAAGCAGCCCCTGCCCCAGCTGCTAAATATAGTACAGACAATACAGACTGCTCAATGTTTTATATACAAGTATTGAACACAGATAAGGCATAGGTGGAATAACAAGTTTTTGTGCTCTTTTCCCCCCACTTAGTTTAGCTATACCTTTTAAATGCTCTATTATTGTCATTAAAAGATCTTGTGGAAAAACTGGTTTTAAGGAAAGTATGGAAATGTAGCAGGAGATATCGCTTGATGAGCAGGGAGAGAGAAGAAATTCCAGACACAGGCAGTAGCATGAAAAAAGGCACAGATGAAATTAGAAGACAAAAGGGGAAGTCAGGTGGAGGCTTTAGAGGAGGGTCGTGGAGAGTAGTCCTAAGATGTCAGTAAGGCCCGTATCCAGAAAGAGACTTAGGTGTTGTGACACTTAACATTGCAGCACCTAACTTTTAGGTGCCTAGAAAATCACAGTAACAATGCTGCCATCCACAAAACCTCCGTTAGACACCTAGCTCCTTATACGATGAGTGGAGAGAGAAAAATGCCTTAGATTGTGTTCCACGAAGCCAGCATGCTAGGCGGGGCTGCCCAAGCTAGCAATGGGAGAGGCCAGTGAGGATTGTGCATGCTAAGCCCTGCCCTTCTCCCAGAGTACCATACCCAAGTCTGTGCTGCAGGGAGGTGCCTGTCTCTCCTATTAACCCCCAATGTAAGCAGACGAGCATCTATCTTCCCCTAACTTGTGTGCAGGGCTCGATCTGGTAGATGTGCTCAGAGGCTGCCTAACTCCTTGCAAATCAGCCAGGGGATAACCTTTAGCCTGGTGGTTCTGGCACTCCTCTGGGATGTGGGAGAGCCCCCCATTCATTCCCCCCCCTCCCCCCGCCTGAGGAGAAGCGCTTTTAAGAGGGATCTGCCACCTCTAACCACTAAGCGATAGAGTGATTCTCACTTGTTCTCTGGCCCAATTCATATTTAATTATTCAATTATTTATTAAAATAGAACAACTTCAATAGGAGAGATGGAGGGGTACCACATCAGAATATCCCATGTCCCAGCAGCTACAGCATTCACATGAAAGGTGGCAGATCCCTGTTCAGATCTCTTCTCCTCATCAGGCCAAGGGGGGACTTGAAAGAAGGTCCCCCACCTCCCACATGAGTTCTCTAACTAAAGGTTATAAGAACATAAGAACGGCCATACTGGGTCAGACCAATGGCCCATCTAGACCATTATTCTGTCTTCCGACAGTGGCCAATGCCAGATGCTGCAGAGGGAATGAACAGAACAGGTAATCAAGTGATCCCTCTCCTGTCACCCATTCCCAGCTTCTGGCAAACAGAGGCTCAGCAACTCGCAGGGTCAGACCCTCAGGGTATGTCTACACTTCAATAAAAAATGGCACCAAGTCTGAGTCCAGGTCAATTGACTTGGGATTGCGGGGCTCATGCTACAGGGCTAAAAATAACAGTGTAGATGTTTGGGCTTGGGCAGGAGCCTGAGCTCTGACCCACATGAAGGGGGAGGGTCTCAGGGTATGTTTGAGCATTGGCCTGCTAAACCCAGGGTTGTGAGTTCAATCCTTGAGGGGGCCACTTAGGGATCTGGGGCAAAAATCAGCACTTGGTCCTGCTAGTGAAGGCAGGGGGCTGGACTTGATGATCTTTCAAGGTCCCTTCCAGTTCTAGGAGATAGGATATCTCCATTTATAAAAAATTTTTTAATTGTAATTATAAATACTGATCCTCCCCATCTTTTCCTGAGTGGCCTGCCTAAAACTGCTCCTCAGCATAGCTAATAATCCCTATCTAGTCATCAGTGTTGGCCAATTTCTTGCTGGTGTTGACATCAATGCTTAAAGTTAAATAGGTATATAAGTGTGTGCAGGATCAGGGCCTTTGCCCATATTGGTGTTAGATACAAAACACTGTTTAAAATGTCTATCATATTGCCCCTTAGTTATTTATTTTCCAAGCTGAACAGTCCCTGACATTGTCTATATGCTTCATTGGTGCAAGACTATTATAGTTACTTTAGATATTAACGGCTTATGTTGAAACAAGCTGAGTCTTTGTCTTTCTCTAACTTAAAACAGGCAGGGCTGGGTTTCTTGGTAGTTATGCCATGTTAAGGTCACTGGAACATTTCATGTGACTATTCCATTTCTGGATGTTTGGGTTATATAGACTGCAGCTGTACTAGAGTGTTTGGGCCTCATTCTGTGCTGATTTTCTCAGGAGGTGCAGTACAGAAGATGCAGTCCAGGAGAGTGATAAAGGGAGGGGTTGTATGCAACTTTGTGCTTGCCAGAATAGTGGATTAATTTAAAACAAGGCGATTTAAATCATGGTTTAATTCACCAAGTGGAAAGCCCTGATTTTAAATCATCAATTTTAATAAACCTCTCCATTTATATTTGTTAGTCTAAATTCTATATTCTTATTAGTTGATATAAACTTTAAAATATGTTGATTTACAACTAAATAGAGCCTTTACACTAGATTTGGTACATCTTTCGCTATCTAGGAGGGCATACTATAACTATATACATTTAGGTAAGAGATTATAGAGATTACTATTTTCAGATTATTAATAATTAACAGTACATTTTTAGTGTGCTAGAAAATGGTGAATTAATATTGCTTATTTACTAGATAATTAACTTTTTGCTTATGATTTGTGTCAAGCAGCATTAGAATGGCAATGGGAATTTTAAACAAACACACAACAGCATATAACATTTATTTTTACTAAACAAAACAAGCCCCAAATACGGTACATATAATTATAGAAATGAAGGACTGGAAGGGAACTCAATAGTCCTGCCTCAGTGCAGAGGACTGGACTAGATGACCTATTATCTAAACCGTGTCTGACAGGTGTTTGTCTAACCTGCCCTTAAAAACCTCCAATGACTGAAATTCCACAATTACCCTAGGTATTTGTTCCAGTGTTTATTTACCCTTATAGTTAGAAAGTTTTTCCTAACGTCTAACCTAAATCTCCGTTGCCGTAATTTATGTCCATTACTTCTTGTCAAGATCTCACTGGATAAAGAGAACAATTTATCACCCTCTTTATAACAGCAACTTTTTACATACTTGAAGACTATTATCATGTCCCCCCTCAGTCTACTCATCTCCAGACTAAACAAACCCAATTGTTTCAAGTGACAAAGAGTCCTGTGGCACCTTATAGACTAACAGACGTATTGGAGCATAAGCTTTCGTGGGTGATTACCCACTTCGTCAGACGCAGCTTATGCTCCAATACGTCTGTTAGTCTATAAGGTGCCACAGGACCCTTTGTCACTTTTTACAGATCCAGACTAACCCGGCTACCCCTCTGATACTTGACACCAGTTGTTTCAGTCTTTCATCATATATTATATTTTCTAGACTTTAATCACTTTTGTTGTTCCCCTGTAGATTCTCCAATTTGTCCATGTCTTTTCTGAAGTCTGGTGCCCAGATTTGGACAACGTACTCCAGTTGAGGCCTGAGTAGAGTGGAAGAATTACTTCTCGTGTCTTGCTTACAACACTCCTGCTAATACATCTCAGAATGATGTTTGCTTTTTTTGCAACAGTATTACATTGTTGACTCGTATTCAGTTTGTGATCCACGCTGTAACCCCCAGATCCTCTTCTGCCGTACTTCTTCATAGGAAGTCATTTCCCATTTTGTATTTATGCAATTGTAATACCTATCTATAAAAAGGGGAATAAGGACAAACCAGGGAATTATAGACCAGTCAGCTTAATGTCGGTACCCAGAAAGATAATGGAGCAAATAATCCAACAATCAATTTGTAAGCACCTAGAAGATAATAAGGTGATAAGTAACCGTCAACACCGATTTGTCAAGAACAAATCATGACACACCTACCTAATATGCTTCTGTGATAGGGTGACAAGCCTTGTGGACAGGGGGAAGCAGCAGATATGATATAT
Source organism: Emys orbicularis (assembly GCF_028017835.1). Lineage (NCBI taxonomy): Eukaryota > Metazoa > Chordata > Testudines > Emydidae > Emys > Emys orbicularis. Next base: position 309,039,808 of record NC_088683.1, read on the forward strand.
TCCTTTGTATGTGTATTGCTTTGCATTTGTCCTTATTGAATTTCATCCTATTTATTTTAGACCATTTCTTCAGTTTGCCTCTACCATTTTGTATTCTAATCCTTTTCTCCAAAAGTGCTTGCTTGGTATCATCTGCAAACTTTATAAATGTACTCAGTATGCCATTATCCATATCCTATATGAAGATATTGTATAGAACTGGACACAGGACAGATCCCAGAGGGATCTCACTTGATATGCCTTTCCAGTTTTTGACTGTGAACCATTGATAACTACTCTGGGAGTACACTTTTCCAACCATTTGTGCATCCACCTTATAGTAGGTTTGTCTAGGCCATAATTCCCTAGTTTGCTGATGAGAAAGTCATAGAATATCAAGGTTGGAAGGGACCTCAGGAGGTCATCTAGTCCAACTCCCTGCTCAAAGCAGGACCAATCCCCAACAATTTTTTTTTTTTTGCCCCAGATCCCTAAATGGCCCGCTTAAGGATTGAACTCACAATCCTAGGTTTAGCAGGCCAATGTTCAAACCACTGAGCTATCCCTCCCCCCTTTTATGTGAGGTAGTATCAAAAGCCTTGCTAAAGTCAAAATATATCAATTAATATACAGTGAAACCCCGCTATAACGCGATGATTGGGGTCCAAAAATTTTAATCGTGATAAATGCGGGGTCGCGGTATAACAGGGTTACCAAAATTTTACTATTTCAAGCTGGTCAGTTTCAAGCGGTCAATTTCTCTTGGGCAGAGAGCAGGGGAGACCTGCAAGGGGCAGAGGAGGAGCGAGGAGCAGCTGGGGAGGAGAATGGCTCTTCCCGCCAAAAGGAGAAGCGGGGGTAGAGGGGAAGAGGCAGTTGGGAAGGCACGTTCCTTTTTTTGTTTTTCTTCGGCAGCGCTCCGGCCGCTTTTTCTTTTTCTTTCTTTCTTTTCTTTTTTTTTTTTGGTGTGCCTCGGCAGCCCTCCGGCTGCTTTTTCTTTCTTTTTTGTGTGTGTGTGTATGTGCGCTTCGGCAGCACTCTGGCCACTTTTTTTTTTTTTTTTTTTTTTTTGTGCGCGCTTCAGCGGCACTCCGGCTGTTGTTTTTTTTTTTGGCGCTTGGGGTGGCGGGAGCCACCTTATGATCGCGTTATAGCCGTATTCGCATTATCGTGGGGCGCATTATAGCGGGTTTCCCTGTATTGATTAAACTGCATTAATCCCATATAGACACTCTCAGTCAGAATTAAAGTGGGTGCAATTTGATTTATCTTAATTATTAAGGCCACTTTAATTCTAAATGAGAGCGTCCACACAGGGGATTCACCTGTGGCCCAAGAGGTGAATCTGGGTCTCTTCAATATCTTCATCAATGATTTAGATAATGGCATACAGAGTACACTTATAAAGTTTGCGGATGATACCAATCTGGGAGGGGTTGCAAGTGCTTTGGAGGATAGGATTATAATTCAAAATGATCTGGACAAACTGAGGATATGGCCTGAAGTAAACAGGATGAAATTCAATAAAGACAAATGCAAAGAACTCCACTTCGGGAGGGACAATCAGTTGCACAAATACAAAATGGGAAATGACTGCCTAGGAAGGAGTACTGCAGAAAGGGATCTAGGGGTTATAGTGGATCACAGGCTAAATATAAGTCAACAGTGTAACACTGTTGCAAAAACAGCAAACAACGTTCTGGGATGTATTAGTAGGAGTGTTGCAAGCAAAACACAAGCCGTAATCCTTCCATTCTACTCCTCACTGATAAGGCCTCAGCTGGAGTATTGTGTCCAGTTCTGGGTGCCACATTTCAGAAAAGATGTAGACAAATTGGAGAAAGTACAGAGAAGAGCAACAAAAATTATTAAAGGTCTAGAAAACATGACCTATGAGGAAAGATTGAAAAAATTGGGTTTGTTTAGTCTGGAGAAGAGTAGACTGAGGCCTGGTCTACACTACGAGTTTAGGTCGACTTTAGCCGCGTTAAATCGAATTAAGCCTGGACACGTTCACACGACGAAGCCCTTTCTTTAGACTTAAAGGGCCCTTTAAACCGGTTTCTTTACTCCACCTCCGACGAGGGGATTAGCGATAAAATCGGCCTTAGGGGGTCGGAATTGGGGTAGTGTGGACGGAATTTGACGTTATTGGCCTCCGGGAGCTATCCCACAGTGCTTCATTGTGACCGCTCTGGACAGCACTCTCAACTCAGATGCACTGACCAGGTAGACAGGAAAAGCCCCGCGAACGTTTGAATTTCATTTCCTGTTTGCTCAGCGTGGAGAGCACAGGTGACCACGCAGAGCTCATCAGCACAGGTAACCGTGATGGAGTCCCAGGATCGCAAAAGAGCTCCAGCATGGACAGAACGGGAGGTACGGGATCTGCTCGGCATATGGGGAGACGAATCAGTGCTAGCTGAACTCCGAAGCAGTAAACGAAATGGCAAAATATTAGAAAAGGTCTCCAAGGCCATGAAGGACAGAGGCCATAACAGGGACGCACAGCAGTGCCGCATGAAAATTATGGAGCTAAGGCAAGCCTACCACAAAGCCAGAGAAGCAAACGGAAGGTCCGGGGCAGAGCCGCAAACATGCCGCTTCTACGCGGAGCTGCATGCCATTCTAGGGGGTGCAGCCACCACTACCCCAACCGTGTGCTATGACTCCCTCACTGGAGAAACACACAGGGAAGCGGATTCGGGGTACGAGGAAGATGAGGATGGAGAAAATGTAGATAGCTCACAGCCGCAAGGAAGCGGAGAAACCGGTTTCCCCAACAGCCAGGATATGTTTATCACCCTGGACGTGGAACCAGTAACCCCCGAACTCACCCAAGGCGTGCTCCCAGACCCTGAGGGCACACAGGGGACCTCTGGTGAGTGTACCTTTGTAAATATTACACATGGTTTAAAAGCAAGCGTGTTTAATGATTAATGATTAATTTGCCCTGGCAATCGCGGCCAGTACAGCTACTGGAAAAGTCTGTTAACGTGTATGGGGATGGAGCGGAAATCCTCCAGGGACATCTCCAGAAAACTCTCCTGGATGTACTCCCAAAGCCTTTGCAAAAGGTTTCTGGGGAGGGCTGCCTTATCCCGTCCGCCATGGTAGGACACTTTACCACGCCAGGCCAGTAGCACGTAGTCTGGAATCATTGCATAACAAAGCATGGCAGCGTATGGTCCCGGTGTTTGCTGGCATGCAGACAACATCCATTCCTTATCGCTCTTTGTTATCCTCAGGAGAGTGATATCATTCACGGTCACCTGGTTGAAATGGGGCAATTTTATTAAGGGGACATTCAGAGGTGCCCGTTCCTGCTCTGCTGAACAGAAATATTCCCTGCTGTTAGCCACGCGGTGGGGGGGAGGGGTGAAGTGATCATCCCAGAGAATTGGGTGTGTGGGGGAGGGGAGTTAGTTGGGTTTGTGCTGCATGTTAACCCTGAAACCGCAGCCCCTCCTTTTACATTGCAAACCCATTTTAAATGGCCAACCCAACGGGTGCTTGGTATGGGAAATGAGAGCACTACTGTTTGAAACCATTCCCACATGTTAAGAAGGTTAAAAAAGCCAAAAGACTGTGTCTTACCATGGCTGCCTGCAAGCTGAAATCTGTGGCCTGGCACTGCGTGAGTGATCTCTCACACCAAACCGGCAGGCCCTCACTATAAGAGGAAAAATGCGACCTTGTAACGAAAGCACATGTGCTGTGTAATGTGAACAGCAAAATTTAACGTGAAAGAGTGTACCCATTGTTCTCTAAAATGTGTCTTTTTTAACCACCTCTCCCTTCTCCTCCATCAGCTGCAAATGTTTCTCCTTCACAGAGGCTAGTGAAGATTAGAAAGAGAAAATGTAGGACGCGTGATGACATGTTCACAGAGCTCCAGATGTCCTCCCACGCTGACAGAGCACAGCAGAATGCGTGGAGGCAGTCAATGACTGATTACAGAAAAGCACAATATGAACGAGAGGAGAGCTGGCGTGCTGAATCGCGGACTGAAAATGATAGGTGGCGTCAGCTTGCAGACAGAAGGCAAGAGTCGATGCTCCGGCTGCTGGAGCATCAAACTGATATGCTCCAGCGTATGGTTGAGCTGCAGGAAAGGCAGCAGGAGCAGAGACCGCCGCTACAGCCCCTGTGTAACCAACAGCCCTCCTCCCCAAGTTCCATAGCCTCCTCACCCAGACGCCCAAGAACACGGTGGGGGGGCCTCCGGCCACCCAGTCACTCCATCCCAGATGATTGCCCTAGCATCAGAAGGCTGGCCTTCAATAAGAGTTAAAGTTTTAAACTGCAGTGTGTCCTTTTCCTTCCCTCCTCCCCCACCCATCCCGGGCTACCTTTGCAATTATCCCCCTAGTTGTGTGATGAATTAATAAAGAATGCATGAATGTGAAGTAACAATGACTTTATTGCCTCTGCAAGCGGTGCTCGAAGGGGGAAGGGGAGGGTGGGGTGGTTGGTTTACAGGGAAGTAGAGTGAACCGGGTGGGGGGGGGGCGGAGGGTTCATCAAGGAGAAACAAACAGAAGTTTCACACCGTAGCCTGGCCAGTCACAAAACTCGTTTTCAAAGCTTCTCTGATGCGCACTGCGCCATGCTGTGCTCCTCTAACCGCCCTGGTGTCTGGCTGCGCGTAATCAGCGGCCAGGCGATTTGCCTCAACCTCCCACCCCGCCATAAATGTCTCCCCCTTACTCTCACAGATATTGTGGAGCGCACAGCAAGCAGCAATAACAATGGGGATATTCTTTTCGCTAAGGTCTGAGCGAGTCAGTAAGCTGCGCCAGCGCGCTTTTAAACGTCCAAATGCACATTCCACCACCATTCGGCACTTGCTCAGCCTGTAGTTGAACAGGTCCTGACTGCTGTCCAGGCTGCCTGTGTACGGCTTCACGAGCCATGGCATTACGGGGTAGGCTGGGTCCCCAAGGATCACGATAGGCATTTCAACATCCCCAACGGTTATTTTCTGGTCTGGGAAGAAAGTCCCTTCCTCCAGCTTTCGAAACAGACCAGAGTGCCTGAAGACGCGAGCATTATGTACCTTTCCCGGCCATCCCACATTGATGTTGGTGAAACGTCCCTTGTGATCCACCAGGGCTTGCAGCAGCATTGAAAAGTACCCCTTGCGGTTTATGTACTCGGTGGCTTGGTGCTCCGGTGCCAAGATAGGGATATGGGTTCCGTCTATGGCCCCACCACAGTTTGGGAATCCCATTGCAGCAAAGCCATCCACTATGGCCTGCACGTTTCCCAGAGTCACTACCCTGGATATCACCAGGTCTTTCATTGCCCTGGCAACTTGGATCACAGCAGCCCCCACAGTAGATTTGCCCACTCCAAATTGATTCCCGACTGACCGGTAGCTGTCTGGCGTTGCAAGCTTCCACAGGGCTATTGCCACTCGCTTCTCAACTGTGAGGGCTGCTCTCATCCTGGTATTCTGGCGCTTCAGGGCAGGGGAAAGCAAGTCACAAAGTTCCATGAAAGTGCCCTTACGCATGCGAAAGTTTCGCAGCCACTGGGAATCGTCCCACACCTGCAGCACGATGCGGTCCCACCAGTCTGTGCTTGTTTCCCGGGCCCAGAATCGGCGTTCCACGGCATGAACCTGCCCCAGTAACACCATGATTTCCACATTGCTGGGGCCTGTGCCTTGTGAGAGGTCTATGTCCATGTCAATTTCCTCATCACTCTCATCGCCGCGCTGCAATCGCCTCCTCGGCTGGTCCTGGTTTAGCTTTGGCATGTTCTGGCTCTGCATATACTCCAGGACAATGCGCGTGGTGTTCATAGTGCTCATAATTGCCGCGGTGATCTGAGCGGGCTCCATGATCCCAGTGCTAGCTATGGCGTCTGGTCTGAAAAAAGGCGCGAAACTAGTATCTGACGGACCAGGGGAAGGAGGGAGGGAGGGGCGAGTGACGACATGGCGTACAGGTACAGGGAATTAAAATCAACAAAGGTGGCTGTGCATCAGGGAGAAACACAAACAACTGTCACACAGAATGGCCCCCCCCAAAGATTGAACTCAAAAGCCTGGGTTTAGCAGGCCGTTGATTTGACGGAGGGAGGGGGAAGCAAATGAATACAGAACAAATCTATTTTTTACATCTTAAGACGACGGTGCAGCATGACTGATAGCCCTCGGCATCTTCTGGGTGCTTGGCAGCAAATACTGGGCGCTTGGCAGTTAGTGTACTAAGACTGATAGCCACATTTTTCCTGTATGATGACGATGGCCTTCAGGCCTATTGCACGATCTGCTGCTCGGGGAAGACTCTGCTAATGTGCGATGATCCAACTTGTAATAGGTAACTACAACTGATAGCCATCATCGTCATTGTGAAGGCAGCAGAATATGACTGGGGGGATGGGGGACTGGGGGTCATACGGAGTTCCAGCCACCGCTGTACGATGACGATGGTTACCAGTCGTAATACACCATCTACTGCCAAAAGGCAAGGGGCTGGTGCAATGCAGCCCTACGGCTGCCAGCCCCACAGCTGCCAGCACCCAGATCGCTGATGAAGGCTACCAGTCATGCTGCACCGTCTACCGCCAAAAGGCAGTTAGCTGCTGCTGCTGTGTAGCAATGCAGTCCCACGTCTGCCGGCACCCAGATGACATATGGTGACGGTGAGCTGAGCTGAGCGGGCTCCATGCTTGCCATGGCATGTTGTCTGCACAGGTAACCCAGGTAAAAAGGCGCGAATCTATTGTCTGCCGTTGCTCTGACGGAGGGGGAGGGGCCTGACAACACGTACCCAGAACCCCCCACGACACTGTTTTGCATCATTCGGGCATTGGTATCTCAACCCAGAATTCCAATGGGCGGCGGAGACTGCGGGAACTGTGGGATAGCTACCCATAGTGCAATGCTCCGGAAGTCGACGCTAGCCTCGGTACTGTGGACGCGGTCCGCCGACTAGAGCACTTAGAGCATTTTATGTGGAGACACACACAATCGGCTGTATACAACCGATTTCTATAAAACCGGCTTCTATTAATTCGACCTAATTTCGTAGTGTAGACATACCCTGAGGGAGGACATGATAACGGTTGTTACAAGGAGGAGGGAGAAAAATTGTTCTTGTTAACCTCTGTGGATAGGACAAGAAGCAGTGGGCTTAAACTGCAGCAAGGGAGGTTTAGGCTGGATGTTAGGAAAAACTTTGTCAGGGTAGTTAAGCATTCAAATAAATTGCCTATGGAAGTTGTGGAATCTCTGTCATTGGAGGTTTTTTAAAAGCAGGTTAGACAAACATCTGTTGGGGTGGTCTTGATAATACTTAGTCCTGCCTTGAGTGAAGGGGATTGGACTAGAAGACGTCTTGAGATTCCTTCCAGTCCTATGATTCTATGAACAGAGCTGAACCGCTTGGTAATAGTGACCATAATATAATTAAATTTAACATCCTTGTGGGAGGGAAAATACCAAAAAAGCCCACCACAGTAGCATTTAACTTCAGAAAGGGGAACTACACAAAAATGAGGAGGCTAGTTAAGTGGAAATTAAGAGGTACAGTCAGAAGACTGAAATGTCTGCAAGCTGCATGGCAACTTTTAAAAAACACCATAATAGAGTCTTAATTTAAATGTATATCCCAAATTAAAAAACATAGTAAAAGGTTCAATAAAGTGCCACCACAACTAAGCAGAGTAAAAGAAATGGTTAGTGGCAAAAAGGCATCCTTTAAAAATTGGAAGTCAAATCCAAATGAGAAAAATAGAAAGCCTCATAAACTCTGGCAAGTGAAGCGTAAAAGTAGAATTAAGCAAGCGAAAAAAGAATTTGAAGAGGATCTAGCAAAAGACTCAAAAGTGAACAGCAAAAAATTTAAGTATATCAGAGGCAAAAAGCCTGCCAAATACTCAGTAGGGCCACTGGTACTATAAAGGAACCTTCAAGGAAGACAAGGCCATTACAGAGAAGCTAAATTAATTCTTTGCATTGGTCTTCACTGCACAGGATGTGAAGGAGATTGCCACACCTGAGCCGTTCTTTTTAGGTGACAGATCTGAGGAACTATTCCAAACTGAGGTAGCAATAGAGGAGATTTTGGAACAAATTGATAAACAGTAATAAGTCACCAGGACCAGATGGTATTCACCCAAGAGTTCTGAAGGGATTGAAATATGAAATTGAAGAACTACTAATAGTGCTATGTAACCCATCACTTAAATCAGCTTCTGTACCAGATGACTTGAGGATAGCTAATGTGACAACACTTTTTAAAAAAAGGCTCCAGAGGCCATCCTAGCAATTACAGGCCCGTAAGCCTAACTTCAGTGCCAGACAAATTGGCTGAAACAGTAGTAAAGAACAGAATTATTAGACACATAGATAAACACGATATGTTGGGGAAGAGTCAGCAGGTCTTTTGTAAAGGGAAATCATGCTTCACCAATCTATTAGAATTCTTCAAGAGGATCAATAACCATGTGGACAAGTGATCCAGTGGATATAGTATACTTCGAGAGAGACTTTGAGAACATCCTTCACCAAAGGCTCTTAAAGCAAAGTAAGCACCCATGCAGATAAGAGGGAAGATCCTCTCATGAATCAGTAACTGGTTAAAAGACAGGAAATTAAAGGTAGGAATAAATGGTCAGTTTTCACAGTGGAGAGAGGTAAATAGTGTCCCCCAGGGATCTGTATTGGGACTAGTGCTGTTCAACATATTCATAAATGGTCTGGACAAAGCCGTAAATAGTGAGGTGGCAAAATTTACAGACAATACAAAATGACTCAAAAGAGGTAAGTCCAAAGCAGACTGAGAAGAGTTACAAAGGGATCTCACAAAACTGGGTGACTGGGCAACAAAATGATTGATAAAATTCAATGCTGATAAATGAAAAACGTAATCTCAGTTATGGATAGAAAATCACAGGATATAAATTAGCTGCTACCACTTGAGAAAGAGATCTTGGAGTCACTGTGGATTGTTCTCTGAAAACATCTGCTCAATGTACAGCGGCAGTCATAAAACCTAACAATGTTAGGAACCATTAGAAAAGGGATAGATAATTGGATAGAAACTATGATAATACCACTATATAAATCCACCCACACATTGAATACTGCATGCAGTTCTGGTCACCCATCTCAAAAAACAGATATTGGAATTGGAAACGGTATAGAGAAGGACAACAAAAATTATTAGGGGAATGAAACAGCTTCCATATGAGGAGAGATTAAAAAGTCTGGGACTGTTCAGCTTGGAAAAAAAATAACTAAGGGGCAATATGATTGAGGGCTACAAAATCATGAATGATGTGGAGACAGTTAATAAGGAAGTTGTGACGCTGTATGGTATATGGATGACCATTTATAATATTATTGATACTAATATTACAAAATTGCAATGAATCTTATACAAGATATGCCATGTAAGGTTTCAGTGGAGAAGTTATAATTTGCTAAACACGATAAGCTTGTTTATATGTATGTATCATCTTTGTATCATGGGTTATAAATATGTGTGGTATATTGATATCTCAAACTTGTGCTGTGCATCTGGGTGACACTCCCCAGACAGATTGGCATCAGCATTGTCCAACCTGCTTGATGGCCCATCAAGAGCAATCATCTGTACCATGAACTTATTGAGAGAACCCAGGGGCTACATCTGAGTCAGCAGGACATGTAGTGACAAGGGACTCCAAGTACCTTTCTATGCCCATGTGCTGTGAGTTTGTTTTTGGGACAGAGGATGTACAAGCCACATGGCAAAGGATATAAAAAGGCAGCTGCATCGTCTCCATTTTGTCTTCAATCCTGCTTTTTACCTCTGAGTAACTTTTCTCTAGAAACTGAAGCTTTGAACAAAGGACTTATAGACACCCCCCCTCCAAGCTTTGGATGTGTTCCAGAGGGGCTTTAGAAGCCAACAAAGTCACCAATGCTCCTAAAAACCTGATACATGGACTCTGAAGTCATATGTATGTATCTGATTGCTTTGACCATTTAACAACTCTCTTCTTGTTCTTTTTCTTTTATAATAAAACTTTAATTTTAGATACTAAAGGACTGGCTGGCAGCATGGTGTTTTGGGTAAGATCCAAACTAGTATTAATTTGGGGATCAGAAGAACATTTTGTATAGTGAATAGAGTTTTAAATAACTTCTCACTTTACTGGACCTATTTACTGATTGGCAGCCAGAGACTGGAATGCAATAGAGGGGACTGTGTGATTTCTTTTCACCTCCAGCTTCTTGATATTCAGTGTGGGGGATCAGGAGCACAGTTTGTGACTGGTTGGTGAATCCAACTACAGTGTTAACCATCAGTTTTGGTAGAATCTGCTCTCCTTTTTGCAATCTGCCCTGACCTTGGCATTTTCAGTGTGGGCTATTCTAGGCACCTTGGGTCACACTGGCATAGTTGGCAGGATCCACACAACCAGATCATTTGGGTTTTGGATCAGAACCCCACACTATTCCAAATTTAAAATGTGATACTGAGTGTTAAAGGTTAAAGTTAGTCACAATGAGTGATCCATGATCATATGAGGCAAGGAACACAAAAAAGCTGAAACAACTATGCAAAGATAGAGAAACAACACTTAAAGGGGACACCTTAGATCAGAAAGTGAGAGATTTGCTCATGGAAAGTGACCAGAGATCAGGGTCTCGATCTGCCCCTCTCACAGAAGCAATCAAACCACAAGCCCTGAGAGAGAGAGCCAGCATCTTCAGCATGAGAGAGAAATGGCAGAACTTTGAATGCAAGAGAAGGAAGCCTTGGTCCAGCTGGAAAAAGAAGCTGAAGAGAGAGAGAGAATCTCACAGGAGACTAATGGAACTGCTGCAAGCTGAGATGGAAACTGTTAGACTCTAACTCCAAGTCCTGGAAGGAAAAATGGTCTGTCACTGCCTGGAAGTTCTTCTCCTCTCAACGTCAAGTATTTGTCCAACTTATAAAGATAATGATGATGTTTCTGTATTTGAAAGACTGTGATATTCATCAAATTCCAGATGAGAGAAAAATGCCTGTTCTCCTCACCAGATTGACTGAAAAGGCAAGAAATGTATTTAATGAAATGGAGTTAAATGATGCTTTGAATTATGTAAAGTTTAAAGAAACTGTATTGCAAAGATTTAAAGCTACTTCTGAGTCTGATAGGCTGATATTTAGAAATGTTAAGCTATCTGATAATGTTATCTATGTTGAGCCTGTTCATAAATGGCTTGGGTATATAAAAAGGTGGATTAAGGGGGCAAAGGTTTATGATAGTTTTGTTAAAGTGATTGATTTATTTGCTATGAAACAGCTTCTTGAAAAAGCACCTGATCATATCAGAGCTGAAGTGTGTGATTAAAAACCCTGATACCATTTTGAAAGCTGCAGAAATTTCAGGTGCTTTTCGCAGAGAATAGAAAGCGTGGAAGGCATAAGCCTCAAGGAAAAACAATTCCTATTCATCAGTTTAAGAGGGAGGATGCGTTCAAGAATGAGATTAGCCCCAATTTTGTTAGAAAATCTTACACAAACACAGAATTTAAAACTGCTCACCCCAGAGGAAAACCACCTACATGCCACCTGTGTGGAATTGTTGACCATATAAAGCCAAATTGTCTAAACCGTAGGGACAAAAACATCCCCAAACCAGCAACGCCCCAACCAAAATCAATTCGAATATGGAAGTACAGATTAGCTATATAAATGCTAACACTTCTAGCTTGAGTCCAAACATGAACACTGCAGGTGTTAATGCTACCACTTTAGTAATCCCCGATGGGAGGGAGGAGTGTAGCTTCACTAATTATGTTAGGGTTGAGACATGGAGGGGTAATGAGGAGTTGTTAAAGAGCGCCTGGGTCAATGGGATTGTGGTTACCGGATGGAGAGATTCTGCCTCAGACATTACCTTGGTTAAAAAGGAATTAGTCTGGGAAGAGAATCATTTGCCAGATCAAAGTGTGAGCCTGGTGGCACTTTCTGAGCGTATGGCAAAGGTGCCCTTAACAAAAATCCACTTAGAGTGGGAAGATTTTAGGGGTGATATGATAGTTGGAGTTAGGGAAGTTCTCCCTGCAGATGTTTTGATTAGAAGTGATATTGTAGTTGTGACTAGCAATGTCAATGTCATAACCAGGTCACAAAGGAAATATGGCTCTGATATGGATACTATAACTTGTCCAATAATGAGGGAATCTGCGAACAAACAAAGGATATCTCTCAGCTGGTGCCAGTTGAGACTGTGCCTGAAGTGGCTCTGAATTTAGGTGAAGAAGTTTATTAGGGCCCAACAAGAGGGTGTTTCATTAGAAAGGGCCAGAATTGATGCCCAGAACCTCACCTCAGTGGGGGAAGGAATAGGCAGATTTGTCATGCAAGATGGCTTGCTGTACAGAGAACCTCCTACAGGGAAAAAGCAGCCTCATGGTAAGATCTGCAAGTAGCTTGTGGTGCTGAGGAATATAGAAGTGTTTTGTTAAAGTTGGCTCATGACGGTCCCTTTGCAGGACATCTGAGCATAGAACAAACGTGTGAAAGGTTGAAACAAGTTTTCTATTGGCCTTACCTATTTGAAACAGTGAGGGAGTATTGCAGAATCTGTGATTTGTGTCAGAAGCACAAGGGCTTTAAGGGTCCTAAGAAGGTACCTCTATAGCCATTACTCATTACTGGGAGGCATTTGCCAGAATGTCTGTGGCTATTGTGGGACCATTCCCTAAGTCTTCCAGGAATGGAAAGAAGTATATTCTGGTGTTGATGGATTTTTGCCATCAGATACTCTGAAGCTGTAGCTTTGCCTAAGGTTGAGCCAGAGACAGTGGCTACAGTACTTACTATTTTTAGCAGAGTGGGTTTTCCCAAGGAAATTTGTCAGACTGTGGTGCCAATTTTATGTCGATTGTATTTAAGCAGCTGTGGGAAATGTGTGGAGTAAAGCGCCTAAAAGCTGTCCCTTACCATCCAGAGACCCATGGTTTGATAAAAAGGTTTAATGGAACATTGAAGGCTATGCTAAAAATGTATGTGGACAGGTGCCAGAATGACTGAGATGTCTTGTGTGCGTATAGAAGTGTACCTCAAAAATCTACAGGATTTGCTCCCTTTGAGCTACTTTATGAGAGGCAGATCAGCAGACCCCTAGATCTGATTCATGATTGAGGTGACAGAAGAGCCAGTGATTTGTGTCACAATTTAAAGAAAGCTTGCAAAACATGATGGATCTGGTTCAGCAGAATCTTGAGAGAAGTCAGGAAGCTCAGAAGGCTTGGTATGTTAGGCATACTGAGGAAAGAGCATTTGAAATTGGAGATGTGGTGCTGACACTAGGTCCTGTGAGGAAAGAATAAGATGCAAGATATTTGGAATGGACCTTATGAGGTAGTGGAGAGAATTAATGAAGTTACCTGTAATGTGAAGAGGATATGCAAATAGTGCATATTAATAGGTTGAAGGCTTACCGGAAGAGGGAGATAGCTGTAAACATGATTTGCTGTGCTGAGGAAGAGACTTAGTCTATGCCTTTGGTCGATATGGTACAGAGAGCAGAGAGGAATCGCAGCTGGAAACCATTGAAATGGGAGAGGGTTTAACTCCAGCCCAAAAGAATGAGATGTCAGCTTCATGGAGGCACCACAGGCAGACATTCTCAAACCAGTCAGAACTGACTGACATACTAATGCACTCCATTCAAACCACAGGTCCCCACCCAGCTCCTAGAAGGGCATACAGAGCCAAGGGAGAAATGCAAAAGCAGATTCAAGAGGAGGAGGAGGAAGAAAGCATATTATCCATGGGAATAGTTACTAGATCTAAAAGCCCATGGACATCCCCTATTGTTATGGTACTCAAAAAGGACAAAAGCTTGAGGTTTTGCATGGATTATAGGAAGCTGAATGTTATCACACAACCTGACCCTTACCCCATGCCCAGAATAGAAGATTTGCTAGATACACTGGGGGGTGGGGGGTAGTGAAGTTCATAAGCAAACTGGATTTAATTGAGGGTACTGGGAAATTCCCTTAGATACTGACTGCCAAGAAAAATGTGTTTTCATAGTGGAGTCCTGTATGAATTCAAAGTCTTACTGTTTGGATAGCAAAATTCAGGAGCCACATTCATGAGGCTTATAAATGAAGTCCTACGGGGTTTGGAATCTTTTCCCAGGGTGTACATAGATGATCTAGCCATCTTCAGCAGACAGCGGTTCTTGGCAAGACCACATAAACCATGTGGGAAATATGTTGCAAAGGCTTTGAGAGACTAACTTAACTGTTAAGGTTTCTAAATGTAAGATGGAAGCCTCAGAGGTGTCATACTTGGGTCACAGGGTGGGCAACGTGTTGGTTAGCCCTGAACCCCCAAAAGTAGAAACCATAAAAAGCTGGCCTGTCTCTAAAACAAAAAAACCAGGTCCAATCCTTTATTGGCCTAGCCAACTACTATAGGAGATTTGTAAAGAGGTTTAGCGACATTGTTGCTCCAATAACAGACTTTACCAAGAAGGGAAAGTTGGAAAAGGTGATAGGGACAGAGGCCTGTGAAAATGGCTTCCAGAGCATGAAAGAGGCCTTATCTAAACAACTTGTCCTAACCAGCCCTGATTTTGAGGAACCATTTCTGCTGTATACAGATGCCAGTTCAACTTTTAGGCTTTATTCCTTCCTCCACATACACAATCTTCTCTCATCAAGCACTTCCTAAAAGTAGTGTTTTCAAAGTTCCTTAATGCTCCCTTTTGAGAAGCTATCTAGCATACATAACATCCCTCTCCATGCTGCTGCTGCTGCCTTTTTAAACAACTGCTGTTGCCCCAGTCCCCTGCAATGGTGTAATATAAATGTATACATTTTTAAAAGATTAAGTGTAGTCACTTTAATGAAAAGTGTTATCAACGAGAACCACACTGATTATCACTGCCATGCTTTTTCATACTTAGGTTTCATTAACTAACAAATTTGGTATTTATGTTTTTGTAACTATTACTTACTGAAGCAAACCTCTCTCTAAACGAACAAAGTTGGATGTCTTGGTTATTTTAGTGTTGTAAGTCTTCCTTATTTTGGAGGAGTGGACAGCTATTCCTTCCTTGTGGAGTCATTCTCTACCTATGATACATAACAGTGTAGTCTCCTGTGAGCTGTAATACTTTGGTCTAATTTCGGTTGTTGGGATTAGTGTGCAGATCCTGGGTGGTACTGGTCTGACCCGTCTGGTCTTAAACTGCCAGGAGGCCAGACTAGATGATCTGGTGGTCTCAGCTTCTGGCCTTAAACTGTTTTGATTCTGGGCATGTCTACACTACAGCACCTACAATGGCATACCTACAGTGCTGCAGTGGTGCCGCTGTAGCGTAGATATTTCTTACATTTCCAGAAGGGTTTTTCCCCCCCCCCATTGAAGTAGGTAATCTGCCTCTGTGAGAGGTGATGGACAATTCTGCCAGCCACCTAGATGCAGTTGCAGGGGTTAATTTAGCTATGTTGCATAGAGCGTGAAATTTTTCACACCCTTGAGTGATGTAGCTAGGTTGATCTAATTTTTAGGTACACACCGGGCCTCTATTACTCCACTTCCATGACAGGCGTAGTACTTAGGGCAATGTAGTTAGAGCAACACCGTGTCAGTAGACACGGTGTTGCTTACATGGACTTGCTGCCTTTCCCACAATGTCCTACATTGACAGTTAAATCATTGCAAGTGCTGGCACAAGGAGCATTGTGTGGACATGCAAAAGCGATTCAATTACTGTACATTGACATAACTTAGATAAACGTACTTGTGTAGTGTAGATTTACCCTTAGGGATGTTCAAGTTTCTTCCTCAGCTGCAGGAGCGGCGCCAGGGTTTTTGCCGCCCTAGGCGGCAGCGCTCCTCCTCTGAGCATTCGGCGGTGGGGGTCCTTCCGCTCCACGTCTTCGGGGCACTTCAGCGGCGGGTCCTGGAGCGAGTGAAGGACCCGCCGCCCAATTTCCGCCAAAGACCCGGAGCGGAAGGACCCCCGCCGCCGAATTTCCGCCGAGGGAGGCAAAAGGCCGCCCCCCAAATCCTGCCGCCCTGGGCGCCTGCCCAGGGTCGCCTAGTGGAAGCGCGGGCCCTGCTCAGCTGAGCAGGACTTTTGCTGCACTTCAGTGAAATACACCAAATCTGGGGCTGCAAAAAGGCAGCTCGTAGACCAAAGCTGGACCATCAGATGCTTTCTAGTGGAGGGTGAACTCTTTTTATTTACTTATAATTATTATTATTTTTGTATTATTTTCTCTGGAGTCCAGACCTTGACAATACCTTGACCAAGAAATTTGGACCTTGACAAAAAAATAATTGATTACCCCTGCCCCCAACTCTCCTTTGTTCAGAGTGACCCTCTCAGTGCTATGCCTCCTGTACTGCCCCCAAGGCACAGGTCAGAGGGGTGGCAGTTGGCCTGACGTTTTCAGCGGGTGTGGGGTTGGCCATAGGGCTGAACACTTGCACGGGGTGCAGAAAAGCCGCTTTGGAGGCAGCGCCTTGCCTGGGCTGCGCGGAACTCTGGCGCTCAGATTAGTCACACAGGGGTTAAGGAGGGGGGTGCCCTGGGGCGGGTAGGACGGCAGGGGGAGGTAGGCCGCGCTGCGGGCTCTCGGGGCAGGCTCGCCGGGCTGCTGCCGGCAGGTGGCGCTGGGCCGCCGCGGCGCTGCCAGAGCCGGGCCCCGAGGCGGGGGCAGCCGGCGGGACATGCGCGCTGGGCCCGGCGTCGCCTGGCAGGCGGAGAAGGAGCGCTCGTCCCGGCCGCCGACTCTGCGCTGTGCTGCGCCCTGCCCGCCCCCTGCCTCCCCGGCAGCACCGCGGGCCGGGCCCGGTTCCTAGCGGCCCCCGCGCACCCAGCGAGCCGCAGCCCGGCCGGGAAGATGGCGACGCTGGGAGGCGAGTCCCAGCCTTTCCCCGCTGGCCTGGCGGCGGCCGGGGCGCTGCACCCCCAGCACCTCGGCGGGGGCGCCGGCTCGCTCGGCTACAACCTGCCGCTCAGCCGCGCGCTGGAGCGGGCGCTGGAGGAGGCGGCGCACTCCGGGGGGCTCAGCCTGAGCGCCAGGAAGCTGAAGGAGTTTCCGCGGGGCGCGCCCGGGCACGACCTCTCCGACACCGTGCGGGCAGGTGAGCCGGGGGCGGGCATCTCCCCTAGGCACCCCCACGTGCGCCCCCCCTCGGCCCGGGGACAGGCACCCCCGCCCCCCCACGTGCGCCCCCCCCCTCGGCCCGGGGACAGGCACCCCCGCCCCCCCCTCGGCCCGGGGACAGGCACCCCCGCCCCCCCACGTGCGCCCCCCCTCGGCCCGGGGACAGGCACCCCCGCCCCCCCACGTGCGCCCCCCCCTCGGCCCGGGGACAGGCACCCCCGCCCCCCCACGTGCGCCCCCCCCTCGGCCCGGGGACAGGCACCCCCGCCCCCCCACGTGCGCCCCCCCCTCGGCCCGGGGACAGGCACCCCCGCCCCCCCACGTGCGCCCCCCCCTCGGCCCGGGGACAGGCACCCCCGCCCCCCCACGTGCGCCCCCCCCCTCGGCCCGGGGACAGGCACCCCCGCCCCCCCACGTGCGCCCCCCCCCTCGGCCCGGGGACAGGCACCCCCGCCCCCCCCACGTGCGCCCCCCCCCTCGGCCCGGGGACAGGCACCCCCGCCCCCCCACGTGCGCCCCCCCCCTCGGCCCGGGGACAGGCACCCCCGCCCCCCCACGTGCGCCCCCCCCCTCGGCCCGGGGACAGGCACCCCCGCCCCCCCACGTGCGCCCCCCCCTCGGCCCGGGGACAGGCACCCCCGCCCCCCCACGTGCGCCCCCCCCTCGGCCCGGGGACAGGCACCCCCGCCCCCCCCACGTGCGCCCCCCCCCCGGCTCGGGGACAGGCACCCCCGCCCCCCCACGTGCGCCCCCCCCTCGGCCCGGGGACAGGCACCCCCGCCCCCCCACGTGCGCCCCCCCCGGCTCGGGGACAGGCACCCCCGCCCCCCCACGTGCGCCCCCCCCGGCCCGGGGACAGGCACCCCCGCCCCCCCACGTGCGCCCCCCCCCCGGCCCGGGGACAGGCACCCCCGCCCCCCCACGTGCGCCCCCCCCCGGCTCGGGGACAGGCACCCCCGCCCCCCCACGTGCGCCCCCCCCGGCCCGGGGACAGGCACCCCTCGTCCCCACCTGTACCCACCACATTGGGGATAGGCATCCCCGTTCTCCACATGTAACCACTCCCCACATGTACCTCCACCCCAGAGAAAGCCATATCCTGGGCAGCTGCCCCCCACATGTGTCCCCTTTGGGCTCAGCCACCTCTTTCATACACACGACCCCCCAGGGAGCAGCCCCTCCCCCATGTGCCACCTGCACTCCCCATACCTACTGAGGCCCCCCCCACATGCACCTTTCCAGGACAAGTACCTTCTGCAGGCACCCCCTGGGGACAACTGCAACCCACTCTCTGCATGTAACCACCCCTACAGCCGTCCACCCAGGGGGCAGCCTCTCCCTCCCCCCCACATGCACTGTCCCAGAGGGTAGTAATACACCCACACAGGGGCTTATACTGATCCCCTCCACGTAGCCTCTAT
The DNA here is from genome assembly GCF_028017835.1 of Emys orbicularis. Lineage (NCBI taxonomy): Eukaryota > Metazoa > Chordata > Testudines > Emydidae > Emys > Emys orbicularis. The sequence continues at coordinate 309,058,339 of NC_088683.1, forward strand.
GTGGACCAGTATGTCCCATGAACCCTTAATATTCTCCCCCTCCCCCGCATACATTTGGGGCTACCTATGCACTCTCTTGTATATGCCCAATGAAGTTGTTGGTGTAGTGGTGCTGCAGCTGGTGGGGAGTGGTGACTACCCACCCGCATAGACTCCTGCTGCTGGGGGACGTGAGTACAGGTTGAACCTCTCTAGTCCGGCACCCTTGGGACCTGACTGTGCCGAACCAGAGAATTTTCTGAACCACGGGAGGTCAATGCAGGGGGCCAGTGGGTCTCTATAGGCGCAGGAAGTAGAGTGCCAGCGGGTCTCCATAGGCGCGGGTCTCCATAGGCAGCACCCCCAGGCTTTGCGCCCAGCGTGGCCCCCCACCTGGGGGTTTCGATGCCGGCCCCAGGTCCCATCCACTGGGCCCTAGCCTGGGGTCCCAGCCACCAGCCCCAGGTCTTCCCCCTCCATCCCCGGAGCTTGAACGCTGCAAATCAGCTGTTCACGGTGCTCCAGAAGCGCTGGGAGGGAAGAAGAGGAGTTGGTAACCACAGGGCTGCCGGCATGCGAGAGGCATGGGGGTCGGGGGAGCTTGGCACCAGTGGATGCTCTGCACCCAGTAATTTTTCCCCGGAGCACCCACGGAGTCGGTACCTATGCCAGACCACGAATGTTGCCAGACCAGGGAGTGCCGGATTAGAGAGGTTTAACCTGTACCTACACACGCTTGGGGTTACATACATCACCTGCATACTCACCCACTCAAACACACAAGGGCACATATACCTGTACCTATTGAGTCCCACATAACCACCCCGTATTGCATCCACACATTGGGATCACATACACTCCTACCTCTCCTGCAGAGAATATAATCTTTTTCTTGGAGGAATATGTACCTGCTTTATACCCAGAGCAGGTTTCACCTTTAATAGTTCCTTAGCTTTGTCTGTGTTGGCTGCTGCTGGTGACTGGTTCTCAGAATGGTTAGTTTCAGTGCTTCAAGTGAGTTGTACCTATGGAATAGGTGAAATACATAAAAGGAAATATATACATATATTAATTATCATGCTTGGTCAGACCAATGGTCCATCCACTCTAGTATTTTGTTACTGACAGTAGAAGATGCAAGAAACGCTGTAGCATATAACCTGTTTGTAGAGGAGTTAGTGTTTGGGCTGTTCTTTGAAGCATTGGGGTTTACCTCCTTCGTGTTCACAACACAAAACAAAACCCAACCCTCATTTTTTTCAAATATGTCTATCCTTGTAAATTTCTAATCTTTATTTAAATCCTATTAAGCTATTGATCTTTGTTAAGCAATGAGTTAATTAGGTATTGTGAAATCACTTGTGTATTGACCACAAATACCTGTAATATTCATATATGTATAATGTGTGTACATGAATGCACAATTGTTTACATGCAACGTATACAGCATTTAATGTTCACTGTTATGGGTATTACATGCATATGTACACATTTGCCAGAGGCTTACTCTTCCTAAAAAAATTGTTTAGTTGAAGTTTATAAAGAAAAAAATTTCATTTGAACATACTGGTTTGAAGCATTTTATGTGCTGCAGTGTGGGTACGTACTCTTTTAACATTTTAACTAGGTAATGTGTTTGCAGAAAACAAAACATAGAAGGGGATTTTCATACTGGTTTTGCTTGATCTACATGGAGTTTGCAGAAACAGTCTGTATCTTGATTTTAAAAGAGCAGAATTTGCCCTTTATGATAAGTCTCTGTAACCTGATCCTTTTTAGTGGAGTTACTTTAATTTTTTTAAATATATATCTGTGTATCATCTTAACAGCATGTTGTAACCTGTTAAAGTGAACAGCCTGTTTCGTGAGTTATGTCATGGGTTGATATTTCTGGAGGACGCAGTCAGTCGTTTCACTAGTTGCTTTACAAAAACGGAACATATGAACGGAACATATAAACATATGAAACGGAGGATATGTTTGGCCAGGTCCTCTAACTCTTACAGGACATTTTTGTGACAGTAATATTTGTCTCACCCCTCCTTAAATTTACATTATGTAAATATGATGCTTTCTTGCGGCAGTTAGGTCGTACTTATTACATTTTACTTTTACTTTTTGGCAGATAATCACTTTGACTTTCTTTTTTGGAGTACTTCAACTTTGGTGCTTGTAAACTTCATAGCCCAGAGAAACAGGAGCTTTGAGCTCAGAGATGTAAGTAATAGGGGACTTGCAAAGAAGTAAAACCTTGTCTGCACCCTGGCAGCATCTTCCTGGGATCACAGATTTCTCAGTTGCTCGTTTCTTAACATAAGTTGTTTTCAACAAAATCTGAAACAATAGGTGCTTTATAATAAAAGATTCTCAAGGGTCCTTCCTGAACATCCGCCCAGTGTTTTAGCCAGGTATAATGAAAAATAACCTGCAAAGTGTGGCTAATGTAAATAGCCTAAGCAAAATATTTCTTAAGTTCAAATTTGATCATGTATGTTTTTCTTAAGCAAAATGTGGGACTGTATAAAGAACTCAAATTGCTTCCTATATTTTTGGAAGCTTATGACCAGAATAGAAAATACAAAATACAGAACATTTTTCATAATATCCTTTAGATGCAATTTGGGCACACAGAATATAGTAAAATTTATTCAAATGTTTTGGCTGAAAATGGTGATGAAAAATGTCTTTGCAGAATGGAAGTATGTAAACCATCTGTGTCACGTGTGTGTATCTTTACATAGTTTTTTTTAATGTTAGTAAAAACTTATGCAAAGATTGAGGTTGCTTGTGGTCAACTTTATAGTACCAAGTTTCCTTAAGTAAATGAGGTTACTAGATGAAATATCATACATAAAGAGTAAAATACGCTCACGTTTTCTTAAAGGTGCATATTTTGGTTAAAAATCATATTTAAAGAAACAAATATCCTTATTTATGTAGTTAAACAACCCAGACTACTAGAACTGGAAAATTTGAGGTTTTTTTCCTTTTGTGTTTTGCTTTTGTTTACTACTTGCTTGTCACTCAAATTGGATAATGAAAATAGACTTTTCACTCATTTCACTTTCCAGTCATTTTCACTTCCTAACTATCCGGCACCAGCACAATCTTTGGGTTATAAGCGTTTGTGGTAATGCTCAAATCAAAAACTCATTTCTCATTTTAAATCAAACATGAAAATTTAACTGTAAAGAAGTCTTGCCAAAAAAAAAAAAAAAAAAAGTCTACTAGATAAAATGAACTTCTGAGGGCTAACTAGTGGGCAGTATTCCTTTAACACTCCTTTTTTTTAAAAATGCTTGTAAATGCATGGATTTAATTTACAGGGTTTCTGACACCTGAGGCATCTAACAAAAAATCATAACCAGTATGAAGTATTCTAATTAAGTAACATTTTTATATGAAGATTGGTCCTGATGTTTATATACCTTTAAAAATGACTCAATTTTTTTTTTTTCACTGTAGACTTGTTTTAGTAGATAAAGTCCTATTGCAGAGAGCTCTTTAAAGCAATATTTCAAAGCTACCTTTACTCACTATGGGCCTTACCTGCTCCTACAAAAGTCAATGTCAAAACTCCCATTAAAGTCAACTCTCACTGAAGTAGGACTAGACTCCAGGTATGAATGAGAATCTGGTATAAATGTGCAATATGAATATGAAGGACAATAGAACTAAGCAGACTAATTGGATGTATTTTTGAAATATCTGAAAGTGTTGTTCATTTGAAAACTATTAAAAAGGTCTAACCTATTTAAAATTATTTAATACACCATGTTATTCATTTGGGAGTTTTTCCTGATTAAGAACAGAATGAGGCAGTAAACTGAATTTTCAGGTTTTTTATTGCATGTGAAGTATTAAGGGATGTATATTACCAAAAGCCTTTTTGGGCATAGCAGAGCCTCTTTATATAAAGTTTCTGGTCAGATTTTCTAAACCACATCAGTGTGGCTGCATTGCACAAGCAGTTTCAAAAATAATAAATGCTATTCTTATCACTTGTATTACAGACTGGATTATGCAAAAGACAGTGACACACTAATTATATACTTCTAGAGTGAGTATGTAATTATATTCCACACAACCACTGGGAAAGCTAGAGGCATATTAGCTTATAAAAAGAAAAGTTACTTTAGATGTGCAACCATGGCTGTGTCTGTCAGTTACTATAACCTCTTTTTGTGAGTCTTGGCTATATTTCTGGAGACTGATCCTGCAAACCTTTTCCCGTGTAACTGATACCGATATGATCCCATTGATTTCAGTGTAAGGATTGCGCACATGAATAGGATTACTTGTGTGAGTAAAGGAATGCATGAAGTGGGACTTCCATTTTTAAATTGGTTAACAAAACCATTTAAAAAAGGCACAAAACTATTTAAACATAGTTACTTGGCTAGTTTGGAACAGGTGGAAACATGAATTTTTTTAAGTGGCTTAAAATTCTCTGTAAATCAGCGGGATTCTGTACCATGTTTTTAAAATGGTTATTCCTGTGCCATGCTGCCCAGGCAAAACCATCTTCAAATAACTAAGTTACAAGTGGGAATGTGACTTTGCTTTCCATATTCTCTTATATGATGATGACTGGGGCTGCTCACACTCACCCTCCGCTTCCTGGGAGATAGATTTCAAGTGTTTTTTATTTAGCTTTTAATGGGCACTTTTGATTGAAATCTGACATACAAGAGTTTGGCTCTGAGGATTCTTTTCTACAGAATCTCAAAAATGTATTTTTGATGTTTTTTATTATAAATTTTAAATAGGTTAAGCCGTAACAAGTTCTACACTGCTTTTCATTTGAGTTTAGTCCAAGATGGTGCTTGTTAAGCCACAATAATTTGTAGTACTTGTTGTAACTCTTCTGAGAAGTTAGCTCCACTCCTTAGATGAACTGACCATTTAATTTTTTTATTATGTTGAAACTGGTTTCAGTTTTTATCCATTATTTCAAGTCTTCATCATTAATTAAAAATGTTTCCCCACAAAATCAGATTTCTCACAGCTTCTTTTTATAAAAACTATACACATTTAATTACTTTAATTTATTCTCATTAATTTCCTCCAGCCTCTTTGCTATCCTAGTTGCTCTTCACAATGCTCTGTTTCTGGTAATTTTGCTAATTAGATCAGTAGATGTTCAGTCAACACCATTTAAGTTGGATGTAGGTTGTTCGGAGGAGGAGTAAACAATCAGACAATCCAAATAAAAACCCATTTTCCCAAACCAGCTTTCTCTAAGATTTTTGTTGAATAAGTTATAGGAAAAAAAAAAAAAGGGTGAATATTTGAAAGGTCCTATTCACTTCCTCTCTGGCTTCCTTCCCTTTCCCAATGCCCACTCTTCTCCACTCATCCAGGGAGAACATAATTATTGCCTTAAATGGACACTGAATAAAATTAATAAATTGGGCTTTGCACAAAAAACTTAATTCAACAAAATTACTGTAATTTAACCAAATTATGAGTATATGACAAATTACAATCTACCACAAGATAATATAAAAACAATCAAACTCTGTATAAAACCAAAATAAGAATGATTTGAGCCCACAAAAGCAGGAACATTCACATTTCAGGAATTAATCATAAGACTGATAGCGCATCTGTGATTTTCTCTTGTGCCTAGATGTTTGACATTTAATCCTTTACTGCAGGTTTCTTATGTTTATTTAAGGCCTTTTAACCTTGCTCAGTGTAGCTTTTATATAAATATTACTCTAAACTTATTGGAACAATGAGGGGAGGGAAGTTAATTTGAGAGAAATAAATTATGATTAGTACAGAGCCATCAAAACCAAAGCTTAAGGGAAATACAGAAATGTATAAAGAATTGGAAAAAATCATATCAAGCAAATAAATGGAACTTCAGCATTGTTTACCCAACTGTCAAAACAATATTGCTCTTTTAGACTGAAATGTCTTTAAAATTATTTTTAGTCTAGACAGCCCTGTATCAATATACACCTCTACCCTGATATAATGCAGTCCTCTGGAGCCAAAAAATCTCACCGCGTTATAGGTGAAACCGCGTTATATCCAGAGGTTAAAGTAAGCCGGTACGGTCAGGCTTCCCCAGCGGTGATTTAAAGGGCCCGGTGCTCCAGCCACTGCGGGGAGCCCTGGGCCCTTTAAATCACCACCAGAGCTCCGGCAGTGGGGCTTGAGCGGCGTTTTAAAGGGCCTGGGGCTCCACACGAATTCAGATATAACGCGGTAAAGCAGTGGGGCTCGGGCGGCGCTTTATAGGGCCCGGGGCTCCCTGCTGCTTTACCGCGTTATATCCGAATTCGTGTTATATCGGGTCACATTATATCGGCGTAGAGGTGTATTAAAGTGTCTCCTTTCCGAAGGGCTATCCTTCATAGAAGATCTTTCAGTATAAAGGAGCCATTTGGAAGTACAAAGGCTGCTAGTGATTTGTAATCACAGCCTAGTCCTTTTGAAGTCATTTTCCTTTTCGTTTGGGGCTCATGAAGCTTTGGGGCCCAGGGTAGATGTCCCCCCTTCAGGTTTTGGGACCCCATAAATTTCAAGGCTAAACAAATCCTTTTTAAAAAGTAGCTATTAGACCTGTTTGTTACTGAGCCTTGAATATTTTGTGGTACAAGCTGATGGCTAATGTTGAAAGCTTGTCACTGATTTTTTTTTTTTTTTTTTTTTTTGCTGTAACACCTGTGCAAGTCCTTCTTAAATTCTCCTACAATTAGCCTTTGTGACCATGTTACTTCCTCTTTTGGGAAAGACTCCAGATCAATTTGTGGTTGTGGAATGGCAACTGAAGGTAGAAGACTTGCCACAAATGATCTTCCAGCTGCTAAAAGCTGAGTTGCTCCTCTGCTGAGCATTCAGTGTGACCTCTGACTATGTGAAAAACAGTGTGGAAATGGGAGCCAGGTACTCTTGTATTCTAATCCCGGCTTTGTCACTAATTCCCTTCGTGGTGGCGTTGGTCAATTTTTTCCGCATCTGTAAAATGAGGACGATAATAGTTAATATCCTCACAGTGATGATGTGACTATTAATCAATGCTTATAGAGTGCTGTTAAGTGCTAAATATTAGAATTAGAGGAAGATGAGGAGACAGTAGAGTACAGGAAGGGCCAAGTGTGAGGGAGTGAAATGAAAATTTGTGGAATTGCAAGGTATAGAATAAGAGGAAGAAAGGCAATGAGGCAACATAATGTGGGCCTGAATGGAGAGAATGGATATGAGTATGAATGAAAACCAGCTTTTCAAAGAAAACAGCATTATAGAGTCATGACAGAAAATTCATGAAGATGGATAGACTGGAAGAAGAGAGAGAGAATAAAGAATTGGAAGAAGTAAATAGGCAAGAAGAGACCTACACAAGTTTGACTAGTTGAATTTTATATTCTGAGAGAAATCTTACATCTCTAAATTTGAAGGATTTTGAACAGTTAAGTTATATTAATATTGTTGGTTATTTAGGATTAGGTAGTCCAACAACTGGAGAAAATTTTGTTATTTTCTCTAACAGGTGAATAATACATTTATGTGCAGGCGTGTCCACTTAATTCGAATTTTAAAATGTTGACAAGTATACATTAAAGCCAGCACAAGAAGCTGGATTTCTCTTTCCACGCAGGAGAAAGCTAATGGTATTACTGATATTTGTAAAAATGCAAAGTATCTTCTTCCTAAAACCCTAAGGCTGGTCTTGTATGTAGTAGCATGAGCACATGGAAGGATGGAATGGCACAAAATGCTGATGCCACCCCTGTTCCTAACTATACTCTCACTGACCACAGCCTAGTGACATTTACAAGTGCCTAAATAAATTAGGCACCTAACTCCCATTGAAAGTCAATAGGATTTAGGCTCCTAAGTATCTATGGTACTTTTGAAAATCCCACTAGCTGCCTATCTGCATCATTAGGCACCTAAATACCGTTCTGAATCTGGCCCCATGTATCTTTATCTCCTTTCAGCATATGGGGAAGCACACAGAGAGAAAGGAGAAGTGACTTGCCCAAATTCACAGAATAGGTCAGTGGCAGAGACAGAAATAAATCCAAGTCTCTTGGTTCCAGCTGCAGTCCACTGGATCACAGTGCCTCCCAATTAGACTTTGGGGTGTAACAAACATAGCAAAGTTTATTCACTCATATCAAAGAGTTGAATATGTTTTAAGGAATTCCTCATAGTCTTAACACAGTATCATCTCAAAGAATAGTTCCTCCCTGCTATGGTTGTGAGTAAACATACCCTTTTGGGAAGTCTTGTGCATTGACTGTGTTTCTACCCTCTGTGGTGGTCTTGTTTTTTCTCAGGCTGACTTGTTGGCCAGCCTGCCTTTTTCTTTCTTTCCTTCCTTGTATGGTTCTGATCACCATAGTGTCTGAACACCTCAACATATTTAAAAATAGAATAACAATAACAATCTTTGTTTCTTCCATCCCAGGCTGTAGGAGAAATAGTAAGATTATTTTTATACTTATGTGTATGAAGACTTTACTGAGAGAGAGCCAAATAAGATGAGATTTGCATATAGTTGTGAATGTGATGAGGTTTATAGTCATTCCTGGATCTGGAGAATGTGAGTTTCCTACTTAGCAATGCCTGTGAAAATTCTGACTTTCATGATCACTAGTCTGCTGACAGTTTCAGTGGAACACAGCTGTTGTGGGAGGTCCTGAGCCTGAGGGAACAGTGATCTGAGGTAGCTACCACGATCCCATGCTGGGCTACGAATGTCAGGACAGAGAACTTGAACTCCTCGCAGTGGGGAGGTAGAGCAGACAGCAGAATACCAGGATGATATGCTCACAGTAATTTGTCTTACTAAGTGGACAAGCTGCTGTCTTTTGTATCAGTTGTAGCTTTCTCAGGGCATATGTTTTCATTTCTAGATATAAGTTGCAGTAATCAAGCCTGGAGGTTACTGACTTATTGATCTCTTGGTCTGAAAGTATGTTCTTTACAATGCTGAGCTTGTTGTCAGTGTTGAAAAAATAAGAGTAATACTTGAAGTAATATTATGTTAACTAATTGCAAATTAACTTTGCTTTTTTTTACTTTTCAGTAGATGAAGGCATTGAAATATATGAATCCACTTGCTTGTGGCAGAGTTTGTGTAACTTACGTTGTGGAGGTATCTTTGAGATAAATGACATTTATCAGCTAGCACCTGCATTCTGTTCACAAATCCATCCCTCTCAAAATACCTAATACAATTTCAGACTTTTAAGCAATTTTTATACAGTTGGCTTTAAAACTCTCCAAGCCTCAGAATTACATGGTTTGAAGTGCAGGGCTGGTGATTTCATTCTGGACTGGTAACAAGTTTAATTTCTAGTTGTTTCTTTTCTTAACCATAAAGACTAGAATCAGAGGCATTGTACTAATGCAGTGCTGGGACTACAACACTTTTGAGATGGCTGATGTTAGAATAGTGACATTATTTTAGGTAGTAAAGCTATTTCAGATAATTTTTGTTTGCAGTGTTGTAGCCATGTTGGTCTTATGCTTAACAGTCTGCTTCACCGTGAATTTAACTATGACACTCTAAGTACCTTTCCCAGACTTAGAGCAGCTCTGGTGTAGCTCAAAATCTTGTCCTTTTCACCAACAGAAGTTGGTCCAATAAAAGATAATTTTTGGAAATGTCTAAAACTTGGCTAGTTTTTTTTCTCCTCTTCTAATGCAAGTACAATGTAACTTGCGGTATCACACTACTGACTTCTTCATGTTACAGAATTATACATTATAAAGCATTTACTAATACATTATAAAGTACCATTTAAACACCAGCTTGTAAAAATGTTAAAATGGAACTGATGTGTTTTGACAAGGTAAGATATTGTAAGGATGGGTAACTGAAAAATCAACCAAAATTACAAGATGTAGAAATCATGGAAATAGCTGCTAGGTAGAAAAATAGAAAGAGAATAAGTATAAGGAAAATAAAGTGCCTCATGTTGTCAATGATTATTAGTAATGCTTTGCGGTGCCTTTGTTTTAAATTCAGCATGTATTTCTGAGAATGCAATTAGGTCCAATTGAACTTCTGTAAATCTGGTTCCCTTACACCAAAACAATACAGTAAGTAAAAAAGCTGACCTTCATATTTAAAGTAAAAAAAAAAGAGCAACAGCATAATAAAAATTTATCGATTTAAAGGCCGGAAGACACCAATTGTGATCATCTAGTATAATTTCCTGCTTACCACAAACTGTAGGATTTTCCTGATTTAATTCCTGCTTCAAGTCCAATAACTGTGGTTTAACTACAGTGTATCTCTTACTAAAATATCCAGTCTTGATTAAAAAAATTTCCAGTGATGGAGAATCCACAACCACGCTGGGTAAATTCTTCCAGTGGTTAGTTAGCCACACTATTCAAAATGTATGCCTTATTTCTAGTCTGAATTTGTCTGGCTTCATTTTCCAGCAATTGGATATTGTTATGCCTTTGTCTGTTTGACTGAGGAGCCCTCCATTATCAAATTTCCACTTCCCATATAGGAACTTGTAGACTGATCGAATACCCTTAACCGCAACCTTCTCTTTGATAAACTAAATAGATCAAGTTCCTTGAATCTCACTACTATAAGGTATTTTTTCCAATCCTTTAATCATTCTCACGGTGCTTTTCTGAACCCTCTCCTAATTTTTCAACATCGTTCTTTAATTGTGGACACCAGAACTGGATATATTATTCCTGTAGAAGTTGCACTTCTGCCAAATATAGAGGTCATAACCACCTCTCCTCCTGCTAATATCCCCCTGGCTATACGTCCAAGAATTGTATTATCACTTTTAGCTTCAGTGTCACACTGGGAGCTCATCTTCAACTGATTATCCACCACGACCCCCTCTGAGTTTTTTAGAGTTCTGCTTCTGAGGATAGTCCCCCATCCTTTAAGTATTGCTTATATTCTTCGTTCATAGATGTATAACTTTACATTTGGTCATATTGAAATGCATGATGTGACGAACTGGGACTGTTCTTACTGTGATCTGTAAGTGCTGACAGGGGAGTGTGGCTGGGATGGTCTGCATTGGGGGATGGGAGAATGACCGAAGGGAAATACCTGAGCCTGTAACATGAGAACCCAGGAGGGGGCTGGGGCGAGGTGACACCTTTGTCCGGGAAACTGAACAAAGGCTGGGGGAGGGGTCGCTGAAGGCAGAGTCTGGGAAGCTGGCTGGTGAGGTGGCTGGCAGGCAGGGAGGGCTCTGACCCCTGGAGGGGGGCTGGGGTGCCCGAGGACCCCAAGATGGACCTAACTGAGGGGTATCCTGTTGTCTGTGCCTGCAAGACCTGTCTCGGACTGTATTCCCGTCGTCTAAATAAACCTTCTGCTTTACTGGCTGGCTGAGAGTCATGGTGAATCGCAGGAAGCCGGGGGTGCAGGGCCCTGAGTCCCCCCTTACTCCGTGACAACTGGTGGCAGCGGTGGGATCTACTGCACCCCGTGGACGGCGCTTCCTGCAGTAAGTGACTGGGGAGAAGTAAAACGAAGGGGGATTGACGGGGACCAGGCGTGCTGAGGAGTCAGAGAGAGACGGTTATCACCCCTGGGAGTGTGTGACCAGCGAGAAGGACTTTTGCAGTAACAGGGTCCCCCGGGGGATCGCAGCGAGTGGTCCCAGGGGCGGAGGAGTCTGCAGCTCGACCCTGGCAGAGAGGTGGTGACCTCGAGAAGGGCTGGCACACTAGGGGTCTCCCTGGAGACTGTGGGGAGCGGTGAGCACACAGGCCTGTGAGTGGCCAGCAGGAAGATGTATGCCAAGCGGCTTAAGAGCGACCTGGTGGAGCTGTGCAAGCAGAGGGGGGTGCGCATTGGGAAGCTCACCAAAGAACAGCTCATTGCCCAGCTGGAGAAGGGAGATCGCGCGAATGAACTGATCCCTGTCTCTGAGGGAAGCAGCCTGGCAGATGCAGCGCAGGCCCCAGTGTCTGTCCCAGCTGGGAGTGGTCAGCCGGCTGCTGAGGGCTTCCCGAGACCCCTCCTTCCTATGCCTAGGGGAAGGGTGGGGAGAAGCCCAGCAAATACCGAGGGCGCAGTGACCCCCCCGGCCAGCAGGGGATCCTCCCGGCAACGCTCGCCGGCCAGCAGGGGATCCTCCCGGCCACGCGCAGCATCCATGGAGCGGAATGGGCTGGAATGGGAGAAAGAGCTAAAACTGAGAGAGCTGGAGAATCGTGAACACCAGAGGCAGCATGAAGAGAAACTGAGGCAGCATGAACGGGAGGAGAATGAGAGACAAAGACAGCATGAAGAGAGAGAGAGGCATCGTGAACGGGAGGAGAATGAGAGACAGCGTCAGCAGGAACTGGAACTGGCGAGGCTGAAGGGCCGCGAGACCCCGGCTGCGGTGAGTGAGGGGGGACCCAGGACTGCACGGAACTTTGATAAGTGCATCCTGGCCCCACGTAAGGAGGGGGAGGACATGGATGACTTCCTGGATGCCTTTGAGACGGCCTGCGAGCTGCACCAGGTTGATCCTGCAGACAGACTCCGGGTTCTCACCCCCTTACTGGACCCCAAAGCCGTGGCCTTGTACCGCCAACTGGAAGAGGCGGAAAAAGGGGACTATGAACTATTCAAAAAGGCCCTGCTACGTGAGTTTGGGCTGACTTCTGAGATGTACCGGGAAAGGTTCCGGAGTCAGGATAAAACCCCTGAGATCTCATATCTGCAACTAGCCGTCCGCATGGAAGGATACGCCAGCAAGTGGGCTGATGGGGCCCAGACAAAGGAGGACCTGGTTAAACTGCTGGTACTGGAGCAACTGTATGAGCGGTGCCCATCCGACCTGAGGCTGTGGTTGAGGGACAAAAAACCAGAAAACCCGCGACATGCAGGCCGACTGGCTGATGAGTTTGTGAAGAGCCGGTCAGGGGCTGGCCGGGAGGAGTCCCAAAGGAACAGTCCCACCACAACGCAGAGCGAGAGGCACCATGGGCCATCCCAGCGGGAAAATACGGAGAAACCCCACCAAAGGGGAAGATCCAGCGTCAGGTCCATCCAACCCACTCGAGGGAACCCCTGGGACATGGTCTGCTATCACTGTGACCAAAGAGGTCACATACGGGCCCAGTGCCCCAGTGCCCCAGGCTCAGGGACAGACTGAGCAGACCAAACCCACAGAGGGTTGACTGGGTAGAGACCCAGCCGGGCGAGAGGCAGCACTCCCAGGGAAGGGGGGCTGGCAGAGTACCACCTGCTAAGGAGGGAGGAGAGCTCCAGGCCTGCTCCTCTGCGGGGCGGGATGCTCCAGACTCAGGGTTTTTGGTTTATACGGTGGGCGCGGGGCGGTCCCTCCGGAAAGAGTACCTCGTTCCCCTGGAGGTGGATGGGAGGAAGGTCGATGGATACTGGGATACGGGCGCAGAGGTGACGCTGGCCCGGCCCGAGGTGGTGGCCCCAGATCAGGTGGTGCCCAACACCTACCTGACCCTGACGGGGGTGGGCGGGACACCAGTCAAAGTGCCCGTGGCGAGGGTACGCCTGAAGTGGGGGGCCAAGGAGGGCCCCAAGGACGTGGGGGTACACCCGTATTTGCCCACTGAGGTGTTGATGGGGGGGGACCTGGAGGACTGGCCAAGCAACCCCCAGAATGCACTGGTTGTGACCCGCAGTCAGAGCCGGCGAGGAGCACTGCGCCCTGACCTTGGGGAGGGTGCCTTGCCCGAGGCGCAGGACCCTAACCTGGTGGGGAGGGAACACCCAGGGACACGGCTCAGGGAGGCTGCGGCTTCAGACCCAGCCGGCGAGAGAGAACAGGTGGCCATCCCTGTCCCAGCTGCTGAGTTCCAGGCCGAGGTGCAGAAAGATCCCTCCTTGCGGAAGATAAGGGACCTGGCCGACCTCGGTGCGGTACAGACCATGGGGAGAGGCGGCCGGAAAAGGTTCCTGTGGGAGAAGGGGTTCCTGTACCGAGAATGGGCTCCCCCAGGGAAAATGGAGTCAGGGGGGATCAGGAGGCAGCTGGTGGTACCCCAGAAGTATCGCCGCCAGCTGCTGTACCGGGCCCATGACACCCCCCTCTCAGGGCACCAGGGAACCTGGCGTACCCAGCAGAGGCTGCTACGGAGCTTTTACTGGCCTGGGGTCTTTGTTACTGTCCGGCAGTACTGCCGATCCTGTGACCCCTGTCAGAGGGGGAGGAAGGCCCGGGACAAGGGGAAAACGGCTTTAGGACCCTTGCCCAGCATAGAGGAGCCTTTCCAGAGGGTGGCCAAGGTTAAAAGGGGGGCTCTGAACCAAGAGAGCCCGAAGCACAGACCTCCAGACTGGAGCGCTGGGAGAAGACCCCAGCCCAGTTGGAACCCCAGGGGTATTGGGGTGGGAAAAGGGCACAGGCCGCATAACCCTTCCCACATGCGAACTGCGAATGCCCTCGAGCACCCCCGACCTAAGGGGGGGCGTGAAACTGGAGGGGCCTGGTGTAATTCTCACCAAGGAATGGGAGGGATGCGGGGGCATCCATGGGAACGGGGGTAGGTTCGAACTTCCCCGGGTCACTGGCTGAAGTGACCCCGCTCAGTTCGGTCTCGAAGGGGGGAGAGATGTGACGAACTGGGACTGTTCTTACTGTGATCTGTAAGTGCTGACAGGGGAGTGTGGCTGGGATGGTCTGCATTGGGGGATGGGAGAATGACCGAAGGGAAATACCTGAGCCTGTAACATGAGAACCCAGGAGGGGGCTGGGGCGAGGTGACACCTTTGCCCGGGAAACTGAACAAAGGCTGGGGGAGGGGTCGCTGAAGGCAGAGTCTGGGAAGCTGGCTAGTGAGGTGGCTGGCAGGCAGGGAGGGCTCTGACCCCTGGAGGGGGGCTGGGGTGCCCGAGGACCCCAAGATGGACCTAACTGAGGGGTATCCTGTTGTCTGTGCCTGCAAGACCTGTCTCGGACTGTATTCCCGTCGTCTAAATAAACCTTCTGCTTTACTGGCTGGCTGAGAGTCATGGTGAATCGCAGGAAGCCGGGGGTGCAGGGCCCTGAGTCCCCCCTTACTCCGTGACACATATTGTTTGCTTGTTCCCAGCATAACCAGCTGATCTAGATGACTCTGAATTGGTGACCAAATCTCTTCATTATTTACCACTCACTCAGTCTTTGTGTCATCTGCACATTTTGTCAGTAATGATTTTGTTTTCTAAAAATATTAACTAGCATAGGGCCAGGAACTGTTACATATAGGAGTGTTGGAAATAATTTTCCTAATAAGTTCATTAAGGATTACCCTGACTCAGTTTTCAGACCAGCATTCCTTTATTACTCTGAAGGTCTCTTGGTGTTGGTTACATCTAGAATATCAATATAAGCATATATACCCTTATATTCTGTATCTTAGCAACAATATAATTCTAAGCATTGGCTGAATACTTACAACCAGATTAGGCCTGGAAGACATCCTATTATGGTGAGAAGGGTAAGGAAAAGCTCCAGAGGGATAAGGAAAAGTTCTGACAGAGAACTCCCAGAAAACCTTGCCTTTTATACACTATAACAAACAAGTGATATCAGTGCTGGTTATTGGACCTTAGCTAAAATCATCTGAAGCAGTTTAGGGCTGCAATTTGCTCTCATCACGGTTTTCCTCTTTAGCTTATATTTTTTCCCCCAACTACTGAACTAAGCATTTTCTAACCAATTATTTACTGCACCTAGTGCCCAATTAACCTGTTTTCTTAATAGATGTGCAACAATTCTGAAAATTCTGAAAAAAGGGACATATTTTAAGAGTTTACTGTACCCACCCTACACACACCCAGATCATCTATCATTTGAAAGATTATTTTATGTATGTTTAGATGAGGTATGATGTGGAGGTGTCAAGAGGTGTTGTATGCCTGTAGTTGTGAAACAATAGTACCCAAAATGAGTGTCACTTTTTGCATAGTTCCAGAAACACTGCAATATGACTGACTTCAGTTTTTATTGTTTAGTTAATTTCAGCACTTTAATGTTGTGTTGATTGGTCAGGGCTACCAAATGACAATGTATGAAGATTTTTATTGGTTTTGCATGGGCAAGCTTTTTTAGAAATGAAACTGTTTAGCATATAATCTTAATGGCAAATATCAATATTTTGCAGTATACTAACAATAAATGTTTTCAAATAATATATTCTTAATTGTCAAAGACTCTCACAAGTGATTATTATAGTTTTCTATATTTTTTCAGTTGAAACTTGCTGACCAGACCCATCTCTCACTGAAGGTTGTGGACTAGTAGAGGTAGATTGTGTGCCCATAGTTTGTACTGCATAGTGGGTAGAGATAAATGTATATATCAATTCCTAATGTAATACTTCTCTATTTGTAAGCTTTTGTACATATGATGTTGCATTGCAATTGCCTATTCATGCAGTACAAGCCTTTGAAATATTCTAGAAATTAGCTTTTTAATTTAGTGATACAGTACTTATACATAGGTCAGTACAAAAATGTCAGTTTTGATGCTAACATAGATCTAATTTATATCTTATGTAGCACAAATCTGTGTACTTGTACAAAATGAAAAAAGGTGAATTGTGGTAATGCTAACAATATACCTTGGGAATTTTACCTCTACAGAGAAGTTACAGTGTATGAAGACTTTGAGGATACAAGCCCCCTTAAAGCTTACTTGAAAGAACAGGACTCACCACAAACTTTGAAAAATGTGTTATTTGTCAAGAAAATCAAAAGAATGCCAAACTACCAAAAGCCACCAGTGCTGAACAGAATTCAGTGATTCTGGCAGCAGAAGCCAGGAGAGCTTAATTGTATGGATGACTACTGGCTGAGTTTTTTAGGTTAGATGATGTGTCACCAGTTATCACAGGAGCTGCTTTCAGAAAATTCACAAGCTGGCTGAATTTGGCACGTCAGAGTTGAATTGAACCCAGGAAAGAAAACAGACTAAATCTGATCAGACAGTGTCATGTTCACCTGCTTCTATAACCATCAGAGCAAGTATATCCTTTGGCGATTGGATCTGTTGCATTGTTTGCTTGAGAATAACACACAAGAAAGACACAAGAAACATCATAAAAGAGAAACTTTTGAGAGAGCAACCTATCTAAGGGAGGCAGCACTTCAAAAAGGAGATGACATTTTGTGCAGAATATCTGTCGAATACTTGATTGATAAAGATGCAGTTTATCACTCAACATGCCTTTCTTTGTACTTGAATAAAACTAATCTTAAAGCAAAATCATCTGGTTACGCTGCAGCAATAGTCACCTTATGACATTGCATTTTATCAGCTGATTGAAGAGATAGACAATGATTTTATCTATAACAAGAAGGCTCTTCTCCAGTCCAAACTGCTGAGAGAAGATGGGCTTTATATCTTTTTAGATGTAGAAACTGCAAACTGCTCCAGTAGCAAATTACAGGCAAGATTAGAAAAATACTATGGTTCTGCAATTCCATTCCATCCAAAGTCAGGTGATAGTAATTTGCAGAGGTCAGCTATTTTTGTGCCCCCGTTTGTGCAGGAGTTTGTCCTTTGTTGATAGAGGCATATAATTCAGCCAGCAATGAATATCATACTTCAGAAGACAGTCCTGTAAGGTGCTTGAGAATTGTGGAGTGCATACTGTTGAACAGTTCCAAAATTCTGACACCACTGCACATAAGCCTGGCTGCACAGTTACACCTTGAGTTTGGGTCTCACAATTTAATTGACATACTACACCTTCATGGATTCTGCATCAATTGCGATGAGCGGAGGTGGTTCATCACTAGTGCTGCAAAAACTGAAGTAGAAAGACTCCAGGGACATATGTTCATTCCAAATGGAATTGTACCACTTCATGCTGGTGGAAATCTCATCCAAGAAGGAGATAACATAGACATCACCATAGAGACCTTCCATTCAGTGGCTCGAGAAGTATTTTAGGAACAGTCTGCAGATAGTCCAGCATCACAAGAAATATCACTGAGGCGCAGGAAAGAAAAGTCACTTATTTTCAAGGGGCAATCAGAATCTTTTATGCAGTGTGCAGCATTTGAAAAATCTAGAACACATCCAGAACAGAGTTTCTGTGAAAAAGAACTTGAAAATATAAACTCTTGTTGCTTACAAATGGACCCTGTCTGAGATCTCTCCTGGTGTCTTTTAAGACTACTGCCTCGTGATGTCTTACGAATACCAAATTACATTGATGATGTTCACACTAAAGTGATTCCATTTTGGACTGGTTTCAACCGCAAGCTTGCAAAAGAGAAGAGCACCTAGACAGCAGTTACATATGCACCTATTGTGGATGCCAAACAGCTGACATGGCCACAGTCTATACTACAATGCTGAAATAAGGAAATGGGAATAGCTCTAGGACAGCAGCATGCAGTTCAGACCTTGGGTCAGCAGCTGTATGCTGTTGCTCAGCAAGTGAAATGGATTCTCCTGAATGAAATTTATACCAATGTGATTTGCCTGGGTGGTTTTCACAGCCTGTGCTGTTTTATTGCATGTTTTGGGAAATTTGGGGGAGATGCAGGATTGCTTGACCTTTTTGTTGATTCTGATGTATATGCAGCTTGTATTGCAGATCAAATTGGGAGAGTGTGCTGAACAAGCTGCAATTTCTGCAGCAAGGAAGTTGGTAGCAGTACTGTATGACAAGAGTGAGGGAAGAAAAAGGAGACCCACAGAGACCTGAATTGCTTGCACCTCAATCTGTCCATCAAAAAGGACAAATCACTGGCCAAACTCCCACCACGTGAGGACAGTTTTGAAGAACATGTCAAAAGAGTATCTTGGCAAACAAAGATTTGGATGTCTTCACACATAGGTAAACCAGATATTGGGTCACCATTGCCACACGGATGGAAAAATGTGGATGATGAACTACTTTCTGTATTGTTCAAGGGCCTAATGGCATCCGAGCTTCCTCAACACCTCATTTGTGACTGCCAGTCGGAGTCGCTGCACAATCAACTGTCTGTAGTCAGAATAATCTTCCCTGCACAGAACTTTGTACAGGCCAAGGCAATGAAGACTGTGGTAACCCACACATTCTTGACAGAGATCATAATGATGAACAAGATGACTATGTTGACTAGAAATGTTACCAGTGCTATTGCATTGTTATACCTGTACACATGTATTAATAGATTTTTGTTTTCCTTTTATATTATTGTTATGCTTTGAGGTCAACAAGAAATCCAATTTTGCTTTGAAATAATTGTAGTCATTAAACTAACAGAAACGAATGCAAATATTTCAAAGTGGTCATTTTAATATATTGAAGGTTCCATTCTTTCCCTCTGTTAAGAACATAAGAATGGCCATACTGGATTAGCCCAGTATCCTGTCTTCCTACAGTGGCCAATGTCAGGTGTCCCAGAGGGAATGAACAGAACAAGTAATCATCAAGTGTGTTCTTTCTCCTAAGTTTATTCTTTTTTGTCCTGTGCATTGGGCCTATTGCTCATGCTAATATCCAAACTCAGTTAAAAACTATAGTTCACTTAGGCCTAATATGGGCTATATTCCTAGAAGAAGCCCACTAGAAACACATCTGCCTGATATTGATTCCCTGTTTCCAATTAAATTTTGAGACCCAGTGGCCAGTTTTGAGTCCATTTAGAGTTTGCCAGGTTGATGTTATGTTGTATTCTAGTTTCTTAGGGTGTGTCTACACTGCAAAAAAAGGTGTGCTAGCTAACTCAGGTTAAAATATCAGTGATGATATGGCAACTTTTTAAAATTTTGGTTAGTAGGTGGAGTTAAGGCCTATACAGGATTCTGGGATTGAACTCCAGCTATAATCCTGAGAAAAAGCTGAGTTGTTGCCATGTGTTTGCTGCCTTTAAGGCCAACAGGCTTATAATTATTTCGGTCATCCCATTTACCTTTTTTCAATATTGGCACATCATCAGCTTTCTTCCAGTCCTTTATAATTTCACCACTTTCACCAGACTTATTAAAAATGAACATGAGCAGTCCAGACAGCTCCTTAGCTACCTCATTTAAAACTCTTGGTTATAAGTTATCCAGACATGTTGATTTGAGAAGGAAATTGAGTTAATATTGTGTTAGATTAATAAGGTTCTGACTTAAACTGATGTTAAAATAAGTGAATATGGAGGTAAGGCAGCCACTCTATTCTTAATATACTGTTTTATGTCTTGATATTGCAAATTTTATTGGTATGTAACAGCACATACACATGAGACTCTCAGAAATTGCTAGTCTCAGTTGTATGATTTAAATGCAGAGAGAAGACTTACCTTTGAATTTCTTGGCTTTTGCTCCAAGTCAAAACCTTCACATAACTATTTTATATTAACATAACTATCTATTTTAAGAAGCTAATCCTTAGCTTTAGTAGATAAGACCGATCTTGTTCTGTACATATTAATAATACTAATATCTTGCAAATATAGCATCTTTCAGGTGAAGATTTCTGTTTTACAAAGGTACAAAGTATTACTATTCCTGTTTTTACAGATAAGAAATGGAGGCACAAAGAGGTTGAGTAACTTGATCTAGATCCCAGAGCGAATAAATGGCAAAAGTTGAGAACAGCACCACCTCTGACTCCCAGTTTTCTATTTTAACAATTAGATCAAGACATCGTGTTCAAAGCGTCATGTGTGCATGCATGTGTGCATGTGGTACTTATAAAGATATAATCTCTGAAGGTTTCATTGCTGTTTTAGGGCATGGGTGCCACTCTATGTAAATATTTTTGCACTAATGCTGCACAGAGACAAAAACCTGAAACACTGGAAACAGCTGGAACATTTCATTAAAATGCAGAGAGAATACATGAAGGTAGGATTCAGAAATGGGTAGTCTGTGAAAGGGTCATTGTCTAGATTGGTGACTGATTAAAAATGAGATATTCTCTAGATGAGAATGTGAACTTTAAAGAAGCAATGTTTTGGCAAAAAGTGCTCTACCTCTCCTCTCCCTTTCCAGCTCTTTTGTATATTTAGCTTCCTAGTGAATTGAAAAGGTTATTTTTGGCTTGGAGCCCAAGAACTAAAACTAGCTTCTGGAATCCTTTAGCTCTGTCTGATGTTGAGCAGCTCTGGGTGGTAGTAAAATAACTGCCATAATTGGCATTTTACTGAACCATTTTAGTTGTGTATTCTAATATTAAGTTGTGAGAGAGTGAGCCATATGACATGGCCTGCATCCAGCTTATCAGAAATATGTAACCCACATTTATCTAGGAAGCACTGGAAACCTGAATAATATGAAGTGGTTCCTACAAATAACTGATAATGCCCTTTCTTGGGGAAGGTGAGGAGGAACTAATTTAAACTTGTCTTCTGTATGGATGTTAAAAATGAGAAGTAATGCACGGATTTACTGTGAGAATTTAAAAAACGTTCCCCATATCTTTGAGACCGTGCACACTGAATATCAAACAAGCTTGTGAAGTTTCTAGTGCTGTTGTTGAAAACAGGGCTTTTTTTCTCTTGTGACAGTGGATTAAAAAATCAGGAACTAATACAGTAGAACCTCAGTGTTATGAACACCAGAGTTGCAAACTGACCAGTCAACCACACACAATCAGGCAGCAGAGACTTAAAAAAAAAAAAAAAAAAGAAGCAAACACCGTACAGCACAGTACTGTTTTAAACATAAACAAATAAAAAAAATAAAGGGCAAGGTTTTATTAAAAAAAAAAGATTTGACAAGGTAAGGAAACTGTTTCTGTGCTTGTTTCATTTACATTAAGGGTACGTCTATACTTACCTCCGGGTCCGGCAGTAAGCAGTCGATCTTCTGGGATCGATTTATCGCGTCTTGTCTAGACGTGATAAATCGATCCCGGAAGTGCTCGCAGTCGACGCTGGTACTCCTGCTCTGCGAGAGGAGTACGCGCAGTCGATGGGGGAGCCTGCCTGCTGCGTCTGGACCCGCGGTAAGTTCGAACTAAGGTACTTAGACTTCAGCTACGTTATTCACGTAGCTGAAGTTGCGTATCTTAGTTCGAAGTGGGGGGTTAGTATGGACCAGCCCTAAGAGTTTAAAAGCAGCATTTTTCTTCTGCGTAGTAAAGTTTCAAAGTTGTATTAAGTCAATGTTCATTTGTGAACTTTTCAAAGAAAAACTATAACATTTTGTTCAGAGTTAAACATTTCAGAGTTATGAACAACCTCCATTCCTAAGGTGTTCGTAACTCTGAGGTTCTACTGTATATCATGGATTCCAAGCCCAGAAGTAGTGATCTAGTCTGACTGATCATCTCATCGAACCTCCTTTATAATATAGGCCACAGAATTTCCCCAAAATAATTTCTAGAGCAGATCTTTTAGAAAAACATCCAATCTTGATTTAAAAATTGCTAGTGATGGAGAATCTACCATGACCCTTGATAAATTGTTCCTGCACCAGTATTTATTTTGTATACAGTATTACAGTTGTGTACCTTTGTGATTATGGAATTGGAGAAATCAGTTATGAATTATTTCACAATGTTTTTACTGAGGATTGCTTTAAATCATGGTTATTGCATTCAGGGATTTATGAGAGAGGTTAATTATTTTAACATGAAAAATCACTATTCATTAATGGAAAGTCCTAAGGGCTTCTCTATACAGCACAGTAATGTCTATTAGAAAGGTGTGAATTTTAAAGTGCCCCAATGTGCTGCGCACTGACTGGCCTATGTAGACCCTGCTGGCATACACCAAGAGTTAATGCTCATGAGGGAACTT
The DNA here is from genome assembly GCF_028017835.1 of Emys orbicularis. Lineage (NCBI taxonomy): Eukaryota > Metazoa > Chordata > Testudines > Emydidae > Emys > Emys orbicularis. The sequence continues at coordinate 309,080,969 of NC_088683.1, forward strand.
TTAGTTCATGCCAGCAGTCTCTACGTGGGCCAGTTAGTGCTCAGTATGTTGATGCACTTTAGAATTCATGCTTTTCTAGTGTGCATTGCTGTGCTGTGTAGACAAGCCCTAAAAATAAGGAAGACTTTACTTACTGAAGCTCTGAGGTATGAATTACTACATGGAATACTAAAACCAGGGGTAAAGGGCTTTTAAAAAAATTCCATTTGTGACTTTCAAAATATCTAATTTGGAACATGTGGAAAGAATAATGTTATGTTGGTTCTTGGGATTAAAACATTTAAGAATACTCTGGCTAGGAGATGTGATCATTTGTAGGTTTTAGTAAATGAAATGGGCATGGAGTATCCTGACTACATAATGATCGATATTACGCTAATAGCAAACAGTAAGAGCCCCAAAGACCCTTAAAATACACACACAATTCCATGTGTCCTAAAAGCCTTCTAGAAATCAGTGATTTAGTGATCTATGTTCCTGATGTAAGACTTTGTTATCTCGGTACTCTGGAAATACAGCTGAAATAGGTATTGTTTACCAACTGGAAATCTGAAATGGCCAAAAAACAGTGGACTCTAAGAACACAGCTGATATAATGTCAATCTTGATATTGGAAAAGTAGCTGCACTTCTTATAAGGTACTTCTTGCATTTCTCAAAAGTGTCTTTGGGAAAGCGATTGAATCTAGAACAAGTTTCCATGAGATGAGTAAATAAAGCTTTTGGAGAGGTTTGGCATTAATTTTATCCCCTGTATTTCTAACTGAACTCCTCTTACTAAGGCTCATCAAAAAATTTGACAGTTACCCTAAATTTGGCTTTCTATCTTAAAACACAATCCTTGTTTGTTTTTTAATAGCTCAAACTTTTAGCCAGAGCTTTTGGATAGTATGTACTGAAGAATTAGCGAACAAAGTTGCTTACATTTTTTTGTTTTTAACCACTAGCCAAAACAATTTTCTGATGTAAGGTTGCTGAATGCAGTTTAAAATTACCTGCATAGTTGTTTAATAGTCTCAGTTGTGTAGCCAGGACTTGGCTGTCTTGCTAACAAGATCATTTGTATGGATAAAAATTAATATTTGGAAGAGCTGTAGGTCTGTGTTTTTGCCATGCAGAAGATTTTTCAGTAATCTGTTGCTGAATCACAGCAAATAAAATGGCTTTGCTACATGTTTTCATTGTAGAGAAACAGTTGCAATTCATTGATACTCCTCTGGCTGTAATTGAACCAGGGTGGAAAAGATTAAGTATCTTGGCACCCAGCCTTAATTGGAGTTTCTGGAGTACAATGACATGTGCGCGCCTGAGGGGGTGGTGAGAGAGAATGAGAAGGCCTGTTTTACTAAGATCTAAAAATTCTCTTTTTATCTGCTATATTGTATACATGACCTAGGTCCTGCCCTTTCCATTAACAATAAATTGTTCATTTTTTGTTACATGAAATGTAAATGGTTCCATTGAGGCTAGGCCAGTTTGTGCATATAAACAGTTCTTAAAACAAACATAACATTATATTATAGAAATCAGCAACTAAGTAATGTGATTCCTTACGTTTACACCGAGGATATGGGAACACAGCTATACTCTGCCTTGCTCCTTGTTTGATATTAGACTCATGGGAAACTATCAGTGTTACAAAAAAAAATCTGATAAGGAATGATAAGCCATCATTATTATTCACTTCATTTACAGAAACTGATTTCTCTTGGCGAGATTGATTTACTGAGTTTCCTTCAGATGTTAGCCCTTTTTGTCATTCTGTGTAAAATGTTACCTTTGCTCATTTATGCAGTTTTTGTTCCTATGATACTGGAATAGATTATCTGAATCATGGGACCTGATAATTTTAAAGCCAGAAATGATGGTTAAGATGATTTAGTCTGACCTCCTGCATAACATAAATTTCACCTGGTAAATTCTTGTATCTAGCCCAACAATTTATAGTTGAACTAGAGTGTGTCTTTATCCATTCTTGATTTCAAGTCTTCAAGTGCTGGTAATCTTTTCCACTGGTTAAATCTTGAAAATTTGCATGCTATTTCCATTTTGAAGTTTAGCTTTCAACTTCCCGCCATTGGATCTTGTTCTGCCTTTATGCAGTATTTAGTGGACTCTTTAATGTATCAGATGTCGTCTCCCTGAGCAGTTCATGGTAAACTGCGTCTTAACCTTCTCTTTCATAAACTAAATAGATTGAGTTCCTTTAGTCTCTCATTTTCCAGATCTCATATTCATTCTGGTAGTTCCTCTGTAAACCCCGTTCAATTTTTTAACAGCTTAACATTTTAACAACATCTTTTACTTAAAAATGTGGACACAAGACCTGGACACAGCATTCCAGTAATGGTCTCACAAATGCCATATATGGAGGTAATATCACTTCCCCACTCTTCAATATTCCTCTCTTTATACGTCCAAGTATCGTGTTAGTCATTTTTGTCACAGCATCACATTGGAACTCATGGTCAGTTTGCTATCCATGATGACAGTCCTTTTCAGAATTACTGCTTTCCAGAAAATGGTCCCTCATCCTGTATGTCCTATATTCTTTTATGACCTTGCATTGCCTGTATTAAAATGCATGTTGTCTGATTGTTACTATGTACCGAGTGATCCACATCCCTCTGTATCAGTGACTGGTTCTTTTCATTATTTATCTCACCTCCAATCTTTGTGTTGTCTGCATATTTTATCCACAATAGCTTTATAGTCTATTACAGAAAAAAAATTGAATAAGTTGATCTGAGAACCAGGCCCTGTGAGGCCCATCATAATGTATGCTTGAGGGATTAATGTCTTGCTATGTTGAGAGCAGACTGCTCACTTTCTCTGGGAGTAGACGTTGGCTTAATGCTTGCTGCAACCAAGCCAAAATTAATAAGATTTCTAATGTTTGCAGTGTTGTAGCTGTGTTGGTCCCAGGATATTAGAGAGACCAGGTGGCTGAGATAATATCTTTTATTGGACCAACTTCTGTTGGCAAAGGTGACAAGCTTTTGAGCTTACACAGAGCTCTTCTTCAGGTTTGGGCTGAAGAAGAGCTCTGTGTAAGCTTGAAAGGTCTCTCTCACCAACAGAAGTTGGTCCAACAAAAGATAATACCCCACCCACCTGGTCTCTCTAAGGTTTCTATGGTGAACAAAACAAAATACTTCATGATCTGCTAGTAATTTTTTACTACTAATAAAATATTTGATTTCATTGCGGGATTACTGAAGAGAAACCATTCATCGTTTTTTGTTTAAAGATTTCCATTGCAATTTTTTCTAATGTTTATTGTTAGACAATATTTTAAGTATATATTCCTTAATACTTTAGTGTATTGTATAACTCTTTAGAGGGCTAGGATGCAGTCAGATTTTAATTAAATTAATTAGATCTAAAACAGATGAGTTCTTGAATTCCATTTCTGCTTCATTCTTTTTGACTCTTTTGGTAAGTAAAGGAACTGTCAATGCTTATAAAAAGTTATTTAAATTATTTAAAGGTAAAAAATTGATGGGTCAACTGATTCAGCAAAACATTTGTATTACAATAGGGAAATATAATCTATCAACTGCTTTTAAAGCAGTGTAATATAAGTGCTGTAGGCTCCAATTTAGCAAAGTACTTAAGCATGTGCTTTGCCAGATGAAATGAGGACATAATGGTAAAGGTTATTTCTAACTGGGAGGAAGGTTTATAAAGCAAATAACTTAAATACAGGAAAGCCAGCTCTTTTAATAAAATTAAAAATCTTTTCTGGAGTATCTATTGCACAAAACTGTTTGATAGTTTTGTTTATAGAAACAGGATGTTTTGGTTCTATGAAATGTGGATTTCTTGGGAGTGAGTTTTTGAGAAACTGTGTTTGTTCTGGTGGAATGCAAATGACATAAAATTGTTTAAAACATGCTGTGACCAATGCATAAACAACAGCTTTGAAAGTATCAGTAACAGTGGGATACTGAGGAGGGATTCCATGCCAAGCCTTCTCACAGTTTGCACTGAATTGGTGGTATTGGAGTTCAGATGATCCCCTCTTGGACACTTAAAAACTAGAGTTTGGAGTTAATTCAGGAAAATTTGGGGACAAGTGGAAGAGGACAAAAGCATCTATGGCATGAAATGCTGCAAAGGGCAGGTTGGGGTGAATAACTGAGGAAAGGAAAATGGAATTGGAGGAACAGAGGAACGAGGACCCATGCTTCCTTCTTTTGAATTGTTTCCCTTTCCTTTTAACTACTTCAATCTCACTTCTTCACTTCCATTATTAAGTATATTTGTACTGAGGTAACACACAAAGACCCCAGTCAGAATAAGGGCACCATTGTGCTGGACATTGCAGAAATTAAAAATGATGCTTCCATCTAGAGGAGTTTACAATCTCATCTCTCCTTGTTCTTCCCTTCTGTCCTCCTTCCTGCCCACCCATATGTTGCATCCTCTCCCATTCTTCTATAATCTTTAGTTGTCCCATATCTTTCTTGCTTCTCCCTGCTACATTCTCTCTCTGTTTTGCAACAGATACCTTGTGCAGTTGGCACTCTTAAAAGATTTCCTCTACTCTGAATTTTCTATCTAGTCGATGTGCCTAATAGCTTGTTTTTCTAACAGCACAGTAGACCTTTCAGCAGATAGCACTTCCTGTCAGTTTTTTTTATTTGGGATTCTGCTTCAGTCATTGCTGATTTAGCAGTGGATTAATGACAACTGCACTAAGAAAATGTTAGAGGACTGATGAAGATGGAGGGGAAAAAAGGAAAGTAACAGCCATATAAATGGCACTGAGGGGGTGGGGTTGTGGTCCTGGGTGATTTTTTGGTATCAAGTCTAAGAATGGTTCTAGAAAATGTATTTAAATTTGCTTAAAAAGGGGGGTCGGGGTGCTAAAGCCTTCATAATTGCATATTAACTTTTAATACTAGGACATGATTAGGTGAGATTTTTTGTTTTTGTTTTTAGGCTTTCCAACTTGCTAGAGAAGGACTTTAACCTTCCCATGCACTAATGAAGAACAACCACTGAATACATCAAAGCAATTTGTATTGTACTGATTTAGTTTTTCAGATATACACGGATTGTTTCCCTGCTGTAATGATTACAGAGTGAGCTGTGCTTTAGATCCTTTTGCAGTCCCTGTTGAGTACTTCCCTTCAAGTGATAAGCATGCACCTGTCTTTTTAGTGGAATTCTGCACTTCACCTCACTCTTAGACTGGATCTCTGGCTGTAGCCTCCTTGTTTATGGCTGTGTTAATTTGGTATCCACAGTAATCTTTGCTTTGGAACATTGTGACCAATGTCTGGTTAAAGTCACCCCAAAACAGTTTCTTGAAACTGAATGTATTGTTTGTTAATCCACAGACACATAGCAACCGACTACTTAAAAAAAAAAAAAAAAGCCTAAGTGCATATTGTCTTACATATAAGTGCATATAATCTTTCCTTGCCATCTTAAGCGGACTTCACTTAACCCAGGTACACCAAAACATTGTGTTGGGGTGAGATAGATTGCTACCTGCAACTACTTCTTTGTGACACCCAAGCTTTATCTGTCCTCCTTTAAGTCTTTTTTTTTTTTATCCATTCCGACTCTCCTTTGTTCAGAGTTCCCAATCAAAGATTTCTTGGGACATTGAGGAGGTCATCTGAACCTGACCACACTGGTTTCTCTGTTTCTCATGAGGGTGCTGGAGGTACTCTTTCCCCCAGTGGATTCTTGCCCCTTTGAGCACCAGGCAATTGAATTCTGTCTACAGACACTGTTTGTGTGTCCCTTTAGGATTTAACTCTTAGACAGCTTTTACCAGCAATACAGTAATTAATAAAACCCCTATCTATATCTAGATGTTTAACATTCATAGAACTATGCAGATAATTCCCACATTCTTCACACCTAGCAACTATTATGCTTTCATTATTAGAATATCTGGGAAATAATGGATAATCAAATGGTTTAGTCCAAATTAGTGATTTAACGTCTGTCTGTCGAGAGGGGAAAGAAATTATTTTAAAATATAACTTGTGGAGGTTGGTTGCACAAAATTTTGAAAAATATGTTCCAAGTTCTTGAACAAGTCTGAACTGATGACACTGAATAATTGCAAAGAGCTTTTTTTTTTTTTTTAAAAGGTGTGACTTCAGTTCGAGTACATTACGTTTAGTATTTGTTCTTGCATGCGGGAGGGCAGCAGAAGAAAGCATGCTATTAGAATGACTTATCAAAGTTGTCACTTGTGAGACTGTACATTTCACACAGTAGAAACTTCTAATCTAAAAATAGAAATTCCCAAAAGACAGTTAAATTTTACTTATTCATTCTGTGCCAGTTGCAAATAATTCCTCAATGTGTAACTTTTTCTAACAACATAAAAATTGTTATTAGTAATCTACTGATTCAAGGGGCATCTTGGGGCTTACTGTTCTGCTAAAATAGAATGAGGTCAATACTAGCCACATTAAACTGTAAAACAAATATGAACTTACCTCCAATAAAAATGGGAGCTTATAATGGGTAGATACAGTGATTAATCCTTTTATTATGAGTTTTTCATTTTGTTTATATTTGTGTACATGGTGTAATATTGTGCACCTTTTGAAGTACATGTTTTAAAAGATCAAGGTATACCCTCTTCCTTATATTGCTGCTATATGAACTTGGGAAGTTTTAGATTGAGTATTAGGGTATGATACTGAAAGACTCTTGGATGTTCTTTGGGTGTACTGTATTTCCGTTTGTGTCTTGTGCAATATCAGATTGTCTAGAGGCATATAAACAGCAAGGGAACAGTGATTTGGATTGCGTCCTACAGATACAAAAGGTGTGTTTTCTTGTAAAAGAAAACGTGTCTGTGAAAGAAACTGTTACAGCATTTTTGTTCATGTAAGCATAACAAATACATTAAGAATCATTCTCTTTTTGGTTTTTGTGCTCTGATTCTGCTGTATGGCTTTAGCAAGGTCTCCTTCACCACCCATATCAGGCCTCTGGCACTATAGTATGACTTAACCTGCTTTGCTGAGTCATCTTGTATAATTTTAAATAAATCTGGTTTTAAAATATAAACTTAATTTTATCATTAGCTTTCGCAATCCTTGTTTATTTGTAGAAGCCATATTTTTAACAAAAGAATTGGAGTTCTTCAATAGTGTTTCCAGAGTGTAAAATATTGCCTTTTGAACCCATCGTTCTGTGACATTAGGAATTTTCATGACTACCTTACTATATTTTCATTTTAAGGCTCTTCACACCAAGTAAAGAGATTTATCACTTACTTAGTTTAGACTTAATCTTCATCAAACAAATATTTTAAATAACACAATTATCCAGTTAATTGAAATGCTGCAAAACAATTATTACTGCTGATCTTGTATCAGAGTTGTTTCCATTAAGTAAGTAATTTGGTTTTACTGCTTTTGAGGATTGACACAAAAACCCCTTCATCAGTAGTTGCTGGTATCTGGTTGTGAGCTTTCCCAGGCTGTGCTGATTTAAAAAGATATGATATAGAGAGCACAGGATTTCTAAATTAGCTTAACTACTATGTGTACCTCAATGAAAAATACATACTTCCAGAAGCCTGAAAGTGTAAATGTTCCTAGCTGTTAACAATATGTAAGTCTTAAGGAAACATTGTGTCAATATGAAAATGCTATCATATTTCCCCCTTCCTGTTTTAAATTAAAGGAGTGGCATGCCTTCTCTAGGGTGATTTTTAAATCTTAGATTTTTTTGTGGTATAAAACATTATGTTGACAGCTAGTACTTTCAAAAAATATTTTAACAACTTTACAAATTGGTGATGCTTTCATAGAGATGCAGTACATTAGCTGACATTCCTAATATTGCGAAGGTTTGGGATTAATATAAAATTGTTTTTTGTTTCTGTGGGACAAGCTGTCAATAAGCAGGTGGTAGTGTAAAGAATGATGTAATGATATCTTCCTGTTGTGTGGCTAAAGGCTTCTGAGTTTTAGTTCACCTTCTCTAAGAATAAAAGGTGATTTAATAGTACTTGGCATTTATAGCCCTTTGCACTTTAAAAATGCTATACAAATGTAAGCCAAAAGCAGTGCCACAATTAGAACTCAATAAATCCTCACTACCAGTCCAGTGCTCATCTCCAGTTTAACGTTTATGTTGATTAGTGATATATAAGGTTATGTTTTAGTCACGGGTATTTTTAGTAAAAGTCATGGACAGGTCATGGGCTATAAACATTTACGGCCCGTGAACTGACCATGACTTGTACTATATAATCCTAACTAAAACTTGGGCCGGGGTGCTCTGGGGTGGCGGTCCGGGGGCACTGGGAGTGGTGGCCTGGGACCCCTGCTAGTGCTGGGAGAGGGGGCTGGGAGGCAGCTGCGGCCCAGCACCCGAGTTGAGGTGGAGGGTTGGCAGGGCTGGCAGGCTCCCTACCCGGTTCCGCATGTCCCTGCAGCTCCTAGAGGGAGGGAAGGCCGGGGGGCTCCCCGCACTGCCCCTGCCACGAGCTCTGGCTCCACAGTTCCCATTGGCCGGGAACTGCAGCCCGTGGGACCTGCTGGGGTGGTGCCTGTGAGTGCAGGCAGCGCGCGGAGCCCCCTGGCCCCTCCACCTAGGAGTTGCAGGAACATGCTGGCTGCTTCTGGGGAGCCCCCCCCCGGGTAAGTGCTGCCCTGCACCCCAACTCCCTGACCCAGTCCTGAGCCCCCTCCCACAACCAAACTGCCCCAGCAGCAGCCGGTGCTGCTGGCCCAGGGGCTGCCTGATCTGAAGAAGGCAAGGAGAAGGTAGAGTAGCAGTCACACCACCTCACCCGCTCTCATAAAAGTCAGGACTTAGGGGAGTGGGTAGAGTGAGGTGACCTTCACCTGCTTCACATTAGTCAGGAGGCAGAGTGTGGGTGTAGTATTGGAGACACTGGGTAAAATTTTCATAAGTGCCCAAATACATTGGGCTCTTAAGTCACATGGACAAAATGGAAAGTCAGTGAGACTTAGAAGCCATTTTCAAGTGAGTTAGGCTCTTACAAATTTGTAGGCTCTTACAAATCTTTTGAAAATTTTATCCAATATCTTCAACACTTACCTCTGATGTGAGAAAGGCAGAGATTATAGATACCAAGGCAGTACTGAACTTTGAATTACAATATTACAATATTAGAGGAAGCAATAAAATTGTGGATTATTTCTTAATATTTACTTATAAAGCAAGTAAATGATTTATGATTTGCTATTATATTTCAGTAAATATACTGTACTATGTTAAATGCTGGAATTCTTACTGATCATGGTTTTCTTCAAAGAAATACTTCCCTTAATGATGTATCTGTAATTCCAACACTAGACCAGTGTAGTTTGGCCTCTATTCTCCCCTTGGATCCAGGGGATTGGTATGCCACCTTCGACTTGAAGGTCGCATACTTTCATATAGCGATTACGCTGCCCCACACAAGGTACCTCAGGTTTGTGGTGAGCAACAATCACTACCAGTTCACAGTCCTCCTGTTCGGCCTGTCAGCTGCGCCTCTTGTATTTACCAAGTGCCTGGCAGTTGTGGCCGTGTTCCTTCGCAGGCGGCAGGTACAGGTGTTCCCATACCTCGACGACTGGCTGATCAAGAGCCGCTCCAGGGCTCAAGTGGAGACACAAGTTGACTTCATTAAGCACGACGTTTGACAAACCGGGCCTTCTCCTGAATGTGGGGAAATCGACTCTGTCCCTTGTTCAGTGGATAGAGTTCATAGGGGCAGTACTGGACTCGACCCAGGCCAGGGCATACCTCCCGGAAGTGAGGTTTCGGGCCCTGGGCGACGACATTCAGAGTCTCAGGCAGTTCCCCACCACCACAGCAAGGAATTGCCTGAAACTGCTAGGACACGTGGCCGCTTGTTCCTGTGTGGTGCAACACGCCAGGCTCAGACTCCAGCCTCTCCAATCGTGGTTAGCCTCGGTGTATCAGCCGGCTTGGGACAGTTTGGACAGGGTCGTGACTCTGCCTCGCCTGGTCCTTG